>NC_072737.1:117290074-117660074 GCF_026930045.1 Uloborus diversus | reverse complement strand
GCATTTCCAGCTTGTAAAGGCTTTTTTGAAGAAGTAGATAAATCAGAGCAAGGTAAGATTTTGTTTAAAAGCACAGTCAAAGCTGACCTTCTGTGAAAAGGGACCTGGGTGCGAAAAACTATTCAAAGGCCAATATTTTTTTGCTAAGTAAAAAACCGGATGCGAACCTCACACTTCTCTGTTGGCCGTTTGGATAATCAATGTTCTTAATAAAACTTTATTAAATAAAAACAAAAAACCCGACTGCGTAAAAACCAAAAAAACTAAAAAGAAAAATGTATAAGCCCAGTAGTTTAAAATGTTATTTAGTACTACTGAATAACTACACCGTTGAAATAGTTTTATAACCGTACACAGATAATACAAATCATAAATTCAAAAGCATAATAGAAGAATCAACAGTCGGGGCCCATTCCTGTCGGATTCAAAGAACCCCGTAAAATTTGAATGGGCCCCGACTGTTGATTCGTCTATTATGCTTTTGAATTTATGATTTGTATTATCTGTGTACGGTTATAAAACTATTTCAACGGTGTAGTTATTCAGTAGTACTAAAGAACATTCTAAACTACTGGGCTTATACATTTTTCTTTTTAGTTTTTTGGTTTTTACGCAGTCGAGTATTTTGTTTTTATTTAATAAAGTTTTATTTTACACTTTTAGCTAATTTTCATTGATTTAGTTATTATGATTATAAGACTATAAATTTCGCAACCTTGTCATTTCATCGGGATAGTTTGTTTCTATCGTGAGGTTTATTAAGTAACTTGCGGAGGTCTAAACTACTAATAATTAGTCCCTCTAGGGACCTAACTCGGCTTAAAGCTACATGTGCTTGACCTTCGGCAAAAATGCGCGAACTTAAGTCAACCACAGCACAGCTATATAAACAGCCTGTATAACTCATGATGACGCGAAATCGGAAACGTAGTCAGTCAAATCTTTCTCGTAAAACTAAAAAAGCCTCTCAAGAAAGTACACGTCGCGAAACTCAGTCTCTTGAATCAAGGCAAAAACAAATGTAACATGTTAGAGATGAAAATCGAAACAGTAGACTCTCTTTCTTTTGGTGCTTATAGCACGGATTTATTTTGATGAGGACTACAATCTGAGTATCTTGCCTTCGTTACGCATAATATATTTTTATTACAGTACAGAATACATGTAAAGAACACACGAAAGAATTTACATCAGAAAGAGGGGACAGTACATCCGGAGCGAGGGTGTCTTGACCCACCGCCTCAAGTGGGAGAAGCAATCGCTTAGACCACTCGGCCAATGAGACCCCAATTATTAGACGTAGTAAACAAAAAATTTCAGGCAGCGAAAACTACCTGCATTTGTCGTACACAGGCAGCGTGGGACACAGTGTGCAACATCCAACGTGCACCGATCCCAAACTGACAAAATTTGGCAAATTGTTATTGATATGGTGAATTTTGATTACTGTCATGTGTTTAGTGACACTCCCAGGGTTAAGAAAAATCGATTGACATAAGAATTACCAAAATTGGCCAAGGCGTTTAGCCTGTAGAACGCCACGTAGAAACGGACATACATACATAGACTGATAAACACATTACCCTCCTTTGCGTCGCGCACGCACAGTCGGGTAAAAAGACTCGAAGCAATGGGTGCGTGTACTTATGTGCGCGTATTGGAACTTATACTTTAAAAGCAAAATTTCTTGACACTTTCCACATCTATAAAGTATTCTACATAGAAAACTGCACTTTCAAATGCAAAAAACGATTTTAGTTTGCTTTTGAGATCTAATATTGCACAAAAGCTATTTGAAACGTGCATAAAGAGCAAAAATACAGTATAACAGCGCCTTGAGGTAAGCAAAAACACTTTAAATAATTACATCCCAAATTTGTCTCTCAGCGATGCAGAAAAGACTTTTACACAGATTCATTTTCCAAATGTCAACAATACTTACGTGGGTCAAGATCCGTGAAAGAATGTTCACTTCTATATTTGCAACCAGTGGGTGGTATGAACATTTAATAGACAGATTTGAAAAATAAAACGCATTAAATCCTTATTAATATTATAAATGCGAAAGTAAGTTTGTTTGCTTGTATGTTTTCACGCCTTAACTACTCAACCGGTCATCCAGAAATTTTGCTTACACGTTGTCAGGGTGAACATAGGGTATCTTTTATTTAGGAACAAGTACGTATACTCTGATTTTGATTTCAATTTTAAAGAAAATCACTAACTTGCGAATATCTCATCGAAAAAAAAGTCATATAACACCCTCGAATTCTTCATTTTAAGTTGATTTCCCGCTATTCTAAAACGAAGCTTTTCTCCGTTTTTGAAATCTTGTCTATGCTTTCTGGTCACGGAATTGAAATTAAATAAAATTAATTCCTGATTCGTAGCAAACGATATTTTCGTGAAGAAAGTAATAAGTAGCAAGCATAAGGAGATATATATTCAATTATTTTCAAATAAAAAAAGAACCGACTTCAGAAAACAAAGAGGAACTAAAAAGCAAAAAATAATTGGTCATACTTAATACGATTTCCTCAAAAGTATAAATCAAATTTATTCTACAATTCCAGTGCAAAAATCAACTAATCTAAACACCCAATTATAAAATAAACACTGATTTTAACTACTATACCATGAATAATTTTAATACCTAACTAATTATATACGATCTCTTAATTTTTAATAACCATTTGAAGTCGGGGCCTCGAATAAACTACTGCCTAACGTAACTGAGTAGGTTTAGTTTAGAAAACTTGCGCGTTTTTTTTAACTTAGTGTTTAACTCAGGATTTGGTGGGTTTGTCAGCTACGTTAGGTAGTAGTTTATAGGAGGCCCCGACTTCAAATGATTATTAAAAAATAAGATATCGTATGTAACTAGTTAGGTATTAAAATAATTCATCGTATAGTAATTAAAATCAGTGTTTATTTAAAAATTGACTGTTTAGTTTAGTTGATTTTTGCACTGGAATTGTAAAATAAATTTGATTAATACGTTTGGGTAGGAAATCGTATGTAAGAATGACCAATTATTTTTTACTTTTTAGTTCATCTTTGTTTTTTGAAGTCGGTTCTTTTTTTATTTGAAAATAATTTATTTTTTGCTTTTTAGTAAAGTAAATATAAAATAAGTATGTAGATAGAGTATGTGGTACACTCCTTACGTACATCTCGAGTGAGAAAGCGTCGAGCACAGGAGTCTGAAAATAGCTAAGATGAGCAAAATAGAGAAAGAAATAGAACACAGCGTCTTGTGTTCTATTACGAAGTCTGTGTGAAGAAAGGCTTTTTCAAATGCGCAATTATTTACAAAGAAAACGGTCTTCATCATCAGTTTGACTTTATCAAAGTATGCTTTTCGAAAAAAAATTCACGAGTCAATAAAAAAAACAACAGAAACCGCTTTAACTTTGAGCATAGAATTTGAAGAATTTCTTGATTTTTCAAGGATCCGATCTTCAGAATTGACCTGATGACCATGGGATCACCTAAGAAGTATATACCTTTTCAAACGAGAGAAAAAAATTCTAAATTGGTCTATGCATGTTTGAGTTTACAGGGGACATACATAAAAAGATTCCGACGAGTTGAGAATGTCTTTTTTTTAAGTCGGTTAAAAAAAGAAAAAAATCTTAATGCGCATAACATTTTATAGGATTGGCATTAAAAACTGATCTTTGTTCCTCTCCAGGATTTATTTGTGCGCTAATTTAGTTAGAACCATTTAAATATCAATGGTTTTCCTAACTATTTTGTATTTCACAATAATACGTATCACGTAACTCGTGAAAAAAGTCACATTTCTCTTTACTTGGCCCCTTTATAGATCTACACCACACTAGAAACATAGTATCTACTGTGATGTTGTATATATGAAGATAAAAATGTGTACTACTAGAGCAATGATACTAAATGAATTTCCTGTTTGCTTCAGATGAGTCTTTATTCAAAATTTGCGATATGACTACTAATAATTAATACAGGGGAAATATTTGGGGTGGGGGGGTACTCCCCCAAAGCAAGAGCCCCCTAAATAGGAAAAATACCCCTCAACCCCCCTCCCCGCCAATGGGCACCCCTTATTAATATTAATGTATTATGGTACTTTCTTTAACAATGCCTTTTATATATAATCGTTTTATATTGAAATTAAATAAAGTTCATTGTGTTTTTCCATAACTTTTTCCTAAAGAACAAATATGGTGAAGCAAAGGTTTGAGACCTAAGTTAGATCGCTCTTATCCATTAAGCAAAAAAAAAAAAAAAATCATAAAAATCGTTTCACTAAGTGAGACGCTATGAATTTACTAGCAACAAAGCGCGAGTATGAAACTTGAATAGTTCCCTTGATTTCTCCAGGGTCCCCCATACCCGGTCTTGAAGGCCATTAGACGACCAGAAAAAGTACACCGTTTCAAACAAAAAACGAATTTTCCTAATCGTTCCAGGCGTCTTCTAGTAATCGGGGAGCATAATACATAAAAAAATTCCAACGAAGTCTGTTAATTAGTATTGCAACAACTGTAAATTTAACTGACGGTGCAATGAAATATTAATCTAGAATACTTATCAAACATCAGAAATCGGACAGCAAATACGATATATTTGTTAAGAAATATAAATTTAATCGTTCGCAGGGGGGAGGGGGATTTTTGTCTTCAATTCCCCTTGAATTGAACACTAAATATGTTTCAAAACTGAAATATTTAAAAAATAATAATAATACAGCTTTAATGACTAAATGAAGTTATTTATTAGCAAAAATATTTATATTATATTAATTAATTCAACTATTTTCGTAGCAAAATACATTTAATTTACTGATTTGCTACATGAGTAATAAATGCATTCGTAAGACTATAATTAAAATTAACAAGTGATGACGTGAAAATCAAACATCCAATGAGTGAGAATTAAATATTGTTCAAAACAAGATTCCTCCGTCGAAAAAATGCACCGTTCACGCCAAAATTACATGACCTGTGACGTGTCACGCAGCTGACGAAAGCTAGTCTACGTAGCCACAACTTATAAAGTTTCTTAGATTTCTCCGGGATCTCTCATCAGATCGAGACAAAATTAACATTGGACCATCTAGAAAGTATACCCTTCCAAAAAAAAATTTTCAAATCGGTCCAGTATTCTTGGAGAAATACGAAAACATACATAAAAAGCTGCAAGACGAAATTATAACCTCCTTTGATGAAGTCGGTTAAAAAGAATAATAGATTTAGTTTTCATGTTTTCTTTTTTTTTTTTTTTTTGTTTAATATCGTCTGCGTTTTCTGTCAGTTTTAATAGCTTTTGTAGAGCACAATAGATTAGCAAAATTCTGATAAGTTGACGTACATTAGTTTTAGAATTTCTTCATTAGTTTTACTCATGTCATTAAAAGTTTCAGTTTTCGACACGGTAAGAAACAAAGCCATTAATTTTTTTTTTTTTTTTTGTTATTTGAAGTAAATGTATACTTACTTTAGAGTCCAAAAGCTAAATACCATTTTATAAAACATATAAAATGTTGCTTCAGTTTGCAATGGTTACTCCTCAACTTCTTCTAATTAACCTACCTAAGGAAATTACACTAAACAGTTGGAAAACAAAGAATGCTGTCATCAGACGATTGAGGTAACGTTGTCGCTATTCTTGAGGGCACAATAGTTGACATTGACGTAACTAAAAAGTTACGCTACACAGACAAATTTTGAACTTTTGGCACCTGTGTTTCTCTTGTTAGTTTATGTTTTTTTCGTAAGTGACAACCACTAGTGCAGTGTCAACTACTGGTGGTTTGACTTATTTGCTATCAGGAAACTTATTTAATCGTTAAAAGGGTATATCTAAAGTCGATGTTCGTCTGCGAGAAAGTAGATTTATCCAGTTATAGATGAGTTTCTTCCTGTTTAATCTTAACTAGGGTGAGTTAGGTAAACGAAAACATAATTTCAAAGCATTAACTTTAGACTCTTCCCTTTACTTTGGATGGAATTAAATTAAAACTAAAATTTGCTGTATTGTGTCCAAGACTCTCTGAGACAAACTTAGTACTAAAAACGGCGATTGACTAAACCTATTGGTGAGAGAAATATCCTTCTATGTAGTTCCAAAACAGAAATGACAAGGAAACTTTGTTTTTGTCTACTGGTTAAACAGGTGTGCCACCTCATCCCCCAAGAGCAAGGGCGCACACCTCCCCCCTAAATATCGCAAACACTCTCCAAAAGCAAGAGCCCCCAAAAGGGGGAAAACACCACCCAAAACACCCCTTCCCCTTAAAATTTCAATGGCGCAGTCTTTGCCATGACCACTGACCACCCCCAGGTGGGCACCTCTGGGTTAGATTTGTTTATGATCTGAGTCATTGCATAATCTATCATTCAAACCCCCGAAAAACCTGAAGCAGATCCATAAAAGTTCCCTGAGCTTTTCCCTTTTATTAAACAAATAAGGTCATTTAGGGGAAAAGGAAACAGAATTTCAATGTTTCAACTTTAGATATTTTCCTTCCTTTTGGCTGAATTCAGAAATGAGATTTTGTGCATTGTAATCAAGGCTAACTCTCTGAGATTAATTATGCATGAAAATTTTGACTTTATGACTAATTTGTTGGTGAACGAAATTATGTGTCCTTCTACCCCACAGATTAGGGGGTACATGGATAAATCCATTTATTTCCCCATGCGATTGATGTAGGTAGATATAGTTTAGTTAGTTTAGAAACTTAAGAAGTTCTACATCAACACTACTCAAACTGTGGTGCATAGGTTGCATACGGCCAGCTGAATCCTACAAAAGTAACCTGACGCCATTTTAAAAGATAAAACATTCAAAAAATAAATTATGCACTGAATTCTTAAAAAAGAGACGGAAGTGAAATTTACCTCAAGATTTCATGAATTGAATGATTCCAAAGAAATGAGAAGAATTAAAAACTTAGGTGTTTCCATTTTCCGGAATGAAGAAACAAAAAAGTGGGCAACAATTAATGCTATCTACTTGAGTTTAAGGTTAAGTTAGAGTTAAAATTTCAACTATCAAAGTATCACCAATGAGGCAATTTCTTCGTTCCAATCTAGAAGCAATTTTCACCCGTCATACCTTGACAGGCGATTTTCTAGCTCTTGAATAACGTCATATTTCCATGGTATATCCGTATATCTGAATCGTTTTGTTTTTCATTTTTAATGAACATTAAACTAGATTTTTGCTCGTCTGATCTTTTAAAAAACTGAGTCACACTAAATCAAACACAGAATATGGTCGCAATTGTTATTGCAAGTAAATTTCCGTGAACTTTGACGCGTTTTAACTTCAATGAATAGTCGTTCAACAACAATAATGCACACTATGTTTTATTAAGTGATGTATCTACATCAAATAAGTGATTTTTTTCAAATCAAGAATCACCGCTTATATAAGAGGAATAAAAAAATAACACAATACCACTATAAGAGAAAAAAAATCTATCATTGTTCTAACACACCTGTTCCAATACACGTTACATAAACGATAAACCAATCAATCTTTCTACTTTCATAAACGGATGTCGCATCATTCAATGCAAAATGCGTGATCGAAAAAGGAAATTTCCTTCAAAATTCTCCACACACACACACACGCCACGAATCACATGACATGAAGGGTATATCAGCTTCAAGAGCCTCACAAAGTTCCTCTGCTAAGAACAATACTACAGGAGACAATGCGTTCTGTCCTAACATCGGTGTTGCTTCTGTGCTTGGTGAGCTTTGCGTTATGTCAGGGCTACGATGATTCTTCGGAAGATGGGGGACGGGGGCCCCCGAGAGGAGGAAGGGGGAGGGGTCCTCCTCCTGGACGAGGAGGCGGTCGGGGTGGTCCACCGCCAATGTTCCCAGAGTGTGAAGAGTTTGAAAAAGCTGTGCGAAAAGAAGCTATGGGTGAGAATTTTTCGTAATTGTTCTTGACAGTAAAATATTTTCCCCAACTATTTCTAACAAAAAAATGTAAATTCGTTACCTAAATTGTGACAGTGCGATAAGAATCACACTGCCACATTGTAAATACGTTACCTAAATAAAGGGTGTTTTTTTAGAGGTATAAAACTTTAAGTCGGGAACACTGTTTGATCTGTGGGCCATTTTGATAGTCGTCACTTGTTTTGTGTTTAGTTTGGTTTGGCATTTCATCATGAATAGACAACAGGACGACGCAACACGCCACACAGCGCGTGTCACAATTGATTTATTGAAAGAAACTTTCGGTGAACGAATAATTTCGCTTAATGGACCAGTGAATTGGCCTGCGAGATCATGCGATATAACTACGCTGGACTATTTTTGTGGTCCTGTGTGAAGTCTCAGGTCTACACCGATAAGTTACAGACGATTGACGCCTTGGACAAGAACATTCGCCACATATCACTCACATACGGCCTCCATTGCTGCAAAAAAGTGATAGAAAATTGGACTTCCCGATTAGACGTTCTCCAAGCCAGCCGAAGTGGCCATATACCAGAAATCACATTTAAATAAGAATAGCTAAGAACCATCTTTCGAATAAAGCCAAATTCATGGCGATTTATATCATTTAACGGTGTTTTATTTGAACCTAAAGTTCTATACTTCTAAAAAAACACCCTTTAGTTCTAATTCCTGTACATTTTCTGAGATATTTGATTATCATGACTTAAAAGTTTAAAATAGAGTTCCCTAGCCCTTTTGCACCACGCATCAGTAAAAAATATAAGTTAACTGAATAGTTTTAACTAAGAACTGTAATTTTTCTGTCATATTTAGTTAACATTATTTTTCGTTTAAGGTAGCGGGTAAGGTAGAGCAGTTATTTAAATGCATCAAAAGAGTGAACTGCATAGGATAACCATGAACTGACAGTTCACGGTGGAAACTAATAATTATTGGGGTTTTAAATTATAAATTTAAAAAGTCAAACTTATTTCTATTTTAAAGGCATAAGTAAGGTCTCTTTCTTGCCATTTTATACATTATATCTTTATGTTTATACATTATATGTTTTTATACATTATATATTTATCTTTTGCGTATGAAATATCAATTGGAAACAAAAACATAGAAACAATGAAATTTATTTCTAATTTATGATGCGAAAGTTTCTTGCTGGAGCGTTCTGCCTTTTGGTTGGTACATAGTTTAATTCAAGGCAACAAATTTTTAATTGCAATAGTAAAAGGTATACCACATGTATATATAAATTGATATTACTTATAGTTACACCTTCGAATAACTTCAGAATCCCTTAAAAACAATATTAATTACAAGTACATTTCCAAGCATATTCCGACAGTCCGGTTATAACATAAAGAGACTGAAGTTTCATCCACGTTCTGGACTAATCAGTGTGGAAGAGTCAATAACTGAGCTGCAAGGAGATTTTCTCACACTGAAGCTGATATTATCTTCCAACTGGTAGCTAAAATTAATTTATCACACCATCGAGAGTCAGCAAGCTATGGTGAATCAGGTATAAAATTATTGAAAACGCTTTCGGTAATAAGCTGTTAGTTACCCCCCCTTAAATCAGGGCTAAGACAGAGCGACAAGCATATACCGACAAACTGGTTACGGCATTCAGAGACTTAAGTTTTTTCCTTGTTGTGGACTGACCAGTATGGAACAGTTGATAACTGAGATATCGGCATAAGTCCTCTTATAGGAGCTGAGATTACCTGCAAACAAGTAGTTAAAATTAATTTAGTTCATCAGCAGGCAGGAGAATATACCAACCGGCCCGTGTATGCTTGTAGTTTTACCTTAGCCCCGGCTTAAGGGTGGTAACTTATAGCTATTTCCAAAATCTTTTGCCTTCATTTTACTAGATGAGTCTTACCATTGCATGCGGAATCTTGCTGGTGTTCCAAATTCATTTCAGCTACCAGTTTGAAGGTAATCTCAGCTTTAATGTGAGGATATCTGCCTCCAGCTCGCTTTTTGACAGTTTCAGACTACTGAGCTCATAACAAGTACAAAACTGCAGTCTCTGGATGTCATGACCCGGCTGTCGGTAATAGTCTTCTAGTTCTGCCTCGGCTTAAGGGTGGTACTTAAAAGTTTAAGCTCATTTCCACTATTTTTTCGTTCACTCAAGATACAAATACTTTCTAACTATACTGATTAAAAATTTTCCTTGTCAGATAAAGCAGTGATTACAACACTAGAATATAAAGTCTATCAAGAAATACAAACTTTTAAGTAACTTAGCATTAAAAATGCCTTGTTAATGATCATTGTTTTGTAATAATCAATTGAGGGTATTGTCTTCAAATAAATATCCTTTGCAATGGAAAACTAATATCTAACGCTTAAAATAATTATAATAATGAAAAAGGTTCACGCCTTACTGATAACCCCAAAAAATTAAATGGAGTCACGTTCAGGGATTAATGTTTGCGAAATAATATATCAGTTTTGAATGTTTTATCTTGTGTCAATATTACAGTGCTTTTTATTTTGCTTGATTTGGTAAACTTTATTCAATATTAACCGTAAAGGTACTTGTTAATTAATTATGTTTTTTTCAAAAATACTTATATTTTCATTGCGGCACTAAGTTTTCATCTAGATCACTGAGATTAAAGCTCTGACTGCAGGGGCCCTAAGTCATTCCTATTAAAATATATTTCGTAGCTATAGGATTAAACCTATTACAGTGGGTTTTGTTTTTATCTGATGAGTTGAGATTCTTTACTGTTAAGAGCAAAACATATTTCATCAATATTTTTAGAATGTTACATTAAATTAGGAGCGAATTCCCAGGCGCACAGTCTATTTCATTTGACGATTCTGTATCATCAATTTTATTTAGCGATACATTTCTATGTCATTAAAGATTTTGTTCTGTTGAAATTTTCAGTTTTATTAATGCTCCCTTTCGCAACTAAAATGCAGATAAAAAGGAAAATGACAGGTGATCACCGTTTCATAGTCTCTAAAAGTATTAGCGATTTTTTTCGGATTTATCTTTTTGAAACACAGGCTATGCAAATACGTACTGCAATAAATTTCAAGTAAAAAACAAATGTGGGTCATTTTCACAAAAATAGAATAAATCATGACTCACACTTTTGAATTTCTTAAAACAATTTTATTAATGAACATCAATTACTCCTATTCTTCTAATTCAGTTTTCGTATTGATACGAATCCGGCAAATCCTTCAAGAATGTACAGTCTTGAGCAAAGAAGAGACCGAGAGGACATGATTCAGTTGTTTAAATTTATTAAAATGAAATATGTTACGGGGCTGAAGTTTAGCACTGAAAACAGGACAAGGGGTCATTGTTTTAAGCTATTTAAATCTCAGGCTAACATGGATATTAGGAAAAAATTATTATTTTAGCAGGGTAGTGGAACCTTGGAACAGCTTACCGGAAGAGGTGGTAATGAGCAAGGGAGTAGATAGTTTTAAGAGGGTCATTGATCTTCACTGGGGATTGTAAATTGACTAGGACCAGTCTAGCTGGGCCCAGAGCCTGTTACTGGTCGTCATTTTTGTATTTGTAAATAACAGATGACACAGTTCTTGTTGAAACACAACAAATTTGAGTACAAATATGTCCAAGAATGTTGATATCGATTATTGAAATGTTCATAACAAATAAGCAAATATCAAAAAACACCGGAAACACAACGATAAACACGTATTTTCATCCAAACACGATAAAACACCGGGAGAAAATCACGGCGCAAAGGTTTCACAACAACAGGGTTTTCCAGTACATTCTAACATTTTCTATTCAGGAATATTCTACTAAATTCTTGACGTTACTAGGGTAATCCGTTTATTATTAGATTTGAAATACTATGGGTATATGTTGTGTTCGAAATGGTCACCAAATGTCACCAAAAAGGATGCTAACCTGGCGACATCTCTTAAATTTCTCGCCAACTTCACAGAAACAATGTCGAATGATGTAAGCAGGAAAAAAAAAAAACATACAAGTCAACTTACAAAAAATAGGGTAATTTTGTAAAATAAAAGTGCAACTTCTAAAATAACGAAACTTTTAATTGCGTACAAAGGTTCGAGAAAATATTTCAAGTTTTAAAGACATAATTTATAATAAAATGTAATTTATAAATTTTATAATTTATATGTTAATAATATATAGCAATATAAACTGATGAATATATATAATTTATAATGTTAAATTTATAATAAAATGTAATACTAAATAAAATTTATAATGTAATAGAATTAATAGTAAAATTTAATTTATAAATTTTATAATTTATATGTAATTGATAAATAACAATGAACTAATAAAAAAAAAAAAAAAACTACGTCTCGCACTCTGGCAACGAAAGTGACAGAACTCAAAGAACAGCATCGGAGAAATTCAAGAATTTACGCGTTATTTTTTAAAGGGATTTAGTCTCAAATACTACAGCATGCGAAAAAATTATGATGTTATGTTTACACATTACTTTTTGTTGTCTAAATCAATAGTAGGTGAAGATGGGGCAAAGTGAAATGGTGAAATATTTGCTCTGCTTTTAGCACCACCAATCTAATAATAGTACTTGACTATGTAGTAAACTTAACTATGCAGCAACATATGTAGCTTATTCCAGTCAACAATAAGTTACCTCTGAAAATCAAAGAATTTGAAAATACAAGTAATTTTCAAAAACTGATAATCATAGTGCAACATTTTGTTGTTAGTCAAAAATTATTTTTGTTATTATTAAATGATAAAAATATTGTTCTTTACATTTTAAATATAAATTGAGATCTATTAATATTCAGCGCAGTATTTTTTTGTTTAATATTAAGCTTATTTGTATTTTAAATGCGTTGTACAGTTAGTCAAGTGCACGCGGGACAAAGTGGATGGGGCAAAGTGAAATAGTTCATTTTCACTTACTTATTCAATCTTTTATCAAATTCACTACGTTACCATTTATTAATTATTTCATTTACATTTCTTCATTTAATAATTCACTTACTTATTCATTCTTCCTCGTATTTTCTTATTCATTCACTATTTTTTAAACTGATTTATTTTTTCTCATTTTTCTCATTGTTTGACGTAGAATTTTTTTTTAATGGTTAGAAATAACTTTTCTGGTGTTATTCTATTAATATTAAAACAATATCTCATTTATTTTTCTGCGTCGGTCTCTTGAAATCACTTCAACTAATGAAGGCTTCGGCAAATTCATTTATGACATGTATTGCCTTAGCCTGCAGAAAATTCGACAGATATTTTTAGAAAAGACACGCCAGTGGTGTGCATTGTACTTCTGTACAAAGAAAAAAAAGCGAAGGAACATGTGAATGCTTGTCACAAGCAACTGAATCCTCGCAATAACAGTCTAGAGATGCACAATGTTCGTCCTTCCCGCATCCTCACGCGACGATCGCGAGAAATTCTGTGCGCAATGCGCGAAATTGAAGACGCCGAGTGATTCGATGAAACCTATGTGGATCTCGAAGAATTAAGTACTGTGTCTACAACTACAACTGAAAATGCTTATCCAGTTGTTGGCATGGAAGAAAGTCTTAGTAATCTGTGTTCCGAGGTTACTCTACTTCAATAATTTTTTCGCATACCTTTCATTATTATAGTCTTTGTTGCTATTATTGTAGTATTTCATTATTAGATGATACTTATACCTGTATTTTATAAATATTTTAAATGAATAATAAGATTTTTCGTAGGTACTAAAAATACATAAGATATAGTGGAGGGGGGGGGTAGTCTTCAACCTCACCATGTATCACCAAAGGGAAAGGGGAGGGGTTAAAAATGCCAAAAAAAAAAAAAAAAAACATCACATGATTAATGGACGGCCCCTTTGCCTCACATAAACCTACATACTTAAAATTCAAAAATCATTCTTCAAAATTAAAAAATTTTAATGATGTGCAACTATTAAGAATATTGTTTTACGCCACCACGTACCAGTTATGTAAATTAACATTGGGAAAATTTTGGTGCAAGAAGGCGCATTAAATTTGGATTTTAAATCAAAAGTTAATGCGTTTTTCCGAAATTTTACTTTGTGTTACTTGCAAATGCTCATCTTGGATACGCGATATTACTATTGCGTGTTGAAAAGTTCTTTAAGTAGGGAGCGTCAAAAATGTTTCTTTATCTGTTTATTAATTACTCGTTGAAATGAGTTTTACCTTCATACGATAATTTTCAATGCTTTTTCTTTTTTTCCCCACAGAAATGCATAGAAACAAAGAAGGTGGACCTAGAAATTGTCAAAGTGAAAATCGTCAGGTGAGAATAAATGTTTCTAAAACTAATAAATTTAACCAGTTAATACTGGTTACATTTATTACTCAAATTCATTACTCTGTTCAAACAACTCGATTTTAACGAGTTTTTTATTTTCAAGCAATGATGCAAATACACTTATTATTAGTAATTTGAAAAGCAAAGGCCGTAGCTGGGTTTTTATTTCAAATCTGCCTTGGCGGCTTTCTCGACTCGTACTTGCGGTATCATTTTGGAGTCGAATAAAAATAATTTAGCCAAATTTTCAGCTCCTTATCTTAAACAAGCTTCGAGTTTTTCAAAGAAACCTGTTTTTTCGATTTTAATTTTTTTTCATAGTAAAATTTAAAAATAAATGAATGGTAATTTTTTTACTTATTCTTAGGAATAAAATACATGAAATATTATTATAGTCATAATTTTTAAGCGAAAAGCGGATTTTTGGCGACGGAAATAAAATTTAAACATTTTTTTCAATGCTTTTCTGAAAAGTGTCACTCATTAAATTTTCTGAGAGAAAATGTCTTTTATACTCCTCTACACTCAGGAATTTTTCAAATTTTTGGAAGTGGTGGAACAATACGAAAACAAATATAAAGTGTTTTTTTTTTCATTATTTTGCGTTTAAACAAATTTAAATATTTTTATTGCAAAAAAGTTCGTCTGAACTAAATCAGTAAAAAATCGTCTGCTAAGTAAAAAAGAAAATTAAAAAAATGTTTTGTTTATTATTTTGAAAATAATATCTTACCAGAGAAAAACCATAAAGAAAACCAAAAAAAAAAACATGAGACAGACCCTGCATGAAGTTATTAGGAGTGCAAAAAATGATTAAAGAGTTTTAAAATAAATATTAATCAATGCTAAATTGTACATAAAGATGATTGTATAATTTGTCCACGCTATTTTGAATACTTTTTCAGTCTGGATCCAATAAAGACAAAAATTTCGAATAATAAAGTAACTTTTTTTCACCGTTTAACATATATCTTTTTAATAACTGACATTAGATATAATTTTCAACAATTTATGATAATTTTTTAAGTAAGGTTGATCTTCGTCACTGTCTCCATTTACAACGACACTGACTTTTTCATCAATGAACAGACGACTCACTATTTTAGCAGGCTTTACTACTTTTGCTAAATATCGAGCATGAGACAGAAAATATATGATCGCAGCAATGTGCGAGCAATATCCGACAATGCGCCTACCATTAACACAGTCACAACAATATCGAGTAATCCCAGTGATGGCATTCTAATCTGACTGTTAATCAAGAAAGCAACAAAAACGAATTAATATGTCGCAGTCTCACTTCAAGTTGTATCAAATATGACACAGCTTGAGAACAAAGTTTTTTTTTTTATGCATTGCATTTAAATTTACGACAAAAAATAAGCAGTTACCCCACAAAGCGATAAAATTTTTAAGATAATATTCTTTTTTTTTTCTTCTTGGAACAGTATTCTTGCAATTTTTGATAAAGGCTTGCATTGATCCTCACGTGTTTTTATTTCATGGCAAAACATGCAGAACATGCGTTTGTTCTGCACATTATGTATTAGATTAGAATGCTGCGTTTAAATAAGCATAAAGAGCTTTTCTTTCTTAAAACATCTAATGAAATTTTGTTTTCCGAGATATCATAACGTTTCAAAATTAATGCCAAACCATGCTCTAAAAAAAAAAAAAAAAAATCAACATAAGTTGTTATTTTAAAGGAAAGAAACCTTCATTCTACATTGCTTAGCCAAAAACTTATATTTTGGAAAAAAAAATGTTTTGTGTTGTCTGTCGTTGAAATAACCAATTAGTATTTCTTTTGCTGGAATAAAACCAAAAACCCTAAAGTTTTAAACAAAATATCAAGAGCTCAAGATCTACATAGAAAATCCAAGTTTTGGCAGCCCTTGTAATGCCTACATTAATTCCATTGAGTAATTTCGTAGCTGCAATGGTGTGCAAGCATAAATCTTTTCAGACTTTGCGTTTGATGATCATGTCATCTACAAACGTTCTGTTTGATCTACCACTTTCCCAGTTCTCCACTGTTTTCTTAACAGACGGGAAAGCTTTTATAGGACCATATAACTTTTAATACGTTCATAAAAATACTTTCTTTCTCCTATTTCCTTTATCCATTTTGTTCTTTATTACAGAATCTCATACATATCTGTCTTTTATTTTCCTATGGTTTTGTTTTGTTCTTTCGCGTATCGGACATTTATAGATCTTTCTTTGTTGTCATATCCTCCGCCTACGTTCTTGTCTACCATGCGTTCGTTCTGTCTAAGTTACTTATCAAATGTCTAAATAAGATCAAAGAACATTTCTTCTTCCTGACATCGAATGTAATATAATTGATAAATGGTGACAAAGATGTGCAATGTCTTCTGTGGTTTCATATTGAAATGTTACTGCTGTAGGTTTAGTTTAAAAAAAATCTGGCAAAGGTACTAAAGTAGGAAGTGAACCCATAGCTAAACGGTTTGGGGTCAAAATGTCGCCACCGAAATGTCGTGGGACAAAGTGTCAGGGCAAAATGTCGCCGACCCAAAATGTTGCCGGCCCAAAATGTCGCCGACACAAAATGGCGCCGGATAATGTCATGTCGATCAAAATGGCATGTCGCCGGTCCAAATTGTCGTTGGTTCAAGATGTCGCTGATCTAAAATGTCGTCAGGTCAAAATGTGGTCGATCCATTTCATGTATGCCAACTTTATTTTTGTTGGTACTAATTCATTTTGTATAAAACCTTCGTTTTCGGGGTAATAAAAGGAAATAAATGAATTCAACTAAATATTCTGGTTTAAAGAATTTTTTTTAAGTTAGATATGATTTTAAAATTATCATTGATAATCAATGGCATACTGACAGCACATTAATTGTTTTCTCTGTCTTCTCCTTTAAAGGAATGTCGCTATAACGACATGATGACAGCTCGAAGCAGAGTAACTGTCGAACCAAGCCCAGAGTGCCTAAACCAAGTCGACAGCTTTTTCAGAGGCAATGCAAACGCAAGTCCTTAGATGTAACGAAAATACCCAAAGTTTTTTTTGTCTTGATAATCTTTATGCAAATTTAGTTGTGATCGTGTTTTATTAAATACTACTGTTGCACTTTGTAAAGTGGAAATAAAATGTTTTTCTTTTGAGGAGTTTTTTACTTCGTACGTGCAAATAGACTCCACATGCTGTACATTTCCCAGCAAATAATATTGCGGAGAAAATGATTTTTCTGCAAACAATTTTGCCTTTATTCCGTGATTCTGACATTTAGTACGTATGATGATTTATTATCATTAGTTTTAGATGAATAAACAAATTTATGCATTATTTACGTTGCGTATTGAATCATTTTTATAAAACTGACAGTACGCAAATGTTAAATTTGAAACTTTAGTTCTACTTTCACATTAAAACTTCTATCATTTTATGGACGTATTTATTTTCTGTGTAATAAATAATTTTTTGACCTATAAAGTTGTAATCTAAGCCATTTTCAAATTTTAAAAATCGATGTTTAATTCATTTGATTGATGCTTATGAGGTAACTATTTTTTGTTGTGCTTAGTATTATCTTTTCGATTGTTCTAAAGTTGCTCCAAAGCTGCTTTTAATCATTCTTCTTGTCTTTTGTATGGATCATTTTTATAAGAATGATCATTTTGAGAGCAAGAAATTCAGAAAAGTTGAAGTGAATGAAAACTATCGAAACATTTTATGTAGCAGATAGATTTGTACAATGACTTTGTAAATAATGTATGTGACCAGCATAGCGCTTACAATATTAAACAAATAAACTAATTTCATAAATTAAAAAGTTAGTGGACGATCAGAAAAACAGATCAGTAATCCATACTTAGGATGATTATGAAATGAGAAATAATAAAAAATAGATGAATAGAAATAGTTAAAAGAAATATATTTCAAATGGAAAAAAAAAAACTTTTGAATGGTTAACGATAAAGAAACATTCCCTAATACTTTTCGCATAAAATAGGAAACGGCAGAGGTGAGGAGAAAAAAAACTTATTAAAATTTAATTCTTGTCGATAGATATCTGAGATTGATAACAAACGTATATTTGAAGACATTATTTTTTATACATTATTTTATTTTATTTAAAGTTTTGAAATGAAGTGAGGGAATGACATTTGTAAAAAAGTTACCTGGTTTGATGAGTTAAAATCGATTAAAGGACCAAATTTTCAACAACTTGAAGATATGCCGCAGTGTTTGCCTGCGTTGGCAGTTGTTAAATTACTAAACTTTTGACTATTATTTTTTTTTATTTTACTGTGATCTTAAAGTGTTAATTAATTATTGCGAGAAAACAACATAACTCATTGGAGAAAAACTTTAAAATATTTGCTCGAAATTTTATTGAAAAGAAATTAAATTTTAAACGTGTTTTTTGCATTCTATTGCTCAGTATTTTAGATTGAAAACACAAAAATCTGAACTTTTCATTTGTTTCATATAAATCATTTCTGATTATATTTTTCTAATACTGGGGACAAATCAGGGAATATCATTTTGATACATTGATTCAACTTATATATACGGGAGGGTGGCCTAAAGCGGATAGGTTTTCGAAGAACGCTCGAAAATTGTAGTTTTTGGATTTTTATCGCAACAATTTTGGTTTTATTTCCTAGCAGGATTCTTGAACTTTAAAATAAAAAGTGATTTTTGAATTATTTCAAACCCAATATTTATTTATAATTAGTTTTACAAACATTCGAAGAACCCGCTTTGTCCTACCAGGGAGCCCAAATCGGGTAAGCTTAACTAATTGTGGTTTGGTACATTTGCCAAAATATGAAGTTATAAATGATTATAACAGTTGACTAACTACCTGCTATCATATAAAAAATATAAAACAGTTATGCTTATCCAATTTAAAGTCAGCACATTTGTTTATAAAACATACTTAAATAACTGATTAAATTAATAAACTAATTAGTTGCCATCCTAAAAAATAATTCTTTAAAGTTATACTTATCCTATTGAAATAAAAAATCCAAGTCAGCATACGAGTCAAGAAATTATAAATAAATATATGATTAAATCATACCCGCTTTGCCCAAAGGCACGTTTTTTATTTCAATAATTATAACCATAAATTTAAAAAAGAAACAAACGAAATGACTCTCTTAGTTTGTAGGTGGATGATGTCAGAATAACGTAATATTATTGACAGTAAAAAAAAAAAGGCTGGTCTTCGACTAATTACAAGTTACAAAACTTCATTTATGTTTTAGAAATGTATCTTTTTTTTTTTTTTAATTTTATGCCTGGTCGCGCCATGCCGCTTCACTGCTTCTCCGTTGGGATTGATAAAAATTCGGGAGTGTTCATGTAAACACGACAACGTATGCATCGTCGCTTACACACCATGGGGGGCGGCATAAGTAGGCCCTACCACTTTGGGCGACCTACCCGCTTTGGGTCACCCCCTCCTAACATACTTAAAAAAAATATATAGAAAAAATATTTTTCTTATCTTGTTAAACTCCATTCTGAAAATAATTAGATTCCTTTAGAAACATATTAGTCATAATATGTAAGACAAAAGTCATAAAACATACATGCACTATAACGCGGAAATAAAAATGACTTTTTCTGTGAGAATGACCCTCCTAGTTAAACACAGATGCCATGATCGGAGGACATACTTTATAGGAAGATGATAATTGCGAATGACTAATATTATCATCAAGTATTTTTTTTTCTTATGTTCCAATATTGCCACAGAACCAATTTATCAGACATATACTCTTTGCCACGAAGCAGATTTAATTATAATTAGTTTTAATTAATAGCTTGCTTTGAAAAAAGTACTAAATTCAAGCGGTGTTAAAAATGCTTGTTGCTCGAAAAATTAGTCGTAAAAAAATAAATAGCATATGAACAGGAAAGAAAGAAATTAATTAATTTTTGATGAAATTGTTAGCTAGCCTTAACCTTAGTGTAGGAAACTAAAATATCAGGGATGTAAGGTAGAAAGAAAGAAAGAATAAACGCATAACATGTCTGGTATTATTTGGGAATTGAATTTAATTCCCATTACGAAGAGAAAAAAGAATTCTGAAAAAAATCTACTTGAAAATCATCCGATAGTTAGAAAGAAATGAAAAAAGAAGTCTAAGCAGAAAAGAGAAACGCCAATGAAACTTTTTCCTTAGGAATAAATCATTTGCTCTCGACATAGGGATCTTAAGATATAAATCCTAAAAGTTAGCTAGTCTAGTTTAAACACGACAAAAACCGATAAGAACCGTGCTTCAGAATAACACGTTTCAACATTCAGGTTTACATAAGATATGGAACATGCTTTGACATGCATGTTATTATAATATTAATGACAGAAACTTTCTAAAAAAGTAAAAAAAAAAAGAGGGGAACAAAAAAGAACGAAGAAATAAAAGAGAAAAAGAAAGAAAGAAAAATGGAAAAGGAACGTGTTTTTGCGAGGGTTTACCGGTTTTTTCTATGAACATTTTACTGTTGCTAAAACGTAAATATAAATGGCTGGAAGGAGAGTTAAATGGCTTATGAGTCAAAAAACATGTTTGATATGAAATACATGAAATACACCGCCAGCTCAGTCATTTCCTGCCGAGGACTGCTTTAGCCCTGGCTAATGGGCGGTAATTTACTGAATATGTTTGATATGATCTTTCGAAACATCAATTTTACACTACTTGGTTGTTTTCCTAGTAGTGTGCAATAATTAAATCAATATATAGAAATGAATTACACAGGATGGAAAGAGGGCAGCAAAAATTTAATTTAGCTATATATATATATATATATATATATATATATATATATATATATATATATATATATATATATATATATATATATATATATATATACGTGTGAGTTGACTAAAACGGAGTTCATGGTAGAATCTTTTAGTGCGCTCTAAAAAAGGAAAATTTTATGCCAGTAATCTATAATTGTAATCCATGCTGCTCAGATTCTAATCATAGCATTACGATGGGTTTGCTCCAACTGTAGTCTCACAGCAAGAGAAGGGGATGTCACCCCCCAAGAATCCTTGTTTTATACGCAACAAATAATTCGGTAGTTTATATACATGTGAGACTGATATATATCCCCCCCTTTCCCCTCAGAAGATATGTTCTGGCTGCGCTAGCACCTTAGTCACATTGATTCAATTCTTCAAATTATGAGACAACAAATTAAAACTACCTAACTACTGGTTATCATGTGTCGTATAAGATTGTTAAATTTAATTACAAAATTTTCTATTGAATCAAAATGATACACTGTTAAAAAAGTTCCTGAAATTTTACGGTAAAAGTTACTGGCATCCATGTTGCCAGTAACTATTACCGTGAAATCCTATTTTACTGTAAAATTTTACGGTAGAATAAATGATAGTTAAAAAACTCAAAGTTCGAGCTGCAGGTTCGATCTCGGGACCGTCGAAATGGAAGGCGGCTTTGCTGCCCACCAAATGAATTGGGACCTATCGAGTAAGGGAAATACGGTGTTATATGCTCTGTACTTTAAGTCACGTGGTGTATCAATTGGCACTGCAATCGTTTATTTTTTTCGGTACAATTGCTGTAATTTTTTTCTGTACTGTAAACACTATATTTTACAGTAATGTTTACCATAAAAGATTCCTGAATTTTTAACAGTGTAGTAAACTTTAAAAAACATGTTGACATTTTTGGTTTTAGAAATTAAATATTAAAATTGTTTTTCTGCCGCTTGCTAGTCCTTTAGGACGACAGCTTATCATTCAAAATATGTTCCTAATCTAATTTTTCGTTGGCATCTTCTCAAAATAAAAATAATTCACATAGATAATTCTCAGAGCTTGAAATTTTATTGAAAAAATATTTTTAAAAGTATAAATTTATCCCCCTTTCATAAATTTAATAACAAACCCTTTTTCAGGGCTGTTTTCGTTGCATAACTTGCAGGCAACGAAAACTAAAGAAATATTTTTCATTACAAATACAGCTAAAACTCGTTTAACTTTGCTTTCAATTCTTTACTCATTCGTGCAGCTTTTTTAGACGCCAAAACAGATTTTACAATCATCGAATAAATCAAAATCGCTTCCACTTACTGTAGAATAAACTACGTAACAGAGGATATCGATTTTTAAGAGAAAGATTTCGACAGCATCTGAACTTGATTTGAAAGAGAAAATAATAATAAAAAGAAATGAAACCATTTCACTCGAATTGGGAGAAAAATAAGATAGCTCTTTTTCTTTCAGTTGAATACAAGCAGTGCAGTCAATGTTGGTTTTTACTCGGTTTTGCCGCTACAAAATAATGTCTCGGATTTTGTTGGGAAGATGATTACATTGAGCCTAAATATTGCCGGTTTCGCCATTTTTTTAAGGATATGAATATTGCTCGCTTCCAAAATAGTCTGCCTCCAGAGTATGAACTTCATACTTTTTAAACCTACTTTTCCTTAAAAGTTTCCAATAAAACATGAAAATGAATTTTATAAATAAAAAAAGGGGTATTATACCGAAAAAAGTACTAATGTAAAACGTAATAAAAATAGATAAATAGATAAACCAAAATAAAGAAAAATAAAACAGCTAAGAATCCATATACATTAGCCGCGTGTATGTGGACACTTTCGACCCCGCAAATAACCTGCTTTTTACCGCATTCCGGTTATTTACCGGGTAAATGTGGATTTTTCTTCTTCCTGCTTCCTTCTGGAGTAAATGCGGAGTTTTTTCCCAGAGTGCATTACGCGAAACAAGTTCGTCTACTTGCTGAGTATAGTCTGAGTATATTTCTGAAAGTCATGAGCCCCTTTCTGACCCCTGTAAAGGAGGGGGTGTACCGGTAGGGCTAATTCAGTGTAAGGATTCTGAAAATTTAAATCACTTTATTTAACTCATTTTTTAATGGCATATTGTACAGCAGTTTTACGGGAAATAATTACTTCTAGTTATTCATCCAATTTGCTTTGGACGAAAACAAGTTAGGTAGCTATAGAATGACTTTTTTCAAATTTTCGAAATGTTGGTAAGAAACTTCATATGGCATATAGACTAAAATGAAAGACTTGTGTGTAATAACAGTCTCGTGACGGTCACACAAAGATATCGGTCACGTGATGGTAACAAAATATAACTAAAAAGTCAAGCAGCAATTTACGAATGTCAACCCGCTGTGACGTCACATAGTGACGTTAGAGTGACAGCTTACAGTTAAGGCCCCTATAGTAGAGGAGCCGATGCATCCGCCATTTTGGAGCAAACTTATCCAGTGCTTTACAGCGATAGCATTGCTGCTGATGTTAACATTTCTTTAATATGTTAAATTGAGTCAAATGGTTGGTCGTTCGGCTATTAATTGTGCAAACAATTTCAAGAAAGGATTTCAGCTCTTCAGATTTCCATCAGATGCAGAAAGAAAAAAGTAATGGATAATTAATAGCCGAAGAAGTGACTGGCAGCCTGGAAATGGAGCTCGCTCGTGTGAGGTTAATATCGATTTATTCTCATGATTTTACTATCATTACATTATAAATGCTCTGTAATTTTTGCTAACATGTTGTAGAGTCTCTTCGGAATATCTTTTGTTCTGTATTTCCCTGTTCTGCGATAAGTACGCTTGCTCTCGCTTGCTCCAACACGGCGGATGCGTAGGCCTCTCCAGTTATAGGGGTTCTGCTTACGGTGTCACAAAGTGTCATATGACAAATTTGTTGCCGCAGCATTGTCGCAGTGACGCCGGTTGGAACATGTCAGAACTCTGTCACAGCTTTACTCTGTGAGAAGTCTCAATTCTCTCACTCTGTAAAAGTGATCACTATGGCTAGCAGCGATGTCTCTATAACTTTGCCATGACATGTTGCGCTATCGTGTACGTTGACTTTGTCTTACGTATAATTTATTCATATTTTAGTCCAACCATCAGCACAAAAATCACCAAAAAATTATGATTTATGCACTACTATAATGAAATGGTTTACAAGTTTGGCTACATTCAATTTCTAATAAATTAGGAAAAACTACCTGGAAGTGGTGGGAAATTAAAACGAGTTCTGGTAAGTGATGGGTTGAGGCAACTCTTAGGTTTTTGAATATTACAATATAAAGTTAGAGATTAAGAAAACCTCTGGATATTTGACACTATAGAATAAACGAGCTTTCAAAAGAGAAAAATCATTTTACAATAAACAAAAAATGGAAATTTACTTTCTAATGAGCATTAGAAGGTGAATATACGTACAATGAGATACCAGAGTGAAAGAAATTCCTTTTTCAGAGAAAATTTCGTTTTAGGTAAAATACTTGAATTATGAGTTCATTTAGAAAGTGTGATTTGTTCGTTGCTTATTATTTTTAGCACCTTGGCTGTTTCTCAAAGGTGTTTTTTCGTGGGAGCAATAAAACTTTCTCAATTCTTAATCAAACTTTATTAAGGCATCATTTTAAAGATTCTTTTTCACCGCTTTTGGCGAAAATGTAAAGAGACAGTTCACATTTTGATTGTTTTTACATAAAAACTAAGTTATTTTGTTTCTTTTTAATTACGCAATGAATTAATTCATAGCATCTTGAAATCGAGAGCCATTAGCTCAGTTGGTTAGAGCGTCGTCCTAATAGTGCTAGAGCTGTGAGCTCTAATTCCGATGGGCAGAAAAATATCATTTTAATGAGTTATTCCCTTAACTCATTTTAGATAGGATTCTAAACCACAGTTGTGTAGTTGCACTGAAATCAGAAAGCAAGAGAAAGAAACAAAAAGTGTTTATTTTAACATGTAAATCTCAGTATCATATATATTATTACTCAAAGGTGCTTTTGTGGATACGCCATAACTTATTCAATAAAATTCAAAAGTAAGATATCTTTCAAAGATTTTTAACTGCTATCATGCGAAAAATCAGCATACAAGTCACAAGTTCAAAAATATATTTAAAATTTTCGCGTTTTTGAATTCTTTCTGTCGAGTACGAACATCTTATGCGGGTCAGCTAATATGCAATAAAATACACATTGGAATATTTCCAATGGTGTGTAACCTAAAAGACCAAGTAGGCAGGCAATTCGAAAATTACCTGCTCGACCACAATGTCCTGTTGCAGTCAAATTTTTTAACACTAAGGAATTTTTTCGAATTTTTTGAAGTGGTGGAACAATACAAAAATAAATAAATACATAAATAAAAAGTAATTTTTTGTTTCATAATTTTGCGTTTAAACAAATTTCAATATTTTTATTGCCGAAAAATTCATTTGAACTAAGTTAGTAGGATATCGTCTACTAGGTAAAAACGAAAATTTAAAGAAAAAGAAAAAAATTCGAAGGTACTATCATACCAGAGAAAAAACACAAGGGAAACCATAAAAAACGAAGACATATCCTTCATGAAGTTATTAGGAATTTAAAAAAAAAGATTAAAGAGTTTTTAAATAAATATTATTCAGTGTTAAATTGTATATAAAGACGATTTTATAATTTGTCCATGCTATTGGAAATAATTTTTCAGTCTTGATCCAATAAGGACAAAAATTTCGAATATTAAAGTGACTTTATTATAGTTTAGACATTATTTAACATATTTATTAAAAATAACTGACAGTTGATATAATAGTTTTCAACAATTTATGATGATTTTTTAAGTAAGGTTAGTTTTTCGTCACTGTCTTCATTCGCAACGACATTGACATTTTCATCAATGAACAGACAACTCAATATCTCGGCAAGCTTTACTATTTTTGCCAAATATCGATCATGAGACAGAAAACATATGAGGTAGTGAGAAGCAAAGGGATGAAAGTGGCAAAATTAAAAATTTGGAGATAACCAGTTAACCCCTCCTCTGTCTTGGGGCAAGAGATTGTACTAGTAGCGCTGGTAGGTGCTGCTGTATAGCATGATTTAGAAAAAAAATTCAATGAAAGCCTACCTAGGACGTAATCTTTAAACGCGTTTCACTCGAAACTTAAAATGTTCAACAAGCATCCCTTTGCTTCTCACTGTCTCATATGTAAAAATCAAATGTCTCAAGCTGTATCATATTTAGCTGAGATGATGAATGAAGATGGAACGATTCATCTTCATTATGTCAAAATCACATCTAATATTATAAAACTTGAAGTGAGATCGCGACATATTAAGTCAAAAACATATCGTTGCTTTCTTGATTATTAGTCAAAATGACATCACTGAGATTACTCGATATTGTTGTAAGTATGGTAATGATACTTTTTCTCACACATTGCTGCGATCATATATTTTATGTCTCATGCTCGATATTTGGCAAAGATAGTAAAGCCTGCTGAAACATTCAGTCGTCTGTTCATTGGTGAAAACGTCAATGTCGTTGTGAATGAAGACAGTGAAGAAGACTAACCTAAATTAAAACATCATTATAAATTGTTAAAAATTATTGTAGGGGAAGCTTTTTGTCAATGAACCACATAACAGTTTTCGATTGTTTTAAAAAGGAAATCCAACTCAAATTTCATGTTAATTATATGAACAATTTCTCGGTATAATTCTCTTTTAATAATAATATTCACTTTCATGATAAATATACACAATAAAAAATGATAATTAAAAATAAATATTTTAACATGCGGTCCATTCATGACTACCAGTTGCTATGGATGGACCATCGAGTTTCCATCGATGGACCACATTCTCTAATTAAAAACGAATCAATGCATAACTTACAAATATTTATAACAGGTGATCAATAAACACTATAAATAATAATAAGTTGTAGAAAAATAGATTTATTTTCTAAAATGTTTTATTTTCAGATAAGAGGAACAAAAAAAAAAATAATAAAAACAGCACTCACACAGCACATAGCTGTTGTCATCACACCTCGTTCACCACTTGATATTTTCCCATCCAGTGTAACACTGTTTTTAGCTAATATCTTTCCAACCTCTTTTGAACTGCTGAGAATTTTGTTAAATCGATTTTGAAAATTTTCGTTTGACGCAAGATGGTACTTGCTCTCTAAAATGTCGGAGAACATTTTTGACTATTTTATTACTGAAGCCAGAGCCTTAAGTTTCAAATTACCAGAGACTATAATACTAACAGATTTGTTTGTATTAATTAAATCTGTGGGACATGTTATTTTTCTCAGCCTCTTAAAATGCCAATTCCCATAAGTTTTCGGAAGTAATTCCAGAAACTTCTCTAGTTTCAAAATATGATTCACTAATGATATTCCTATTTCGGAGGGCTTATCTCCTAAATTTTTAATAAGTAACTAAGGTAACAACAAACCGGTTTTTATCTTCCATGCGACTGTTTAAAGTTGCTTTCAGGGCTCTATATTGAATAATCGGCAAACTTCGTTGAGGTCCATGCCACCATTTCTGTAAGCTACTGTAGCACGTTACATTCTCTCACTTGTCCCCTGGCCATTTACTAATTTTTGCATTTGAAAAATTTATAAAAAATTTAAAATTTAGCCTTGAAATTATAACAAAGTATAGAAGTTTTCATGAGTTACGGAGATTTATTTTTTTCATTGTCATTTTCAAAACAATTGAGCAATTTTCAAAGGTAATTGAGCTGAAGTTACAGCAATATTTGAGATTTTACATGAATGAAACATTTTGTCAGGTGGTCTATTCATAGAAACACCTAGAGGTCCAATGATAGCAACTGCGTCATTTTAAATATTCTTATAGGTGTTACTCCTATGACAAATCATGATCTAACATGAAGTATGGGGAATTGTACTTGAAAAAGCACTCTTTTAAGTCAATGTTCACGTTTAGATGATCAGTGATATTCAAAGCATTTTAAAACTAAATAAAAATCTGAATAATTAGTAAAATAATGGCAGAAATCTTTTCTGACCGATTAATAATATGATTAAATAATTTTAGCTACTTGACGACTCTGCACTAGACTGTTTTCAGACAAACCAAGGTACTAAAACTGATTACGCGTCTGCACAAACTCTAGTAGAGGAAATATCTTCACGGTCTAGTCATGGAACCAATTCCTTGACGGCAACCTTCCCCGCATATAATGTCAGTTATTTAAAAAAATATTTTAAACGGTGTCTGAATTATAAGAATGTTACTTAAATATTTGAAAGTTTTGTCTTTATTGGATCCAGACTGAAAAAAATATTCAAAATAGCGTGGACTGACTTAACTGAAAAGAATTTTTCGGCAATAAAAAATATTTAAATTTGTTTAAACGCAAAATTATGAAACAAAAAATCACTTTTTAATTTTTTTCGTATTGAGCCCCCATTTCAAAAAATTTGAAAAAAATCCTGAGTGTAGAGGAGTATAAAAGACATTTTTTGATAAAATTTGGTGAGTGATACTTTTCAGTAATGCATTGAAAAAAAATTTTTAATTTTTTTCCGTTACCAAAAATTGGTTTGAAATTATGACTATAAAAATTTGTTATGTATTTTATTCCTAAGAAGGAGGAAAAAAATTCCATTCATTAGTTTTGAATTTTATTAGGAGAAAAAAATTAAAATCGAAAAAACAGGGTTTTTTTTTTTTTTTTGAAAAAGTTGAAGGTTGTTTGAGATAAAGAGCTGGAAATTTGGCTAAATTATTTTTATTCGACACCAAAATGATCCCCCAAGTACGAGTCGAAAAAGCCGCAAAGGCAGATTTAACTTAGAAACCCGACTACAGCCTTTACAGTTAGAGTTAATACAGACAATTTTCAAAAATCAACTCATATTGTAATATTTTGCGGTAAGTCAAATTTTTTTTTTTTAAATTATAAACTGAAAATTATTATTCTAAACTTTTTGAGTATTAATTGAGACCTTGTGATACTCGATGCATTATATCTTTAGTTAATGTTAAACTTATTTGTATTTTTAATATTTAGCGCAATTAACCATGTACATGCGGGGCAAAGTGGATGGCGCAAAGTAAAATAGCTTATTTCGTTTACTCATTCAATCCTTTACTAAATCCCTTACGGATTCATTTATTAATTAATTGATTTACATTCCTTTATTCAGTAATTCACTTATTTATTTATTCATTCATTCACTCATTTATTTATTCATTCACTCATTTTCTTATTCATTCACTATTTTATTCGCTCATTTATTTTTCTTCATATATTAAGAAGTTTATTTATTTAATTTTTCGTTTATTGTTTCATTATCTTTTAGTTTCTTCATTCAATCTTGATTTTATTCATTCATTTGATCAAACATATTTCTTATGATTGAATAGAGCATTTTTCATTAGAAAAATATTTCATTTTTCACTTTGCCTCATGAAAAAAAGGAAACATTTTCCATTTTTTTAAAGGCTCAAATATACTACCAAAAATTAAAAATAATGTTTCAATTTAAGTCTTGTTATAAATACAATGTTCTAACTATATAGTGTAATTTTAAAACGAAATTTCAAATTTGTTCATTTTGAAAAAACTCAGTTATCTTAGCTATTTCACTTTGCCCCACATTCCCCTACATTTATTAAACAAAAAATTTACTTCAGTACATATTTAAATGTCTTCCTGAGTATAAACAGCTCCAAAATACAAAAATTGGATATAAATAGTTAGTTTTCCATAACAGTTAGCGACATATTCGTTCTTATTTTTTTATTCAAAATGTAATATGAGTTTCGAAGAATTTTCTACTCTAGTTGATTCAAGCATTTATTTTAATTTCATCTTCTAAATTTCCTACATTCAGGAAAGTTATCATTATCGCTAAATATGGGTAAAAAATTAATGATATTATCTTTGAAATGACAGTCAAAACCTTAGTAGAGCATGCTAAATGTAACCTGAATTAGGCATCGATCTGTTCTCGGAAGATTCGCAAGGGTAAACAGAGGATCGAAAGATAATGGGGTGGTTTCCTTCAGTCAAAAGTACTACTTTTAGTCATTGAAATGGAAAAATTACACGGACCCAGAAAATACTTTCATTTTTCCAACAGTTTTTTTTTTTTTTTGAATTAATTTTTTTAAATGTCCGATTTTTCAAACAATGCGTGGTCTTTATGACGTCGCAAATGATGCAATTTGGCGCATCTTTCTACTACGCTTCCACGTTATGATAATCAAGCAGCGAATTAAAATTGCGCTCTACGTTTGCTGCCAACCATATCGTTGCCAATACACGTGTGTAAAGATGCGAATTAAATATTTTGTTCTGTGAATGGCAACATTGAATGGCATTTCATCATTTGTGATGTCACACGACAGAAGTGTAAACAAGGAAAGCGCAACGATTTAAGTAATTTTTTAAAAATATTGAACTTAAATAATTATTCAAAAAATGGTCAAATCCTATGTTTTTAAGCATTCTCTTTCAGAAAAAAATACTTTTAAAATTTTGGAAACGACCCCATTAGGCTGAATGAGAAAGGGGTACTTCTTGAAAACAACGCAAATAAGTTAGTAAGAAATTTTGAAAAATAGATAATGGAGTTGGAAAACGTCATTAGAAAAGTGATTGGGAAAAGGAGGAAAGCATAAAGCCTAACTTTAAGCGAGATAGTGAAAGTCCTTGCTCTGTATAAAAAAGTATGCAATTGAAAAGAACATTAAATCAGACAGTAGTGAAAATTTATCAAGAAAACGGTGATTCGAAAAGGGGATCTCAAAAAAAAAAAAAAAAAAAAGGGTTTAAATCCTCAGAGCTAATGGCGACATATAAATATTTGTTTTCTTGAAATATGCTAAGTATGAATAATTTAACTCCTACATGTTGATAATAACAAATATTCTAATCTAAAATAGTGAGTAAATACGTTAGTTCATCTAACTAGAAAGGTAGGGAATGCCCTTTTTTTAAATAAGACAAATTTCGGTTAAAAAAAAGCAATATGATAATTTTTTTAAATACTCAGACTACGCTCAGATATATTAAGAGCCAAACATGTGTTGGCTAAAAAATTCGCTTTCATCAATTTTACTCTAAACCAGATTTTTTCTTTTACTTTATCAACGATTAGCTGGATAAAATTCGAATTACGAAATAATTTCCACTCATAATCTTTCGCTTCAAAAAAGAAAAAACAACGAAGAAAAAGAAAAGAGAGAAATAAAGAAAACAGTTGAGTTTTTGCATTCACAAAAAACGCGACCTGTAATTTTTTAAGCATACATTTTGTGTATATAATTTTCTTTCTCAGTTATTGCTTACAGCTTGAGCTTTCAGTTTCTTTAATTTCTTTCACTGAATTTTCATTTTTGCTCTTTGAGCCTAATTTGAATTCTGTGTTAAACGACCTGTTACTTTCGTCACGAAGCGTTGTATTTTCTCTTCCACATTTTTTATAGGACCATAAAAAGAAAAATTTTGATTTATTCTCTTTTGAAAAGCTACCTAGAATGCATTCAAAATGTTTGAAAGTTTTTATTAAATTATTTAAACAATTAGTTATCAGCGGGAAGAATATAACAAATTGATTGTGACAAACGTAATTGCTGGAAGCAAACACGGTATCTTTCAAACTTTTAGTTCAATACAAAATAAATGAAATGTATATTTTAAAATAATTTTTTTTAAATGTCACTGCATAATATTTTGTAATTTTTGCAACAATTAACTCGATTTTTAAGCACATATTTGTGGAATTTTCTTGGATTGTATTTTATGAGGGGGAAAAAGGCAGCTCAAAACAAAGGTTAAAGCAGGGCAAAAATGGCAAGTAAACTTAAAGAAATTTAGAAAATGACAGGAAAAAAGCAGCCAAGCGTATGCAAATATAATGGCAAATAAATAAATAAATAAAACCGATTAAAAAATTAAAAAGACTGAGGAATGAAAAATGAGAATTCAGGAGGAGGAGAATCAATTGCGGGAAGCTAATAAGTCAACTTTGTACAAAGTTGTAAACCAATGCAACTTCGCCTTTCTCAACATGCAAAGTTCACGGAATTTTCGTAAAGAAGATTACCTTTCTTGATAGTTTTCTGGAAAAGGAAGCTACGCTTGTGAGTGACTAAAAAAAGTGCGTTGTAAAGACTCACGATAGAAGTAAAACTTTTATCTTTTCCTTTTTTTTTTACATTCTAAACTTTCATTTCAACTGAACGTTTTCTCTCACGCCTAGTTCTTGTTCTTTCTGTGCCTGACATGGGCACATTCACAAGATGATTGTATATTTTAAAGAAGAATTGGAGAGCCTGCGGTTTTATGGCCTAATGGCCAATTGACCCGGCATTTGTGAAATAAATATTTTAAAGAAGAAAATAGATTATAAACATTAAGAACACTAAAAATTACTCGAAATCCGCATTTTAACTGTTGTTAAAAACAATAAAAAATAATGCTAATAATATATTTAATTTTGATTAAAAAAAAGTTAACAAACTAAATTCAAGACTAAACCTTAGCAATATGAATTCAGCTCATAAATTGATGATTTGACTTGAATCAAAGAAATCCACGAAAACATGCATTATTTAAAACGTTAAAAGTGACCAAAACCCACAAATATATGCTTGCTTAAGTTTGCCTTGAAATAAAATTGTTAATTTTATAGCCAAAACTAAATTTATAAATACCATCACTTTTCATTATTTTTGGCCGTAATTAAAGACAACTACGTCACTTCCATCACAAAAACGTTTGAGGATCAGAAATTCAATGCTCTCCATAAAAAGCTTCATTTCAAAACAGAGGAGGGGAAAAAATTGCACAATGCTAATAAAAAAGCATTTATTTAATTCACGGTGAAATTTTGTTGATAGAAGTGTTAATTTTAAGACAAAGTATCAGTGCTTACTTAATAATTAATGTTTAGACATGTAACGGTCTAAAAAACTAAATAAGTCTATTTCTAAAATGGACTTCAGTAACCATTTCGAACGTAACTTCAAAGTTAGGTTCTTCCTGGTTCCGTTCGTCACACGTCATATTTTGAAGAAATTTTCATTTATGTCACATTATAAGAAAATTGAGTATTATTCTGCATGAAAAATGAAGTTAAAGAATGAAAATAACGCATTGTTTTTACAATAATATCTACCGAAACTTTAGATAAAATGAGAACTGAATTTCATGTTGAAAATTCAAGGTTGCAAAAATATTATATTCGTCACACTATAGTAATTTAGTTTCAAAAACCAATTTATGTGATTTTTACTGTGTTTTATTGCATGAATATTGCACAGCAGTTTTATTCTTCCACAAAATTCCACAAAAATACAAGTAAATGATTATTAGACGTTTAAAACTCATATTAGGCAACGATACCGATTCTCGGAATGTTACGTTCGTCACGATGGAATAACCGAGTTATAACATTTCGAAACATACAGGGAACAACTGACTGCAATTCTTGATGTTGGAAACTTTAATTTAACAGAAACAAATCAAAGTTATATTTTTTTTCCAAAGTGTTTCCTCGTATTACATTTTGTATATTTCTTATCAAACTAAAAAATATATTAAACAGCATAAACACTTTATTAAACTATTCAGACTATCACGTTTCTATCTTGGACAGATATATCAAGAATTTAAAAATGTTTCTTTTGAAATATCCTCTTTCCAATGTTTTGTTTGCGCATAATATAACTCACTTGAATTTAAGAAAACATTTTATTTAATTGTTCAATTATTTATCTTTAAGTTCGGGTCCAAAAACATGTAAGACAATTTCTTGTCCAAACAAATAAACACGCTTACGGAATTGCTTTCTGTTTCTTTTCCAGAAATACATTTGAAGAGCTTTGGTTAAATTTGACTTGCCGTAGTGATTCCTACTCGTGGAAATATAGCTTTCTCGGAGGAATAATTCAAAAGAATGCGAAATCAGATTCTTGAAACAGCTTTTTTTCCCAGCTCAGAGAGATAGAAAAGAAGCCAATTGCACAGGCATAAAGAAAGACATGCGAATTTGAAAATATACTGATGGAATAGTTTCTGGTTTGTGGCAATGAGGAAAAAAGATTATAATGGGTTTTTTTTAAATAAAATCTGTCGTATTCAAAATATATTAAGTGAGTCAAATATGAAATGCACTCGCGATTTCGATTCTTTTTGCCTTCCACCAAACCGCAAAATGTTCATTATTCGAATATTCTTGTAGTACAAAAAAATTGACTCTAAACTTGAAAACTGAGTATTGTCATCCCGGTTTACGGTATGTTAATTAGAGACCTAAAAGCTTATGGAAGACGAACTATGGCGAATGTATCTTCTACTTTATTGGAAAATAGAATGATCAATTATCACATTCAGGGCACTAATAAGTCGTTATTTATTTTTTATTTTTTGCAAAAACTCCTGCGCAGAGGCGGCTAGTGCCTTGAAAAAGTGAGGGGACCAGATCATGTGTGCATTCACAATCCCCCCCCCCCCACCCCCGGTTTTTGAAAAAAAGTTTTTTTTCAAGTTTTTCAAAAATATTAAAATTTAATTAAAATTGTGTTGAATAAATAAAATCAAATTCATTTTAAACACAGGACAAGCTACAAAATACTTAAACTACTAAGTATACCACGAAAGAAATTAATATCATGTTATGTCCATGATTACCGACAGGGTGGTGCACTTACACCCCCGAATTTCAAAAAAAGATTTAAATAAGCAGATGGAGAAAAGCTACAAAATACATCACGAAAATTATTAATCTCGTGTTTATATCCAGTACACTTTCCGGTACTGCAGTACGCCTCCCTTGCGGCACCGGTAAGGGTTGCAAGGGAGGCTTTTTCACCCCCTGGCTTTTCAAAACAAATCAATAAATTTTAAAAAATAATATTAATCTAATATTTTTAATAGTTTTAATATTATTAATCTTTTAATAACTAATCATTTTGAATGAATAATTTTTTTTTTCAAGCACAAGGCCAAATTACAAAAGTTCCAAAATATTGTGATCAGAGAAATATGTAAAAATTACAGATTGATTAACTTTAGCAAAGATGAAAATACTCCTCAATAACCGTTTTGAAAAAAATCAAATAAAACTAGATAAACTAAATGAAAAAATAAATAAATAAATTAATTAATTAAAAAACTAGTTCAAAAAAATTTGCGCTGGTGTACCCTTTTGCATATGAATTTTTCAGCACCAATAGGTCGGATTCAGAATTTTTACGCAAAGAAAAAACATATCAAAATCTTTTGACTTTTTTCAAATTATTGATGACTTAGCACATTTTCTTTAAAACTACACGAGCAGTAATTTAAAACATAATAATTCCTGTGTAGCAATGGAAAGACACTTTTGTATAAAAAAAGTAATCTTGAAGTGATATATGCGCATACGTACAACACAAAACAAAACAGTGGCGCAACTAGAAAATATTTTTAAGGGGGGGGGGGGCATAATAGGAAAAAAATTTCATCAATTTGATTTGCTCATCAAATCTCTAAGTTTTGAAATTTGTAGTTTTTGTTGTTGTGTGCCAGCTAGGCTGGCAATTTCGGGTGCTCAGCTTCACTTTTCCAATTGTACCGTAATTTGATGTGAAGTCCGACTTCTACAGTACACACATTGCCATAATAGCCCGTTTATAGGATAGGCAACCATTCAGAGCGCAACAACACATTCACTCAAAGAGAAAAAAAAGGACAAGAGAGAGAGAGAGAGAGAGAAAATACGTCCATGCCCGAGCCGGGATTCGAACCAGAGACCTTCCTGTCGCAGTCAGACTACGGTCTTTGGTAATGTTAAGGGAAAGAACGGTACAAGAGACTCCGCGAAATTTTGTGGAAATTGAAGCGTTAACACGCGGTTATAGGCCATATTTATTGACGTTTTTAGGTAAGGGATGGAGCTCCAAGACTCTCAACAATCTTTTTTTTTTCATGTTTTGAAAAGTAAATAGAAATTGATTCGTCGCCCTCCCCACCCAATTTTTCCAAATTGAAGTTCCAAAAACGCAATTTTAGTTCTGGAGTTCTCCCCTGAATTTCTTTTTCAAAAATTGAAGTTCTAAAACGGCCAGAAGAAAAAAAAAATCTTCGTATAATCCGTGAATAATACGATGCAAAAAAATGAAGTTTTGATTCAACATACAATTTTAGCAGCTAAAATAAAAACTCAAAGAAGTAATAAATTTTAAAGTATACGAAAGTGTCAAACTGCAGGCCAAAAGTTCAAATTCAATCAATATTAATGCGTTATACATAATTTTAGAGATAACATTCTTAATTTTCGAATCTCGTAAAAGGTTTTTCAAGATGGATGCCGCGCGTAGAAAAATTACTACGTGAAGATCTTCAACAACAACATGCCAGTTTTAACCATAAAGCGTTCAAGAAACGCGACCTGTAATTTTTTAAGCATACATTCGATGTAAATTTTTTTTTTTCAGTTATTGCTTACATTTTGAGATTTCAGTTTCTTTAATTTCTTTCATTGAATTTTAATTTCTTTTTCGTTGAGCCTAATTTGAATTTTGAGTTGAACGGCCTGTTACGTTGGTCACAAAACGTCGTATTTACCCTTCCACACTTTTTATAGCACTATAAAAAGTAAATTTTTGCTTTATTCTCTTCCCAAAAGCTTCCTAAAATGCATTAAAAGTATTGAATTTTAAATTATTTACACAATTAGCTATCATCGTGACGAACGTAACATATTGATTGTAACGAACGTAATCCCTTGAAACAAACACAGTATCTTTCGAACGTTTAGTTCAATAAAAATGAATGAAATGTGTATTCTGAAATAGTTGTTTTTTTCAATCTTACTGTACAATATTTTGTAGTTTTTGCAACAATTAACTCGATTTTCAACACATATTTAAGGGATTTTCTTGGGTTGCATTTTATAGAAAAATCGGCAGCTCGAAAAAGAGAGAGAGAGAGTTAAAGCATAGCACGAACGGCAGGTAAACAAAAAGAAAATGACAAGAAATAACGTAGCAGAGCGTATGCTAATATTATGGCAAAATAATAATAATAATAATAATAATAATAATAATAATAATAAAAACTATACACATACGCAACGATAAAAAAAATCAAGAAGACTGAGGAATCAAAAATGACAAGTCAGGAAATAAGAATCAATTGTAGAGAAGCTAGTGAGCTAGCTTTATACAGAGTTGTAAACCAATGCGACTTCGCCTTTACCAACATGCTAATTTTACGGAAAGATTTAAAAAGGACGCTCTTCCATGTAGTCCCTGAAAAAATAGGTTTTTACGTTCTACATTTATTAAATTTATTACATTTATTACATTCTAAACTGCCATTTCACCCGTACGTTTTCTCTCACGCCAGGCTCTTGTTCTTTCTGCGACTGACTTATAAATATTCACAACATGGTTGTATATTTTAATGAAGAAAATAGATTATAAACAGTGAGAAAACTAAAAATTAATCTAAATCCGCCTTTTAGCTGTTGCCAAAAACAATAAAAAATAATAGTAACAATAAAGTTAATTTTGATAATAAAAGTAAAAAAACTAAATTCAAAGCCAAACCTTAGCAATGTGGATTACGCTCTTGAACTTGAATCAAAGAAATCCTCGAAAACCTGCATTATTTGAAACGTTTAAAGTGATTAAAATTCACAAACACACGCTTACTTAAGCCCTGAAATCAAATTGTTAATTTTATTTAAAAAGTCAAGTTTAAATGCTATCATTTTTCATTTTTTCTGAAAACAAATAAAAAACAATTACGTCACTTCCGTCACACAAAAATGTTGGGGACAAAGTATCAATGCTTTCTTATTAATTAATATTTTGACATGTAACAGTCTAAAAAACTACACGAGTCATCACCGTGACGAACGTAACTTCAGAGTTACGCTCTTCAATGTTACTTTCGTGACACGTCATATGTTGAAGAAATATTCATTTCTGTTACATTATCAGAAAAATGAGTAATATTCTGCATGAAAAATAAAGTTAAGGAATGAAAATAACGCATTGCACTGTTTTTACAATAATATCTATCTAAACTTTAGAGAAATTGAGAGCTGAATTTCATGATGCGAATTTAAGGTTGCAAAAATGTTACGTTCGTCACACTATAGTAATTTAGTTTCAAAAACCAATTTATGATTTATACTATGTTCTGTTGCATGAATATTACACATAAGTTTTATTCTTTCACAAAAATCCACAAAACCACAAGTAAATGATTATGAGACGTTTTAAATTCATGATATGCAACAAAACAGAGTCTCTGAATGTTACGTTTGTCACTATGGAATGACCTTATATTCAAACTAATGTAAAAAATAATTTTAAAAATAATTATTTTCTCTCTAAATTGTCATTAGAGTACACTAATTATTTGAAGGCAAAGAATCAAGAAAGGAGCAAACGGTCTACTTGTGCAAATGAAGGCTTCTTCAGGACACGATTTAGATTTCGAGAAGCCCCAGGCCAAATACTTTTTTGGGGTCCCCTGTGTTCAAACTTGATAACATCAGTCGTTGGCTGAAACAGTTTTAGACTAAAGTAATTTCAGCAATTTGAGGATCCCTAAATATCGAAAGCCCTAAGGCCAGGGCCTAGTTGGCCTATTCAGTAATCAGGCCCTAGGCCCATTGGCGCCCATATGGGGGTGCAAGTGGGGTTCAAGCCCCCCCCCCCCTTTGAAAATAGAACATCCTTGCTTTTAATACGTTTTTCTTTGCAAAAATGTAAAAACTTTTCTTCTTCAGCTATTAATGAATAAATTATTAAAAATGTCAAATTTTTTTAATTCTAATCTGTACTGAAATCGTTTTCCATGGGGAAAATATCCTGCTAAACCAAAGAGAAAATATCTGAGCCCCCCCCCCCCTTAAAATTTTGCATATGGGCGCCCTTGCCTGGGCCTCATCCCTTACTGTATGTTGTTAAATTTTACGCAGCCTGAATAGCGTAAAAAGAGCATTGAAACTTTGTAAAATAACCAACATACAGGTAGGGTAATGGTCTCGGCGAATCCTGCTGTAAATATTGAGGTTCAATGCGTTGGTGTTAAGGAGACACACACACACACGCACTGATAATCCGCAGCAGCGTATAATTCGCACTTCATTAATTTTACACTGTTTTAACAGATAATCCGCGGATATACGCAGAAAAATACGGTACAATCCTTTTTTTTTAATTTCAAGCACGTACGCACTAAAAAAAGGAAATAAATAAAAAGTTATAAATTAATGTCTGAAAAAAGTGAGAGGGCCCGGGCTCCCTCTGGCCCCTCCCACGAGCCACTGACTCCTGCTCACAGTTCGTGCACTATATACACCATATGCAGTACGAGATCATATCCCACACTCACACTGTAAACAATTTTGTGCAACCTTACTCCATAAAATCGGTAGCAGCTTAGCTGTGGAGTAACTTAACTGATATAAATGGTGTAAAGTTACACATCGTTTTTGGAAGGTTACACCATGGTAATATAACTATAACGTAATGTGTCACTCATTTCTGAGCAAGGTTACACCAGAATTTCCTGTATGCCTAGAGAGAAATTACTTGAACATTTGCACATTACCAAAATTAACTTTTCATCTGACTTTCTTGAACGATTTATCAAGTTCATGATTTTTAGCTACCAATATACACCATTTATTTTAATACATAATATTTGTTTATTTTAATGTACAAATAAGACATTTTTGTTGCAGTAAGAGAGGAAATCTATTGAGTGGTGTCTGAATCCACAACCAGAACTCGAATTTTACAGACGAGACGGGCCGCAAAGCAAGAGCGTTTTACCGCTCGGCTATCAAGGCAGGTTTTCGTTTTGCTCATACAAGTTTTATCTGCTCTACTCCGATTCTGATCTTTACGCATGCGCTTTGAGTTTATTGAAATCATAGTGCAAGGTTCTTCCACCAGTTTGAGTTTTTAAAACAATGATGCTACACATTTCAGAATACTAATATTAATGGGTGTAACGTTACACCCATTAATACTGAGAACCGTACACATTTTTTTTAAAGTTCAATATCTTATAAGTATTCCTAATTCCTAGTAAAGCCAATCATGGGCCAGTAATCTAATTTCCTAGGTCACAGGAAAAATGATGGAACACAACGATACTTTTTTTTTTTTTTGAATTCGGCAACTATGCTGATTAGGTTTCAAAAACTATAACTTTATGCTGGCAAAAATGGCAAAAACAGTTGTCGTGAAGAAACAAACTTACTGTAAAATAAAATAAGTAGTCATGACAGGATGCACGTGCACTTTTTTCTCGTGAACTGCTGCTTGGTCATAACAAACTGCATGTTAATATCGCTCTATCATCAGTTAGGTTTCCTAGGACACCTATTGTTCACAATAATTTCTTTAACATCAAAAACTCCATTCGACATCAACAATTAATGAAAGAAAAAACAAAGTGTAAAAATTCTCAGCGGACAATTTTATGACTAAAAATTTAAATTTATATAACTTTGGATTGCTTACTTTTTTTTTAGAATCTCAAATTTTCAGCCATTGTAAAAAAAAGGCATAAACATTCCGTTTCACAGATTTTCTGGCGAAACGCCCTGGAGGGTGTCTATCCCCCCCCCCCCCCCGCAAAGGGGCGATAACCTCTCATGTAAACTCCTGAGCATTAAGAACCTGTGTCATATTTAGCAATGATCCGATGCAAACTGTGGATTAGTATTAAAAAAATCTCCATGGGGGGCGACCCCCCCCCCCCCGCCATGGAGATTTTTTTTTCATGGCGCAATAGCTCTAGATTTAGTAATTCTAAAAAAAATAGGTTATTTTCTTGAATGCACATAAAATATTCTTACGTTGAGCTTAAAATTGAATCCGATGAGAAATGTCAAAGGTAGAAAATGTTTTGTGTTGTTTCTCGGAGCGAATTTGCCGCGAACTTAAGCGCTTAAAGTTTATTAGCCAAAAAGGTTTTACAAAATCCGTTTCTTTAAATAGCATTCCAGAAAATTTAAGATGCATTTTTAAATCTGCTCATTCTTAATGAATTTCGATCTACACACTTTTCGCAAAACATCCCTACATTTAAGCTTTCCCTCAGTGCCTTGAATGACAGCTTCTCCGATTGTCAGAAAAATCCCTATCGATGCGAAATTTTCCCGGAATTCATCCGAAAATCCCCATGGCCGGCTCCATCAGCGCATGTGCGACCTCTATCGACTGGGTCTAGTGTCCTCCCGGCGAAGACTGCGAGACCACCATTTCCGGAAAAGAGAGTGAGATGAAGTATTCTTGTTTTTAGGTTTTTCCACCCATCATTTCAGACATTGCTGCAACACTGAAGAGCTCGGAGGTGGAAATAGATTTTAGTTTCTTCCCTCTGATTTAGAATTAAAGTAAAAATAAGAAGATAATAGTCCGCGAAGACTTAGTTCATGATCAGCTTACGCACACGTCTTCGAAATTTTCCATCCAAGAAGACAAGCCTACGTTGGGGTGATTCCTGCGGCCCTTTCTGCTACCCTTTGACCTTCCAGATCTCCTAAAAATCCCCCCTTTTTAAAAAGTATTATATTCTATACATATCCGCATCAAGATTCTCCATGGGTCTGATATCATTTTTGCATTCAGTTTCTCAGAGACAGAAATGTAGTTTATTTTGAGATTGAGCACACTATTTTTCGTGGTGGACTTTTCCGGAAAAACACGAAAATCATTCCAGTTCATTGAAGGTAAGTGATTTATACTCTTATTTGTACTTCTACAAACTGTGATAAATGCAATTTTATGATTGAATTTACCTTTTGAAATGTCTTTTTGAAACTGGTTTATCTGAATGCGTATATTTTGGACTTGTTGTTATAAAATACTAATGAGGAAGGGTGATAAGAGAATTGAGATCATAATGTAAATAATATTATGCTGACAATTGTTGCCAAACATAAACTCTTTATACAAACATAAAGGAAAAATAGGTTAACCGAGCCTGTCATTTAAGGAGCGACTGGGTCAGGAGGTGTCATTTGCCCTTCCTCCCCTAGGTTTGAGAAATTAACTTTTTTTTTTTTAAATGTGGATGTCGTTTTTGCTGTTTTTCTATACATGATGCATAATATTAGTTATTTATTACAAAGTATAGCACGCTACAGAAAAAATCCAATTACAGTGGAAAATATCATAAAAATAGCAATTAAAGCAAATTATACATTTAAAATATTAAAACATCGGACTTAAAATTATAATATGACATGTTCAAAATCTCTAAATCGCGAAATTAATAATACAAAGTTTGTGACAGTTAAAAAGACAAAATTTATCAACATAGTTAAACTTGGTAAAAATATTTTTAAAACATAAATGACGACTAAGATTCCTATTTGGGACAGCAAATTGGATCGAATTAACAATATCGGAGCAGTCAATTTAATTATTAAGGATCTGATAGAAAAAAAGAAGACACAAAAGTTCACGGCGTTATTTAAGACAGGGAACATTTTAATATTACACAAATAAAAGTAAGAATAAGTCAAAAAATTGTGATTATTAGTTCTGTAACACAAGTAATAAATAAATTTTCACTGAATCTGCTCGAGAATTTCAACTTTATTATTGTAGTAGGGATCCCAAATAAGACTGTGGTACTCGAGGTTAGAGCGCACAAGACAAAAATAAAGCATTTTAAGCTTTTGCTCATTAAAAATCCCTAGTTTTACGTTTGAGAAAACCAAAAACCTTGTATGCCTTAAAAACGATGTTGTGAATATGATTTGTAAAATCAAACTTAGTACTAAAAGTAATACCCAAACCCGTAACAAAACCGAAACATTTTTGCTTATACATTTTGTTCATTTTTACTTAAAATACCCAGTATATGTAAACTAAGTTAAACTCCCATACATCAATAAGGTGCGCTATGATAATTTTCTGGTTATATATTATATATCCCCCCGCCCATAAAGGGTATCTACCCTTTTAGATTGAAAGCAGAATCAAAGGACTTTCTGAAAAAGGCCTTGGCGAAAAGAGCTGTCAAGCCGAATGAAGAAGATATAGCTTATTATTAGGGGTGCGACATCGATGTCGATGTTTTACTTTCGATGTTTTTGGACCATCGATGCTTTGGTTTCGATGTTTTTTCGATGTTGATATTTTTGCATTTTAGTTGCAAATTATCATAAAATTTGCTCTAATTTTCTCACTAGATAATTAAGTTTACTTATGGAGTTGTCAAAAGAAAAAAAAATCATTTCTTTTGCACCCATTTTATAAGATCAATTTTTCTGTGTAGAGGATGGTTTTTGGGAAGATCACTACAAAATGGTAGAAGATAAATGGAGTGTGAAGAGGTCAAAGTTATTGGAAGAACCTGATACTGGTAGTCTGGTACCAGAACTTGCAGTCTATTTCAAGGCTCCAGTTCTTACACTAAAGGAAAATCCTATACGTTACTACAGTGAAAACTATAACTTTAAAAATTCAGAGCTGGTAAAAGTTGCGTTAAAGTATTTGATAGTGATGGCAACTTCTATTCCATCGGAAAGTGATGTTTCTCTGACTGGTGGGATAGTATGCAAAAAGAGAAATGCTCTTCTGGGGGACAGAGTAAACAAACTTCTTTTTCTCCAAACTGTCAACACCAATATTCGGGGTTTGCTTATCGATTTCCCCCAACAAGTCTATTACTTGCAATTTGTGTTTAATCATTAACTAACAGTACAACACATATTTTTTGCTCTTACAAACAATTGTTAGAATTAATTTTGTATTTTTAAAATAATTAGCACAACTTTTTCTCATCATTCAACTGACGGTAAGTGCTATGATGCATTTTTTCTTAGATTCTTTTTTGATGTAAATTTACTTTTAGTATCATTCAGTTAAAAAATATTTCCTTATTACTATAACTAGTTTGTATTAATCGGTGCTTGTCTTATTATCAATTTTTGTCTTACTATAATACCAAGATGTTGCGAAATTATTCTTATTAAATTATATTCATGATTTGAGGTTCAGTATTTTCAATATATTCGTCGGGGACGTATTCTTTTGTATTGCTTAAATTTAGTGTAGTATATTGAAAAATGTATGTTATATATTGATAAAAAGATCGATGCTTGGAAACATCGATGTTTTTTGGTCGATGTATCAATACCATCGATGTTTCAATTTCTAACATCGATGTTTTGCCATCGATGTCACACCTCTACTTATTATTGTAACCCCAACAATACGTAACTTGTATTATTGTAGCCCTTCCCTGTGATGAATTTGAAATGCAGGGCCTGATGTTAGCCTGCTTATAATATATATCGTCGTCTCAAAGCAACAGTATGACATGTTACTGTTATTCCTGGGGTTAGATATCTTGCAATTGCTCTGAGATGACGATTTACATTTTGAAATTTATTCTTCTTGTAATAGGCATATTACTAATTTGTGCAATAACATTTTATGAGAGATTGTAAGTAACAGGAAATGGGTGTTTTTGCATTATGAAAAGTATGGTTTGAAAAGAAGAGTCTCAAAAATACTGTCATGGAAGTCTTTTGAGGTGTATTTGCTCCCACACTGGAGTGACTCATGTGCAGTGGCGTAGCTACAGTGTTTGCCGCCCGGGGCGGTTCCTCGATTTGCCGCCCTTTCGTTGAGAAATAGCTAATGCACAAAACTGACAAACGTGTTAAATTAAAACTAGAAACTTAATTGAAGAAAAAATAGGACCTTATTTTTCTCTATATACTTTAAAAAGATAAAAAGGGGGAGGGGAATAGCGCCCACACTTGGAGAAAATTGCTAAATTTAAGTCAAAAACCGCAATTTAAGTTATTAAATTATTAAAAAGGGCGTGTTGGATTTTCTCCCGATTCTTTTTTTTTAAATTACTCTCTTTTAGTGTTTCTTTCTTGACTTTAGGGGATCGGTGAGCAACGAAAGGTAATTTTACGAAATTTTAAAATGCAGCTTAGGCTACTTAGAAGAAGTCAAGGAAATCAGGAATGGTCGAATACTCAATGCGAAAATTTTAAGCTCTGAAATATGCAATTTCAGGATATCTTTGGAAACGCAATTGCTTGCGTATTTGAACGCAGTTGTAGGCGTTAGGGGAGAGAGGGGTGCTGAGGTTTCTTACTGAAATGTTTTTTAAATTGAAATCAATTTTAAGGGCATCTTCTGTGGTTTGGTTGAAAGGAGAAGGTTTGAGTTCTTTCTTTGGAAATTTTTCGGCGCCGAAGTCTGAAAAACGCAATTCTAGGCTGTCTTTGGTGACGTTGAGAGGTTCCCTAAAGGCTTAAAAAATGTTGTGAATCCAAGCGGTTCGCTCCTGAAAAAGTTCCGTAATTAACGTCCGACTTTGGGCTTTGTTTTATAATGTCAGGAGGAAGAGGGGGCAGAGGGAGGTTCCCTCTAAAAATCATTCTTAAAGCTGAAGTTCATTTTAGACTATCTGTCAGAAGGAAGGGTTAGCTAGCTTTTCTACTCAAACAAATTTCTAAGAAAAAAATTTTTGGGCTATCTTTGGGGACGTAAGGAAAAAGGGTAAAGAGTTCTTCCCTCGGAAATTTTTCAAACTTGAAGTTTTAAAAACGCAGTTTTAATCTTAGGTGACGTTAGGGGAGAGGGGGAGGGTGACTAAAATATCTGTCTCGGAAAAAATCCGAAATTGAAGTCCTAAAAACGTATTGAAGGCTATATTTGATCACTTTAAGAGATCAAGGACAGTCAGGGTTCAGATGCTGTTTTCACAAATTGATATTGAAGTATCGAAGCTTTAAAAACGCAATTTTAAGCTAGATGTTGAGACTTTAGAAGAGAGGGTGGGAGTTTTCTCCAGGCAAGTTTTCAGAATTAAAAGTCTAAATATATACTTTTTGGCTGTGTTTGCTACGTTAAAGGAAACAGTAGGGTTAGGGGCTCTGCACAGAAATTTTCCAACATTGAGGTTTAAAAACGTATTTCTAAACTACCTTTGGTGATATCAGGAAAAGGGATAAGATATTAAAGTGGGGGTGAGACAGTTTAACAACCGGAATTATTTGAAACTGAATACTTTAAGACGCATTTTAGACTATGTTTGGATAAGTTGAGGGTCCAACCCAAATGTTGAAAAATGAAATTCACTTACCTTTCATAAGGAATAGATTAACATGTGATCTAAAATTGTCGGATAGATTATCTACTCTTAAAAGCGAGAAAATGGAAATCCCTTATACTTCGTTTGAAGAAGAGAACTCTTATAAAGAGTGGGAAATTAAAGCAAACTCTGAAGCATATAAGTGTGATGAGCAATAATTTGTTTCGTGCAACATTTTACACCTCCTCCTCTTTTTTTTACTCTTATCACCATTTTCCTGAAGTAAAAAAAAGGGAAAATTTTTGTTTCACGAGCAGTCTTTCAAGAAACTCTAAACTGAAGATCCTGTATTAGCTTTTTCTTATAACAAAAATTGGAAAAGTTCATTGCTTTCATCTTCCTGACGTTAAACTCTAAAGTCTAAATAACAGATTTTTTTAAAAAAATACCATGCACTTTTCATAATGCATTCAAAAATACAAAATAACTTTTCTGGGTCAGAATGGAATATTTAAGTATTCCTTTAGTTTTCAATTATTCCAATAAAATGACACCGCAAACGAAGAAAAGAGCGGCTCAAACCAGGTAGAGAATTCCTTATCATTACCTAGCTTTCAATCATAAATTTGAGTGTTGAAACACGCATATTTTTCTGGGAAAGTTTGGTTTAAAATGACTTGAGCCGCACTTTTCTTCGTTTGTGGTGTCACTTTCTTGGAATAATTCAAAATTACTGGAATACTTAAACTGTCCATTGTGTCCCAGAAAAGTTATTTTGTTCTTTCGAGTGCTTTAAGAAGAGATTTTCTTGTCTGCAGTAATAAATTAAAACCGTAATTTCCTTAATTGGAAAATACATTTAATTTTTCCACATCAAAAGGGCCAACTTACCGCCCCTAGAAAAGTGCCTCCCGGGGCGGATTGCCCCCTCCGCCCCCCCTCCCCCTTAGCTACGCCACTGCTCATGTGGTTTGTGTACTTTGTTCATTTGTCATTTCTGTTTGCAAAAAATATAGAGTTAGTTAACCCTTAGTTTTAGCCAGTATGCTTAAAATTAGAATAATGGCAGATGTAAAGAACATGCAAAGCACTTGTTTGTTGTTATACCTGTCGAATCTGAACATTTAAGCCCATTTATATATGTCGCAGAAAATAAAGGTATGGTACAATAATAGTCAGAAGTTTTGACAATGGCACATTGTTCAACATGAAATCCACCGTCGAAACTGTAATTCACGCTTGAAAAAAAAGAACATATGAACTTGAAAGGAAAAAAAGAAAAACCGAATTCAATAAATAATATTTTCAAGCGATTGTTCTCGTAATTTTTAAAAAGTATGGACCACAAAACAGGTACTTTGAATAGTTTTTCTACTTTAAGAAATTGTGTCTTCTATAATTGAACTTCACTTGGTAACATACGTTTTACAAAATTAAAATTATGTATTGGTGAAATTTAATTGAATCATAAAAGATAGTGCCATTTTCCCTCTGAAATTAGCGTAACCTGCTGCCCATATTACCAAAATTTTCATAATCTGACAAGAGATACATTAAGAATAAAATATTGAATAAAATTCCTCTTATTTTCGTATCATTACGAATGAAATAGTACTACGCTTATAAAGTAAAAATTTGTTGAATCTAACCTGCGTCACAAAGTTTACAAATACATTCTATTTTAACTTTAATAGCTTATCGTCATTGCATGTTTATTCTTCGATTGCATAATTTCATGTAATTCAAATGCCGATTACGCTGCAAAAGAGTTCAGCTGATTACCGGTTTCGTTGTGAGACCCATTTCATTGTCAAAGTCATAATTAAGTAGCCGCGATTCACGTTCTTGGAAGTCCTTGATAAAATAGTCTCATGTTTTTATGAGCAATATTATTTAAAATATTTGTTTTTCAGTTATCAAACAAGATCTACCTTATTATGCTGAGTACCAAAGAAAGCATATATCATTAAAAAAATAAGTATCAACTAAAAAATCGACTAACAAGTCAGGCTAAAAAAAAAACAAAAAGAAACAATTAGTAATTTTGAGGTATTTTTCTTTTTCTAAAGATAAAAATAAACATAAAAAATTATTTGTAAGAATAGCATCTTTTAACTATTTGTATTTGCTAAAAATTGCGGTATAGAAAAGTATATCAGTAATTTGTTTTAAAAGAAATTAAAAAAAAAAAAAAAGACTCTTTGCAGACTCTTTCAATTAACCTCTTTTCAGTCAAATGATAATCTTAAGGTCCAATGCTAAAAGGGGAGAGTGTTAGAGAACGCGCAAATAAATCATAAATTTGAACTCTGCTAGATGATCACTACAAAAACTACAAGAGAACTGTCGAGATATTATTTCTTTGGGCCCCTAAACGAAATCAAAAGTGCGTTGTATGGATAATAATCAAAAACAACTTTCTATGAAGTGGACAGAAGCACACATGATTGGCCATTCTGTGTACCAGTTTCCAATCTACTCTCCAGTTATAAGACGCATAGAAAATATTTAAGTAAACGTCCACTAGTTCCTCTGCAAAGTACACTCCAGTAAAATTTTCCGATTTATGTTATCAGGTTCCGGATCATATAGTACGAGCTGCTTATTCACTGTGTTCAGTCACTAGTCGGCTTACCCTATAGTGTAACTTTCTGCTCATCTTCTTTTTTTACTTTTTCAAGTACTTGACCGTCAGAAAGAACTTAACTGTCATTTAAGCGGGGGAAAAAGGAAAGAAAAAAAAGAGAAAGCCGAGGAAAAATATAAAAAGGGGGAGGAGAGGGAACGTGACATGGGATTTTTGGGAAGCTATTAGATTTTTCAAGGAACTTTTAAAAATATATCTTCAACAGAAAATGTTGCACCTGTTTTCTACGGTTAAAGGTCGTATTTGTAATTTATACTATTTGTAATCTATACTAATAATAGAAAGTAGTAGAGTTTGTTTGAACGCGCTAGTCTCAGGAACTCCTGTTTCGAATTGCAAAATTCTTTTTGTGTTGATTAGTCCATTCATTGAGAAAGGCTTTAGGTTATATAACACCAAGATATGACTAATAGGAGTGAATCAGCAATAAAAAATACTATGAAAACGGAAAAATTTATATTATAACATAAAATGCTTGGAACGAAAGTCATACGTAACCACGGTGACTCGACCAGGAATTGCGGGCTTCGTGATGCAGTGAGTGTAGGTTCGAGTCAGCCATGAGGCAAATCTCGAGGGTACTTTTAGAGATCATCCTAAAAAACTTTCCATCATGCATGCTTGTCTGGTTTATTTTTATGATCTGAACCTAAATTTTAACTAAAAATAAAAGTTAATATTCAAAAAATATATATATTTTTGCGCAAAAGATTGAAAATTTTTCATCTAACTTATAACATTTCAAAAAAAAAAAAAAAAAATCAAAATAAATAAATAAATTTAGGTTCAGATCATAAAAATAAACCAGACAAGCATGCATTAAAAGTTTTACGGAAATATATTAGAAACTTTCTGAGATATATCATGCACACCAAACGAGAAATCGGCTAAACCAGCACCTGAGAAAAAAAACTGAGGCTTAAAAAGCTGCTAAAAGTGATTTGTAAAAAAAAGTTTATGTGACGTATCTTTGTCGTATTTTTCTTATTAATTATTTAATGAAAAAAGCTGAACAGTTTGTTTGTTTGAACGCGCTACTCTCAGGAACTACTGGTTCGAATTAAAAAAAAAAAGTGTTAAATTGAGGAAGGCTATAGGCTATATAACATTACGCTATAACTAACAAGAACGCAGCAGCAATAAAAAATGGTATGAAAACGGGAAAATGTCTTTCTGTACTAATATTATAAAGCTGAAGAGTTTGTCTGTTTGAACGCACTAATCTCGGAAACAACAGGTACGAATTGAAAAATTATTTTTGTGTTGAATAGTCCATTTATTGAGGAAAGTTATAGGCTATTTTTTTTAAAACCAGATTGACCGAAATATTTGTTATTGCAAATTAAATGTTTAATTAATTGTTTAGTTCTATGAATTCCTAATAGATGGTGGGGTAAGTTAAGTCTTCGAGAGGGCGCTGGCCGACAGTGTCGATAGCTGCGAGGATCCATGCCCATGCTACGCTGTTGTGACCAGCAAAAAGATTTTTGAATTCGTTTTTTTTTCGATGTTCTTTGTTTTTGTAGGATTTTTCTATTATGTTTTGTTTTCTTTACTTCTTCAACGTTTGTTTTTGTTCTTATAGTTAAAGATAGTTACATATTTAAGTAAATAATTTGATTTGTCGTAATATTCAATTGTGATTGTTCTTTATAACATTTTTATTCTAGCATAGTTTATTTGTCGAAACACTATAAATTGCAGGGGAAAAACTCCGCTTCACTCGCTAAAGGGCAGGGTTACGTTAGCGTAGTTGCTTGGCTAGTTAGCGATGAACTATGTAGTTGAAGGATTATTTTGAGTTTAAAGTTAATCTTTTTATGTGTTTTGGCGAATAGTTTTAAATTCCGGAGAGACTTTAATGGGTTTTTTGAAAAGGTGTGTACGCATTTTAGTTGAAGAAAAATGATCATTTAACATCAGAATGGGGCGGGAGCATGGATTTTTTTTTTTTTTTTTTTGTTCAACGGACTTCCTTTAACATCTTAGCACGGGCATTGCCGCGCAGGCACTGCTAATTTCACTAATTAAACAACAAGCATTATAGTGTACGATTTTTTATTTGTTTAAAAATTTTAAAATTGTCGAGAACACCTAGATCTAAAATGAATCTGCAATTTCTAATCCTACTTTTTCCGCTTTTTCAAAAAAAGGCAGGAATTTGTAATAAAGAAAAATAATTGAAAATAACTTATTAAAACCATTACATATACGAGAAAAAATGCATGATACCTTTTCAACCATAAAATCACATCTTTAGATTGAAAACATATTTCTTATAATTCCTTATAACCCCGTACGTGTTTGAAATTTTTATTGCTATTGTCTGCTTCTGAGATAGTTTTTGATTTTAAATATACTATGAACATTTACTACTTAAACATGTACCCTATTTTGAAATTAAATTAAGAATAACGTATTCAATTAAAGGTCATGGCCAGCACAATATTGATTCGCAAGAGAACAAATCAATATCGTTTGCTGATTCTGAAAGGAAAGTATTTTTAACTGCTGCGTTTAAGGCAGCGACGAAAACATCCTACCGGAGAACAAATTACATTATTCATAGGAAGAAGTAATAACAGTATAAGACAATGATGGAGGAAACCAAAGTGGCGTCATGATTAAGAATAGGAAGAAGGGACCCTCGGAAATGTGATTTATTTATTTGTTGAAATAATGTTTTGTTAAAGATAGCTTTTATCGAAATCAATATATTCCATAAAAATTGCTTCAGTCAGCATTTCTAGTTAAATTGAATTAGTGTAACTATTATTAGAAGCACGGGGTCCCTAAAGGACAGGAAACTTACTAAAAACAAAGAAAACTCTTGCTCCAGAACGCCAAACATTCCTCACAGAAACACTCGTTTATGGGTGCTCTTAAAATGTACCAAGTACAAGCAGTTACTTCTAGAAGTACAATAATTCTAAAAGAATATAAATGCTTCTACAGCTTCTACAATGAAAGCTGCCAGAACTTGTCGAGGTATGTCACCAGAGGATTCCCATACGAATCCACTTAAATGCGCCGAGCAAAAACAACAGCTTTCGACGAAGCTATAAAATATTTTCAATACAGAACGAATACCTCTGGAAAAAAAACCCCGCTAAGCAGCTCTCACAAAACCAGCATCAAAGTTTAACTATAACTTACAATTCTGACTCAAACTGTTAGGCGCTGTTCTGATATAATTTTTCTAGCTTCTAAACAGAAGATGCTCAAATCTTCAAGAATGACTACCTGTGCTGACGAAATTGCTAGACTTGGCGATCAGCTTGGCGATAAGACGATATTCCAATTAACGATACCTGTAAAACTGTCTTTTCTGCCTCTGTTCGGTATAGTACAAAAAACACACTACAGGATTATTTCGCTTTTCACTATGTTACTACTACAACTTTTAAAAGATAGTTTATCTGTTAACCATATTTAAATTATGAAATGTGATGACAAAAGAATTTACTGATTGCTCTGGGCCCCGGTGCAATGTTAAAAGTCATCAAAATCTTCGCAGGATTACAAAAGGCGCAAAGGTTACCATGTGAAAAAAATAGAAAAAAAAAACCTTTGAGAGAAGAATAAAAATGAAAACGAATCACGCTTTGTCTTAGTATTTTTTTTTTTTTTCAATGAATTTTCTTTTTCAATGCAAGACTTTGTAAACGTTCTGAATTTTTCAAATGAAATATTTTCTACTTGATTATTTATATACATAAATGTCTACTTCTGTATGTAAGTATGTCCATGGTAAGTTTCAAAACTACTGGACCGATTTGGATTATTTTTTCACCACAGATAGCTATATTATCAGGAAGAAACATAGGCTATAATTGATATCTACAAAACTTAATCTAAAAAAGTTATTATTGAGAACAGTAAATTTCATGCAATTTCTCCATTAAATGATTAAATATAAAACCCATTTTTGCAAAAATTCGTTGCCTTACAATAGCAATATTAATAGTGATCAGAATGAAAATTTTCAACCAAGACTTATCTGGATTAAAAATGAAATGTGTTCACTACAAGCCGGGTACCCGGCGCTGTCGGTGCATTTAATTCATTAAAATAGTGATTTTTTTTTATTTTGCTAATGCTACTTTTTGCACACTACGGGGAACATAGGAAAGATTTTTTTTAAATCTTTGTTTTTGTTAGGGAATGGGCGGTTAGGTTAAAACAAATAGAGATGGATAAAAGCATTTTGAAATAGGTCGCATAAGTAGATAGAAGCCGAAACAGGCGGCACTCTTGGCGTAAAAAGGTGAATGGCACGAAACAGAACTGAAGATAGATATAGAAAATATTTAATTTAAATTCAGGTTGATAAATATAGTTATAGATTGTTTAATACCGCGGCCAGCTTTATTTAAACAGCCGCCAAAATCTTGGCGTAAAATGGTAAATGGCAAGTAAGTCAAACAGCCGCCCACGGCGGCTGTTTGCGTAGAAAATTTAATTGCGTAAAACAGCGAACCAGCTGGTCGCCGCAGGTGGCTAGTTAAATATATTTTTCTTTGATTGAATGAATACATTAATTAGTTAATGAATGATGAAATAAATGACGAATGAAATAGTGATATATGAATAATTTAGTTATTAGATAAATAAACGAATGGGTAAAAGTAATTAATGAATAAATAAATCTATGAATATATAAGTAAACTAACTAATTAATGAAAAATATAGAATTTTTTAATCACTTTGTGCCACAAAGCATTTCATAAACTGTACTACACTCTTGAAATAGAATCAAGCCTAATATTAAAAGAATTAATGCACTGAATAGCAATAAGCCTCAATTCGTAGTTTAAATGTTACTAACCAGAACTTTTTGAATTATTATAAGAAAATATATATTTGATATATGTTACAAAATATTTAAAACTTTCCAAATGGCTTGTATTGTCATGTGCCTTAATTCCAAAGGTAACTGTTTTTTGACAGAAATCAATTATGTGTTTAATAATATTGCTAAAATATTGCCGGGTAGGTGATGCCACAAACAAAGTGAAGCCCTTTTCCATTTCACTTTGTCCCTCTATTTGACTTCGCCCCACATTTCTCTACTTTGACGAACATTTGTATAAACATTTAAAAAAATAATTTCTAACAAAAGCTTTTGCAACCAAAGTTGTTGCCAGGAATTAAAACATTGTTTTTTACTGATTTATTTAATTTTTGAAACGTTGTCTCTTTGTTCCGCAGTTGGTTGTTCCCTGTTTCTAAAAGCTATAGTTTGGCATATATTTCAGACGATCATTTCAGATTTTTTATTCACACTAACCATCATACGAAAAGAACAACAAAAATTTCGTACATTAATTTATCACATATGAATTACTACTTACTGCTTTTTAGCCTTAACTTGACCACAAAAAAAACCTACAGAATTTTAATAACCTTTCTTTGTAATTTATGTGACATTTAAAATTGATCTATTTCTTCAGTGCAAAATTTATGCAGTATCTTCTTTTTACAGTAACTGCGTTGAACTACATCGATGAATAGTTATGTATTTACTACTAAATTTTATTCGTTAGAATTAATTATATACTTAGCAATCACTATATATTCAGCAAAGTAAATTTTCACAGACCTCTTCCTTTCCAATGTCGAACTTTTATAATACAAGCATATTGCTCTCTATTGTCTTGATTCTTACTGATCAGGTTTTTGTTTACTGTTAATCATAGTTTTAAGTAGAAACATTCTAGTTTCTTTTCTTACATTATTTACTATGAATTACACTCTTCGTTGAATTATACTCTTCGTAAACGCACTCTTTTTAGTTTTGGGAGGTCAGAACTGGAAAATCTTCCTGGTATAAGTCACTATTTTTTTTTTTTTTTTGCTAGCATCCCCTCACAGTATCGGTGCTAAACTTAGCTCTCAATTTCTAACTGTTACATTTGTCAATATTATATATTCGTACAATGTATGTCTAGTAAAATGTTTTTTTTTTTGCCTTGCCAGTTGTGTATAAGCTTTCAAAATTGCTCATTCCTATAGTAGACAAGAAAGAAAAGTATGACCGTATGATAAAATGGAATATTTAGATCAAGCTATTCATAAATAACTAGGCCCTGGATTCAGTTTGTTTAATGAACATATAAGAATAGCTGTCGACGTTGTGACAAACATTTAAAAGCCGGTCTTTTTTGAATTGCAAGTTATGTATAAGTATTAAAAATTGTTCATTCCTATCATAGAGAAGAAAAAAAAAGAGTATGTGACTGTGGGATAAAAAGGATTTCCAGAGCAATCTATTCATAAATGACTAGTTCCAGGTAGTTATACTGCGTTTCATGAACGTTTTAAAATTAATGTCAACTTTGTAAAAACCTCTTAAAAACGTTTAAGGGGACACTGGACGTTCAAAAGGAAGAATTTTTTGTCAAATTTTTGAAAATTTTATTTTTTGAATTTATTTGAATATGAGGACAATTTTGTGAGTTTTGTTTTATTTATTATACTCGTAGTATAGAGAATGACTTAAAATAAATTTCAGTGTTGTGAAATCAAAATAATTACGCAAGGGACTTTTCAAAGTTTTGTTAATTATCGTTAAGGTTATTTACATTTTTTTAAATAATTGGTCTTCTAATTAAAATTTTTTAATGAAATTTTATAATTAAGCTTGTACCAGTGTTTAAAGTATATGGTTAAAATTTCATGCAAATCCATCAATAATTAAAAAAGTTTGTTTTCAAGGTCCTGTGTCCCCTTAAACGATACTTGTGCTCCCAGGAATAGTTATCAAACGATGTTTTTAAAATACATTTTTTTAAACACAATTGGCAAGCAATATTGTATATTGGTACTTCAGTGTAAGAAACCGTTTGTTTAGTTATAAAAACTTTTCATCTGCCAGATATTTATGAATAGTCATAGTTAATGATAATAATAAACGGAGATTTATCCCCTTAACAAACTTTTACAAAAGATTAAAACTATATCTGTAATTTACACTATAATTTTTTAGTCTCTTTATGTTGAGAACAAAATTGCAAAATTTTATTCAGACACCTAGACTATACCAATTGCCCTTTCGTATTTTGCTTAACAAACTGATTTTTTTTCTTCGATCGTCTTAAAGTATTTTGTTTGTAGCACTGGTTGACGCCAGCATAAATGAAGTCATCAAATATCATTTAACCAATTTTTCATTTTCCATTAATGATAAATTCAATTAGTCTTCTTCACCTAATAACATTTTTAACATAACTTGGAACAGTGATATTGAGTTTTATGAAGGATGCAAAGTGACATGGATTCAATTTACATTTTCCCACGAGGCAAAAATTAAAGTACTCTTTTAAACTAAATGCTGAGAAAGTCGTTTCATCTAGAAAATTTGAATTGCAAATCATAAATATTTCATTTATTTTTATATTAAAAAAATATTTTTATTATTACTTTGAAAGAAAGAATGCTTTTAAAACGTCAAACACAGCATTATCTAAGATTTCTTTTCCCAACAGAAAAATGTAATCGATGCAGTTTTTCTCTGCTTTCTCTCTCTCTCTCTCTCTGTTTTGTTGTTCTGATTGAGTTTTACAAGTGGAAAAAGTGGAAAGCTGTCACGTTTTGCGATTGCAAATGCATGGCAGTGTTTCGTTGCATTTCGTTGAATACTAATGAGAAATTATTGTAGTTTATTTTTACTCACTTGGATTTTTGACACATTGAAAGATAATACAAAGAGGACTTTGCGGTTGCTCATAAATGGTATCACAACTCTTTTAATCACATTTGAACCACATTTCACCTTGCTCCGCCCCCCCCCCCGTCCCTTGTCACATATTACCCGTATTACATATTGTTATGAAAAATGTATTTATTTCAACCCAAATGCGTGGTGTCTCACTTTTTGTTACACCCTCCTCTCCCCTTGTCACATGTTACTCTTATTTACAGGGGTCGAAGTAGTCCTATATATCCTATATTTCCTATATTTTCAAGAAAAGCATCAAAATCGTCCTATATTTCCTATATTTTTGAAAAATGTCTTATATTTCCGTTTTTTGTTGTTGTTGTTGAACCAGGAGGACATTAATTCTACAAATTTTGGTGCATGGTGCTCTAAAGGAAAAAGATGATTTTACCGCTTTTTGCCATTTTTGCAACTGTTCAGTGCCCATAAGCAATAGTGGATTTTCGTAATTGAGGCAGCATGCTAAAACATTCAAGCAGAAACAAGACTCTGAAAAACGTCAAGAGGATCCTTCTCAAGCTCTGTTTGTTTTTAATACAAGTGTTAAAGGGTTCAGTTTAGATATAAAATCAAAGAACAGTGGAATTAATACTTGGGTCATGAGTGAGGAAGAAAAAATAAAAATTTTCTTTGTTCAAATTTTGTTTAATTATTTCGTCTGTAAAGTACACTGTTTTTTTCAAAAAATTTTCTTTCAACTTCAGATGTAAGGAATAATTTTATTTGAAGTTTTTTTTTTTAAACAAAATTATTGATAAGAATAAATAAATAATATATGATATGTATTATTTCATTTTTCATAGCAAAATTATTCATATAATGCGTCCTATATTTGTCCTATATTTTTTGCGGAAAATGTCCTATATGTGACAAGTCGGTCACTTCTACCCCTGTATTTACATAAACATATTGTTATTAAATTTTCTTTTATTCCGATCAAAATGTGCGATGTCGCACTTTTTATCACCTCCCATCTCCCCCATGTCGCAAACTGTCACAATTTCCCAACCACTCCCTCTCCACCTTTAGAACGTGACATTATTTGTGGACGATCCTTTTGTGACTGAGATTTTTAACAACATATACAAAACATGCCTCTCATTTTCATATTACACTTCAGGATACCATTATCTACCACTATTTGTGGCTCGACAGTTCGGAAGAGACCCTGATGACAGCTTTGTCACTTTTTTTCTTGATCCAAACTAGAAAGCAAGCAATCCTTGGTTCAGCAACCACAGAGATATCGATTCACAAGGAGGACTTCGTGACCGCGACCCATTTAACGTGCCCAGTCTCCATTAACGAATACGGTGGCTCAAAGACAAATCGACGAGTTGATTTGCTTATATTCAGCAATTGATTTGGCATTATTTGTTCACCATAATATTGTTCAATCATATTCAGTTTCCGCATAAATGCGTTTATTACTTGCTGCGCTTATTACTTGTACATTTTTTAAAACTATATAAATGAATGAAAACTGAACCAGTTCAGGTCAAATAATTTGTGCTTTAACACCGTGTATGCATTTCTCTCATTAATCTATACTTTACTTACATTTTATTTGCACATTTAGTTGCAAAACGTTCACAGACATCGACTGGCACAAAAGCAAACATTTTAAGAAGTACCATAGGGTGACTCGGACAAGTTAAGCTATGACCTTAGCAATGCTTAAGTCTTTAGGGAGTTAAGTAAAAAGGAAACGCGTTATACTGGCGTAGATTTGAATTGCAGCACTTCTGCAAAACTACGATGAAATTAACCCACTTCAGCTCCAATTGCTCTTTCCTATCACCTAAAAAAGGGGTAAACATTATGACGGCTATGACTTTGCTTACCAGAGCCACACCATATATTTAACCAAGCTATGGATATGCACATGGTTCAACATCGTTGGAACTCATACAATCACGGTAATTGCTCATGATGATTGTCACTCTTATGTACCGATGGTTCCGGTAGCACGAAACAGTGCGACTATGCGACGTTTGCCGCAGATTCTAGAGAAAGTCTGCAGACTATTTCGTAGTTAGGGGAGAAAAAATCGAATTTCATCAAGCGAAGATTTGTACCTTATTTTCTGCCGTAAAACCCACAGGTAGCATACACTTGTAAATTTCAAGTTTTATGAATTATTTTTAAATGCAGGTATTTATCGGGGGTTATCTAGATTGGACGATCAATCTTGTGTCGATTATCCGCAGACTATCTTTGGATTTTTAGTTTACGTCGTAGATTGCTGACACAAATGCTACCAAACCGAAGAGATTCTTTAACAGTTCTCGTTTAGTTGTTTAGCAATGTCAAGGTAAGGATGCTTCGGTGCTTTGTCCATTGCACAAAAAAAAAAAAAAAAAAATAGTAGGGGAAAAGGAGGCACATGTGAGCATGGAGTGTTTTACTAGGATAACGTCAAGCAAAAAAGCTTTAAAAATTCTCAAATAATGGCAGTACCAACCCTACTTCTTAACCAAACTTTCAGAGCAAGAAGTCAGTTTATGTTCCTGTGGTGACAGCTTCTTTGTTTTAGCAGATATTGATGAACTTTTGTCACTGTCTTCTTCGTGTAAAAACATATTTTAAACTAATTAATAACCTAAATTTAGTTATTGCAAACCATTATATGAACATTTACGTAAATTTATGACAATGTTTAAATTTTGTAGTTAAATGAAAAATTCTTTATTTTTGAAAATTAGTTCTAAGGTAGATGATGGGGCACTGGTGAACACAACATGTAGGGGCACGTGAACAGTTCCCATATCTTTCCGTAATATTAATATTAGTGTAGGGTTATTATAAGCCTTTGAAAAGGATGTAAAGATTTATAATTTGTTCTTTGCTGCAATCAGTTTGTAAATTTATTGTTAATTATTATTACATAATTATTAATTGTTTATTTCATTATTTTTTTAGATTCTTTAATTACTAAATAGTTGCAAAAAATTTAGTGGCACATAATATTTGCAAAGAAAATAAAGACAAAATATTTTCTTTTAACTAAAAACTGAAGTTTAGAATAATTTTAAAATTCATCATCATATTCTGTGTATGAAGCTTAAACGCACTAAACAACAAGAATAATCTTTACACAAAAGATATTCTTTGTATTGTTTAGTCTTATAAGATTTGTTCTTGTCGATCCAGTGATTAGAACATGCTATGAAACTTTAAAATTTGACATTTAACAGAGTATATAATTTGGAAAAAATATTTTCTTAATGACAGTTACTGTACAATTCAAACTGATACAGTGTAGGTTACAAACCGTTGAATGTAATTGGTATAAACGTGTATGGTTCATTATAACGAGTCTTTTTGGTAAAATATGATGCTCATCCTGCATGTTTCAATCGTGTTCACATGTGCCCCCTATAGGAACACATGTAAACAGTTGAAGACATTTTTAAAAAAAATCCATAAAATAAAAAATTAGCTTTTATAAATATCTGAAAAATTACATGGCGCAAAGAAAAGACTATTCAATTATGGGGACCCTTTTTTCTGTGGGTAATTTACAATATTTTCTAAGAAAATAAGCAATGAAAAAAATTGTTCACATGTGCTCCCTTTTCCCTATCCACTGAAAATGAATCAATTCATCATAGTTTTCCTGCCATCCTAATCTTTATCTTTGATATTCTAGAAGAAAGGCGATGGAAAATAATTTATATTTACAGACGTTATTGACCAAAAATAATGGTTTCACACTAAGTAAAATCATTTACTTTGTTTAATTTGAAATGAGTATAATTTGAAACTGTCAAGTTATACTGCCGTAGGCAGGAAAACGGCAGCATCTGCAGAAATGAATTTTCAAGACATCCGGAGAAACGCGTTCTGGATTCAATACTAGTGAATGGGAAATGTTGGAAATTTACGCTTTTCACTCTTTTTTTCCAGCGGAAACCATATAAGCAAGCTTCTTTATTATTATTATTATTATTATTATTACTAATAATAAAGCTGAAAGTCTGTCCGGATCTCTGTCTGTCAGGATCTCAGTGACGCGCATAGCGCCTAGACCGTTCGGCCGATTTTCATGAAATTTGACACAAAGTTAGTTTGTAGCATGGGGGTGTGCACCTCGAAGCGATTTTTCGAAAATTCGATGTGGTTCTTTTTCCATTATAATTTTAAGAACAAAATTCCCATAAGATGGACGAGAAAAAAACGAAATCATCATTACGTGAAAAGGTAACCAAGCCAATTGGCGAAAAAATTCACCATGCATTATATTTAAATATACAGGCGAACCAAAAGACCTTTTAATTTTCTATTACGGGCAAAGCCGTGCGGGTACCAATAGTGTACAATAAAACTTACGTTTAATAGACGACAAAAATGCATAAGAATGAAAAATTTGCTGTTACTGCCTTTGGTCTGTCCACGGTGGTATATTTTGCAATCGAAAAAAGATAAATCTAGTTTTTATAATATAAACTATATGTCAATTTTTAACGATTTGGAAATCAGCTTTTATGATACGATAAGTGTGGAAACTCTATAGATGTAACTGCGGCAAGAACAGAAATTCCACAAAAACTAACCACAATCACTGTCGTGATCGTCCAAAATGACCTTGCAGAACATATTAGTGATACACAATTTTCAACATAATTACACAATTATTAGCATAAAATTATTACTGGAAGGACCTTTGTTTTTTCAAAACAAAATTTAATATGAAGTGCATGTTATCTTTGCATTTTATTAATAATTAAACCTTTAGATTTTGTCTATAAATTCTGATAATGTTCAAAAAAACAATCCAAAAGCAGCCAAAGTTTTGCAAAAAGAAAGGAAATATATAAGAAAGAAAAAGATTTTAAAAAAAAGTAAAAAAAAGGTCGACGCAAAATGCATAATAATGCCACTAAATAATAAGTGCAATATAAGTGCTGCTTTGCATGAATTGTTTAAGGAAAAGAAGAGTAAACGTGCTAGACAACTAATTACATTACTCAGGAACTCGGGTTCCTAAAAGTAACAAGCGTTTCTTTTTTTTTTTTTCAATTTTTATTTACAATCAAATGTAACTACTCGTTACGTGCAGTTTACCTTCCTGTTATCATCCATTTGGTTTTTATTCAAAACTGAGCGCTAATTTTAATTGCAGTGCTATTGGTTTTAGCTTAGCCATATTGCGTGCAATGCAGAGACAAATGAGCTCTTTCGTTGTGAAAGGTTTCTTTTAGTAAAAGCAAAGGTGAAAAGTTTCATAGTTCTTCATCATTTCTAAGGCACGAAATTGTATTTGAATTTACGCTTATGGTTGAACATCTGAAAGCGAAAGCACCCATCGCAACACATTTGCATAGTGCAGGAAATTCCACTGCACGCTTTGAAAGAACCGTTTTATTCACAAACTGTGTGCCATTTGTTTTATTTTTGAAACATTGAGCTAAGCATTCTTTAGCCATAAGCCGAAAAAAAGCGTTATAGGACCATGATTGTTTCAAAATTTGTATTTCAGTTTCAAAAATTTTTTTTGATACTCTCTTCTGTATCTAAATACAAGAAAAAAGTATTAGGTTCGCAAAAATTTGACGGATTTGACACGTTTTGATCGTGCTGAGTCAATTTTGGGAAATGTCTGTCTGTTTGTGTGCGACCTTTTTTTTTTTTTTTGTTGGCCGCTCTACCGTAAATACTAATGCATGGTATCGAACGAAATTCGGTATACAAATGTATCCTCATATAAATGTGTGCCATTTAGTTTTCGGGCCAAATCCTCCAGGAGTGGATCAATCGCTCCGTTATGAATGATTACTTTACCTCAGGAAGTAACGGGCGGAATCAAGCAAAAATTCGTCCAAATGTAGACTTCAAAGCGAACACGTGCTTGTTTAACTTTTTTGCCAATATTTCAACCGGGGGTTGAGCAATTGAACGGTTTTTTTTTCATTACTTATGACTGCTGCATTTCAAGAAGTAATAAACGGTTTTATACATAAGTGGATCCACAGGTAGAATTTAGAGGGTGCAAAAGCAGATTCAGTTCTGGCGTCAATAGCCCTAATAGGGGAGGGAGGGTGTGTAACCAAACGTTCTTTCTTGTTCATTTCAATAACTATATCTCAAGGAGATTTAGATGAAATTTCGAATAAAAGTGAACCTAGACGGGAAGCAGGTGCTTGTTCAATTTCGGCTTTAATCGCTCAAACGGAGGCAGATTTTGGTTGTTTTTGAGTGAGTATTACCTTATTTAATCCAGCAATTCGAAAGATAAATCACATTAAAATGTTTTCACCTTCGATTGCTGCTTGCTTATCTGGCTTTTGTGGGATGCCTTATCATCCATAAGCTCATTTCTTTTGCATTGAAAAACCCCTTGTTCCTTGTATCTCCGAAACACGTGTCTGCAGTAATTTGCAAGTTGTGATATTCTACGTTGTTATTTCTTATTTTGCTTTTTAAAGAAAAAGGTGTTTATCTTTTATATTAATATTATTATTTATTTTATTCAACTCAGTTGGTTAGCATTTGTGAAAATGTATTATCCCCAAATGCGGAATTCTAGTTTGCATTTATGAAGTTGCGTTCTACACAAACTGTGAACGATAACAATAAAATTAGGTTTATAACCAAAGTTATCATAAAAATTTTAAATTTCAGAAGTTGAACATTTCTTTTCCATTAACGCATAATAAATTAAGTGAACTTACTTCAATCTGTTAAAAACTCACGTATATTCATAATCATCTCCAAACTACATTTTCATTTTCAAAATTTCTTCATGGTAGTGATTTTATTACAAAAGAATCATAACTAAAAATACCATATTGCTAGGAATAAGTAGAAAGTTCAATTATCTGTGGCTGGTGGCAATACTATGAGAATGATTGATTATATTTTTGAAAATGCGAGTGTGCATACGGAATCGACATTATGTTTCCCGTAGTTCTTACTGAAAAATGAATTTGCGATAGTTGTTGTGATGGGCGGTATGTAAGGAAAATATACAGTTTATTATAGATTCCAATGTTGTTTGATTAATTCCGTCAGATATTTTTCTATTCTCACATTATCATTCAGTTCACACGGGAGTGAATCAAACATAAATTTTCTCAGGTGGTTAATGGCAAACAAAATAAAAACAATAAAGAGAAATAAATTTCAACAAAGTTGAAGTAGATTGAAAAGAATAAAATTAGCCAACTGTACAATATTTTACACTTGAGAGATTCGCTAGAATTCCGCCAATATTTAAAAAAAAAAAGCTTTGGAAACTAAAAAGTTTGCTTTTTATATTTTAAACTAAAAAATTACAAACAAAATAACATAAATAAACAGACGAAAGAAGAACCCACCAAAAAAATGCGAAAAGGTTTATCGATAAAAATAAATTTAAAAAAACCACCTAAAGCAAGGATCACGTTATTCGCTATCAACTCTCTACTAATGGCATTCCAATGTTGTTCGACCTACTCCACTTGTCTTATGAAGCAACGGATCACTAGCTCTCTATCTACCAATCACAAAAACAATAGATTGAGAAATATCAAGCTTAGATAAAGCAAGATCAAAACGCAATTTTTGTTTCTTAACAGATAAAAAATCGAATAATAATAAAAAATTTCTCTATACATAGTAATTGGGGACTTTTTAAAAATAAAACACTAACTCCAAATTTGTATGTCGGAGTAAACTCAGAAACTACCCGACCGATCTCGTTGAAATTTTCGCAGATTGTCTTCCAGGTTACAGCTAGGAAGATTCATAGGCCGTTCCGAAAAAAATCGACGAATAGTTTTGTTTTTATTCGAAACTTAATTTTTTGACGGAAAAAAAGGAGGGGGAGGAGAGCCTAATTGTCCCTACTTGGTATACACTGCCTTTTTTTTTTGGATTTATGGCAAAACTACTAAAAGTAAAGAATCGAAGGGGTTGATTCTTCTTCGTCTGCCCCAAGTCACAGAATATATATGATGAAAAAATCAATTATTTTTCTTTTCCCCCAAAACAAAACTGATTTGAGAAAAGAGTAATTTTTTGGTTTTAAAGTGCATCAAACAGAAAATAGGGTGGGGCAAAGTGAAATGGTTAAGATGACTGAGTTTTTTCAAAATGAACAAGTCGGAAATTTGTTTTGAAAATTACAGTACATAAAGAAAGAACTTTGCATTTTACTATAAAACCTGCGTTGAAACAGTATTTTTTATTTTTGGCAGTAACTTTGAGTCTTCAAAAAAAGTGGAAAATTTTCACTTGTTTTTTTTTTATGGGGCAAAGTGAAAAATAAAATATTTTTTGAAATATTTTCTATTAGATTACAAAACATATTTTTGATAAAAATAATCAGTAAATAAATGGTTGAATGAATAAATGAAAATATAATGAAACAATAAACGAATAATTAAATGAATAAATCAATTAATAAATGAAAAAAAATAAATGAGCAAGTAAAAGAATGAATAAAGAAAGAATGAATGAATAAGAAAATAAGTGAATGGATAAATAAATAAGTGAATCACTAAGTGAAGGAATGTAAATGAAATAATTAATGTATGAAAACGTAAGTGATTTGTATTAAATGATTGAGTGAGTAAATGAAACAAACTATTTATTACACTTTGCCCCACCCACTGTACCCCGTATGTACTTGACTAATTGCACAATTCATTTAAAATGCAAACAAGCTCAATACTAACTAATTTAATGCTGCATTGAATATTTGGAGGTTTCAAGTAATATTTAAAATGTCAATAACCAGAACTTTATCATTTTATAGTAACAAAAATAATTTTTGACTTACAACAAAATATTACAATATGAGTATCAATTTTTAAAAATTGCCTGCATTACCAATGCTTTAATCTTTGGCAGTATTTTTTCCTGATTGGAATAGACTACATATGGTAATATATATTTAAAATGATATCAGATAAATGTAGCTAAAACTTTACCCCATATTCCCCTACTAAGAATTTATCAGCATTTTATCGAAATAAAGTGCATTCTACGAGATTGAAACTTTAAATGCATTCTTACTTGAAGATCTTTTGCCTCCAATGAGCGTAAATTTCAAAGTAAATAGCCAAAAGAAAAAGGGGGATTTCCAATTGCAATAATACTATTCGCATTTCCCGATATGAAAGATGTGAAAAGCATTTTTTTTCCCTTTTTTTGTATTCAAATGCTTCTGTTTCATTAATGTTAAATAATATTTAAGTAAAAAACAACTTTAAAATATTCTTTTTCTTTTTTTTAAGTATAAGTCATTGGCTATAGGTTAACATAATCCTTAGTTTGAAATATTTTTAACGGTTAATCAAGGGTGTATGAAAATCTCTTGGGTTGAAACACAAAAAATGTGTTTAGTTATTTTCTTTCATTTGTGTGAAATACATTTACTTGCTTCCAAGTAACGATTTTTTTCTTCTTTGATTCAAAAATAATAAAATCGTGCATAACCTTTACATCAGATAAATTACCTTTGTTAAAGAGCCGTACGAATTCGAAAAACCACCTGCAACATCTCCCACGCCGTTACCCAGGAGACGTATATTTGACTAAACTACTGTACAACCCTTCTTTTTATTCAAAATAAAATTATTTTTAAAGAAGACATAGTGTTCATGCACTATTTCTTCTTGATACTAAGAACATTTCTCAACAAATTTTTGAAAAGTTTTTGAATATTTCAGAACAGAAAGCGTATTTAACTCAATCTTTATATACAGAAATCCTAGTCCTTTCAGAAATAATTAAGAAATATTTATTCATAAAAATAGGCATTTTTGTTTTTATGATATGAAGTTGTATAAAATAAAAAAAAAATCATTATGTATCACTGCAAATTGTGTCATGCTTTTAAGCTGCATAATATGTAGTAAAACATAATACAATGTAGCAATTATACTTTTCCTAATTTTATTAATATTAATATTATTTTATAAATTTGGGGGAGGCGATGTATATGGTAAAGATAAAATGGGGTTTTGATGATTACATTTTAAGCAGTGCTTTGACATGATTCAAAGAATATAAAATATATTTACAACCTGCAAATAATGCACTTTTGAATCGATTTATATTTATGATTTTAGTTGTATCTGTAATTGAAATAAAAGGCTAAATACTTTCTGTGTGTGTGTGTGTGCTTATCAGGACTCTCTTGTGTCACAACAGAGTGTAAGTGTCCCACAAAAGAGCAAAAAAATGTTTGAAAAACAAACGAAATTTAAAAGACACGATCATTTTTACTATCCAGAGAAGATAAATCTTTACCAAATCATGCCTCCCCTTTCCCCTTGATTATAATAATAAAGTAAAATGATTTTCAGAAACGATTATAAAGTTTTAAATTTTGTAAAGCTTTAGAAAAAGTAACATTTCGTAGAAAGACTTAGATTTTGTTTTACATTCTTTCGAGTTTTCTCTTTAAAAACTAGTCATTTTCGTTAAGTTTTCATAGTTAGAGGGGAACGTTTCCGAAATTGGTGTTTCGAACCGGTAATTTTGTATTAATTGCCAATATTACTTAAGTTTATTTGTGTTTTTGTAGTCATTACAGAGTATATAGGTGCATATAAAGTGTCATGTTAGGATAGGCAATGTGTGTTTAAACTATGTGTTCTGAGAGATTTTGATTCAAAAACCCCAGTCTCTCACCGCATCGGTTTGTTACATATTTATTAGATCGATCAATCTTACTTTTAAAAAAGGAACCAAAAAATAATTGTGTTCTACAAATTGAAACGACGACGAGTAGTTACAAAGCCCTTAACTGGCAATCCTCTTTGCGTTTTGAACACTATGACCAAAAGTTTTTTTCAATCCTAGAGCATCTTTAACTTTTAACGTCTTACACTAAATTGCGCAACTTTATCCAGTTTCTGTATAGTTTCCCCCCATTTCAATCACTAACCTAACAAATGTTAACTAAAGTTAACTGAGCAAAACCTAACCATACTCAACTTTATTGAAGAAATTCCTCCATTTATTTTACTTTCTGTGATAGTTACTCAAAGGGAAAAGCTTTTACCTTACTTCCAGCGGTCATAACAAAATTTATTCCTAAAGGTTGGGAAATTCTTTCACAACTACTTTACGCCAGGAGAATGTCTAGTCATTAAGATCCAGTCTAAAAGGAGAAAATTGTAATGAGTTCATTTGTATAGTGGCTGACTTCAGTCTGTTCTAGCCCGCCTAAAAGTGCCACAGCTAAATAAAGCATTGCGGAATCGCCCGGTATCTGATTTCTAATTCATGAAGCACATTTTTCTTTATTCCGTAGTTTTATTTATTCACAGACACGAAGAAGTTGTTTTGAAAAAAAAAAAGAAGGAAAGCACTTACAAAACCTAGACAGATGAGAGAGATTTATTCATAGCATTTTTGCATCAAAATTAATTTTAGCTTTTATTGCCCCGAAATTATCACATATTTAGGGTTAAAAATCCTGTTTTGTTTGAGTCTTTAAGGCAATTATGTTAATGTATTCAGAAACTTACTATTTTTATGCGAGTTTTAATCGTAATAATGACATTAGCATATTTTGTTATTTCTGCCTTGTTTTGAATGCAGATTTAATCATAATATGGATGTTAAATAATCGCAATCGAATAAAATGGTTTTATTCTATACTAATGGAACGCAACATTAAGGAAGCATACTCAAGGGTTTCTGTTAATGTAGATTTATGTAATACTTTCAATAAAAAATGTTTCCTCGTATAACCAGATTATTATTATTTCTTAATATAATTTCTGCGTTCCTAAAAATCAATGTCTGTGTATTTGTGTATTTGTGTGCAATGTTCAGACGAATCTATAACACTTACAATCTTGAAATTAATCCGTCCCAGTAAAGCAGCACTGAAGTGGCATGGCGCAACCAGACTAAAATTTAAAAAAAATATACATTTCTAAAAAAAATTGAAGTTCTGTAACTTGTGATTAGTTGAAAATCAGCTTATTTTTTTATTGTCAATAATATTACGTTATTCTGACACCATCCACCTGCAAACTACGGTGGTAATTCCGTTTTTTTTAATTATTAATTTAAGGATATAATTATTAAAATAAATGACGTGCTTTTGGGCAAAGCGTGTATAGGATTTAAATATGTATTTATTTATAATTTCTTGACGAATGTGCTGACTTAGATTTTTTATTTCAATTGGATAAGTATACCTTTAAAAAGTTATTTTTATGAATACAATTAATTAGTTTATTAGTTTAATCAGTTATTTCTTTATGTTTTATAAACAAATGTACTGACTTTAAAGAGGATACGTACAACTGTTTTATATATATTTTTTATAATGGCAGGTAGCTAGTCAACTAATTTAATCATTTACATCTTCATATTTGATTAGAAAATGTACCAAATCACAATTAGTTATGCTTACCCACTTTGGGCCCCTTGTAGGGCAAAGCGGGTTTTTCAAGGGTTTGTAATGTTTGATAATAAATTAATAATGAGTTTGAAATAATGCAAAAACCACTTTTTATTTTGAAGTTCAAGAACCCTGCTAGGAAATAAAACCGAAATTGTTGCGATAAAAATCCAAAAACTACAATTTTCGAGCATTCTTCGAAAACCTACCCACTTTGGGCCACCCTCCGTTACTTATGTCATAGTGGGGAGAGTCTATAGGAGTATCACGGAGAGGCGAAGGGAATAGCGCTTTTTTCATGCCAAAATAAAATGCCAAAAATACATTTGAAACATATCCTGATGATGCAGCAGCAGAAGTTTAAAGATGCCCGATGCGTCCCCATTTCAAAGATTTAAAACTGAAAAAAATAGCGAAATGTAAGCTGATTAGACGACACTTATTCCCCAGCACCCAACGTTGTTAAGCTATTTGTTTGATTCTTAAAAAATGAAAAATGTATGAAAATTTAAAAATAATAATAAATCGAAATAGTTATTATTAGATACAAATATTCATGATAAAGTAAGCGCAAGTCCGCCCCCCCCCCTCCTTGAGCTTCTGCAGAAGAAAATACTCTTTTTGAAACAGGCAAAATTTAAATGAACTTCCAAAATATTTATGGGTACTACTTTAAAATTTTATTTCATTTTAGCATTTTCCCGTCTATCGTCTGCATTTTTTTATGTTGTTAAATAGCCATTTTGTCCTTTTACAGCATAGTTAAAAGTCCTTAAATAAATTATTTCTAAGTGGTCCACTGCGCAAAAAGCGTTTACAAAAATATTTCAATTGAAGCTTAAAAAAAAGCACACATTAAGCGACGTAATCTTATTAAACCTTTACAGAAAGTGATATTGAGTTTTTTGTTGCGCAGAAAAGACGCAGTGCTTGTGTTTTCGTAATACTTAATAATTAGTGTAACTGATTTCATTGCTGAAATAGTTAAAGAAACAAGAATAAGACAATCAAGGATGAGACGATCAATAGAATTTGTCTACTGATCGTCTGTTCTATTCTATGAGAAATTTTTCAAGCTGAACTGTATTATTCATTTAAAATTACTATTAAAAGGTTTTTTAAGTTAAATTTGAAACTATTGCGAAGTGTGAGGTTTTTGTTTTTCATTAACATAATTTAGCTATGAAGTATCTCCTTTTATTAATGTAACATTTCACCTGTCACATTCCAAGAGTGAATTTTATGATTTTCCCTTCAGGAAGTTTACAACGAGCTGTTTCCTTTTTTCTCTTGGAATTTTTTTTTAAAAACAGTAGTCGATTTTTATTCCGAAGTAAAGCATATATGTTTCACTTTTTAAACTCCTCTTTCAAAGGCATAAATACTTCTGCATTTTATTTCATTTTTTAAGTTTTACTTCTACACATAGTTTTATTTTCGTTTCTTTTTCTCCAATGTTTCTCTAAAAATGCAAGAAGTGTCGCAATTCCAACATTTATACTTAATAAAAAGGAGATATATCTAGATTTACAATCCAATTACTAGCTGTTTCAAGAAATATTTTATGCTAGTACAGTTACAGAATGTTTTTCGGATTATTTTCAACGAATAAACATTGCCATGAATAGTAATTTTGATACATAGATTTGCATTCCTAATTTCAGTGCTCATCAAAAAGGCAATAGATATCTGTATATTGAGTAGTAGTTGTTGCTTTACTTATTGCAATTCATAAAATTAAATACCTTTTTTACAGTAAGCTTGATTCCTTGGTATAAAATGTTTGAATATTTCAAACAATCCTTTTCTGAAAAGACGCGTGCTTTATAGCTTGATAGTTTTTATTAAGGTTCTTCTTCATTTCCACATCTAATATAGAAATAATATCTTAAAAATAAACTTCCATAACACTAAATTATGTATTTCGTGTTGTTTGTTGTGAGAAAAAACCGGGCGTTTTTAAACTGTTGTACAGATAAAAACAATTTATTTAAAATAAAACTACTTCAAATTTAAATATAATATATATTTTCCTAATTTAGATTCTTACCTAAAAGTTTTTTCACATTGTTTATAATCTGCTAGGTGTGCACATTTGTAGTTCTAAGAAGCTTTATACGATTTATAACTTCGCGCCAGGCACTAACGCATCCAGAATTTACATTCTGGAAGGTGAGGGTTTGGTCATAACAGTCTTCGCGGATGTAAACTGTTCAACTAGAATAGGTGCTATGTGTTAGGACTAAAGGTTTTGAAGGGTTAAACCTCAAAACTCTCCTGGCAGTGTTCTGGGATATATATATATATATATATATATATATATATATATATATATATATATATATATATATATATATATATATATATATATATATATATATATATATATATATATATATATATATATATATATATATATATATATATATATATATATATATATATATATATATATATATATATATATATATATATATATATATATATATATATATATATATATATATATATATATATATATATATATATATATATATATATATATATATATATATATATATATATATATATATATATTTTTTTTTTTTTTTTTTTCATGGAAGCCCTTTTCAGTTTTTGGTGTTAGTGCCACTTACTAATATTAGCCAATTTTGTACCAATGGGGAAAATATTGGCGAGATAAGGGTTAAAATAATAAAATTATTATACTCAATCTTAAATAGTATTTCTTTTTCTTAATTTCTTTGCATTAAGTATCTTTTTAGTATTTTTCTCTATTTTGTTCCTTTTTTGAAATACATTATATATTTCTTGAAATCGTGTTGTAGTAATCAATTTAAATTCTCCTAAATTGTTTTTTATCTGTAAAAAATCTATTTTGCAAACTGGCAACGAATTTCCGTTGAAATTTTCATGTATATAGATTGCATTAAGCAAACATTAACAGGTGGGATCATACAGGCACTCCTACTGACCTTTTAAGTAATGTTTAGTAAGCTAGTTCTCCCAGGTCAAAAAGATAAGAATGGGAACATTAGTAATAAAATTTTAATTCTTGAACAGTTGGAAACGAGCTGATGTGTGCATCACATGACTTCCTTTTACTCTAATTTAATGGCATTTACCCATCATTGGCAATTTTAATGTGATTCAATAGTTTACTCTCTAAATATCAACAGTGGCCAAATTAAAACGATTAAAAAAAAAAAAAAAAATCCGCCAAATTTGTCGCCAAGTTGGCGACAAAACTTGGCGACCAAAAGACTGGCGATATATTGCCAAGTGTCCGCCAAATTATAACACCACTTGAGTTTACATCGAAATTAACAATGATATCCCCCCTTCCCAAAGGGGCAAAAGACCCTTTTAGAAACATCCGAATGCAACCAAAAGGGGAGGTGCACAACTAGACCCCACTAGGAGTCTACGTACCAAACTTAAACTTTCTAGTTTCTTACTATACCGTTCTTGAGTTATGCGAAATACATCCGCACATACGCACATACATACATACGTACATACAGACGTCACGAGAAAACTCGTTGTAATTAACTCGGGAATCGTCAAAGTGGATATTTCGCGTGTGTATACGTTCTTAGGCACTTATTCACGTGTGGTCGAGTAGAAAAAAAAATCAAACTCAACATTCATTCGAGGGTGAGCAAAATGGAAATTAAGGTCGAATTTTGAGTGAAAACTTTTTCGCGAGTACAATATTTCCTTTTTTGTAAAAGGAAGTAAAAATGAAAACCTACATCATCTGAAATAACTGTTCAAGCAGAATTTCATTTTTTTAGTGAAAGTTTATTTTCTTCTGACACAAGGCTTAGGCAACTTTCTTTTCCTCTAAAAATAAATTTTAATTTATAATATTTAAAATTTTCAGCGGTCTGTAATTACCATTGTTTTGAGGAATTTTTTTTATCAATTTTGGGGTACTCAACGATCACCTAGGTTTTTCAGATAATGCATTTTTAAAATGGTTTATAAGTCATTAGATGAAACAAATTAATCTTGCAAGTGTTTGCTTAAAAACGGACAAGATTTTTTTTAGATGAAAAGAAAAAAAAGCCATCTAAAAGAAACATTTAATACATCTCACGGTAATTAATTTTAATATTTACAATAGATGTAGAAACACAAATAAAAAAGGTATATTAAAAAAAACACATAATTGAATGAGAAGGATTTGAAAAGAAGGAGGATAATCTTTGTTAAAATAAAATAGCAAGTTGAGTCAGCAGTTCAAAAAATACTCAATTTTATAAATTAAACAGCCTTTTTGTAAATTTAGTCATTTACCCACAGTATCAGAGAGCTCATAGTAATATTTCACGATCATTAAAATCTCTTTTTTTAAATAAAAATTAGGTGATCATCATTTGTCCTAGAAGTTCAGTAATCATTAATTCGCCCGGATTGCCCAAGTATTTACAGTTCATGGATACAAGCCAATAGTTTTCGTTTTTTGGAAAAAAAAAAAAGCTTACAGAATTTTACCAACTTAAGAGAAAATTACCATGTTAATAAAGGAAGTATATTATTACATGCATGAAGTTATTTTTATTTCTCTGAATTTTTATTGAAGCTAATTGTAAATATTTAAGTACGATCTAGTTTTTTCCAAAAACAAATAGGGCTGTTTTTGGAAGAGAAACATTTCTATTTTATTTGTCTTTCCTCTAATATGATTTGCTTCTGTATTTGTAAAGTAATTGCTTATATTTTTTCTCGTGTCGTTACTTATTATGAATTTTTAATCTTTGTAGTTAAATAAAACTGGTTTGCATAATTCATTTGGCTCTTTTTCTTTAAGATAAAAACGTTTTCATTCAATCTTCGCTAAAAATTAGTTGCAACCCCAACAGGAAAAAAATGGAATGTTTTTCGAAATTATTACTGTCATCATTTGTTTCTGTATTTGCTGTGTTTTTTGGACAGTTTTATGTGCTTTACATAGGAAACTCACATAGTATTTTCCTTATAATAATTATATTGCTACATTAGAGACTTTTAATGAAACTACTTGGTTCAGCAAGGTGCAATAAAAGCACATTTGGGAGTCTGAAATGAGCCTTTTTCAAGGCGGTATTCCACTTAAACCCCGTGCGTTTAATATCAATACATCATCCGATGGTACTCCACCAGATAATTTTTTTTTGAAATAATACCAAAGACACATAATTTGTAACCAACAGTTGAAAATATTGGTCAGAATAACAGATGTTGCTTCTCGTGCGAAGGAAGTATATAAATGTAATAGAAATAAATCAAAATGAGCATCCATTATTTAAAATGTACTGGACCAATATTTTTCGTTCCATTTTTGAAAAACATTAATACATTTAAAAATATATACAGTGGCTCCCAAAAGTGTTCGTACACTTTGATATTTTTTTAGTGAAACCAAAATAACGCAAAACTAAATTCGAATATGAAGTCCAATTTTTTTTTCACATCATTCCTATGTCACTCTAAATAAAAACCTGTATTATTTTAAAAATATTGACGGATCTTCTTTTTGAAATGGGTCAACAAATGAAGAGACAGAGAAATAATTTGCCACAAAAGTCATCGTAGACTTAAATATTTCCGAATAAATTCATTATTAAAATTATCATATGTCGTTTTTTTATTATTTTTCCATTGTGCTGACCCTTAAAAGTTATTTGGATTTAATTTTTTATTTATTTATTCCTTAATACTGTGCTTATTACTTTAAAATGGCTGGTATTCGTAAAGGACCACAAACATTATTCGAAATTTGAATTTTTTCCTTACAGTAGCGGTAAATTGGTTTGAAATGTCTCTAAATTAGTTAATTTATTCCATTCTATAGTAAAGTGCTTGATAAAATGCTTTAAAGAAAAGAATCGGATCGAAAACAAGGCAAGAAAAGGTCAGCCAGCAAAGTTGAGAAAGCATGATAGGAGATTTACAGCTAAAAAATGTATGAAAAATACACATTTGAGTGCTGTAACAGTTTCTGCAGAATTTAATAGAAAAAACTTACTTTTAATTTTGACCTAAAATTGATCGCCAAGTTCTCTGATTAACTGGATTAAATGGGAGCTCTTCCCGCAGAAATTTCTTGGCCTTGCGAAAAACAGAAAGTTTACGCTTTTTGTCGCAAAATCAATGATAAATAAGCTCAAAATGTTTTGAAATTACGTCTTACTTACAGATAAAAATGAATTCAACATTTTTGGTTAAATTTTTGAATAATTATAAATAGAAGAAAAAATTAGGAACTTAATCTTAAGAACTTAGTTGAACCAATTAATCAGGATGGTGAAGGTATTCTTGTGTGAGAGTGCATATCCGCATCAGGACTTGATAGTTTGGAATTTTTTGATAAAATAATGAATCATGCTGTTCATTTAAATATTTTAAAACCAATTTTAAACTATTAGCCAAAAATTTGGTTATCGGAAAAACTTTGTTTTTTTATCAAGACAACGATAAGAAGCACACGGTTTTCAACATTTGCCTCTAGTGCCTCAAAAATGTTCCTAAAGTTCAGAAAATACCCCTTCAATCTCCAGATTTGAATTTAATGTAACATATTTAGAGATATCTGGAGGCTAGATTACGAAAATGCGGCTTTAAAACGAAAATAGAGCTAGTAACAATAAGACCCGAAGTGTGGTTGAACACTTCCTCAGAAATTGCGCAAAAAAAGAAAGAAAAAAGAATGAAATCTATTCCCAAAAGTTTAAAAGGTGTTATTGATACTGCATGATATTCTACTAAATAATAATTTAACATAAAGTTAGATTTTTCAATAATATATAGACATTTTTTAAAGTGTACGAAGAATTTTGTGAAATAAAATTTACGGTACTTTTTGGTTTTTGATTTTTAAAGGATTTAGTTTTAATATTTTTTTAAAAAAATTCATGTAGTTTCGTTAAAATTTGATCATACATCTTATAATTAAATACCTATTTTGAAATATTAATTCTAACCAATAGATAGGGCCCTATTTCTTTGAAAGTCGTAGGTGTACGAACACTTGGGAGCCACTGTATGTTTTTATAGCAATACTTTACTTACAGAGAAAGAAAATTTAAGGAAATCGACGTCGATTAAACGAGGTCCCGATAAACGGAGTTCTGAATAATAGAGGTTCGTGGTTCTCTACTGTATGTATAAGTAAGAGGGGGAATTGTTTTTATTCCTGTCAGCCGCTGTATTACTGTGCCATGTTCTAACTTTACGATTGATTCACACTTGATATGTTTCTTACTGAATCTTTTAATTGAATAGTTTTAAGAACCTCCGAGACCAAGTGAATTCAATTTAACTTCAGCTCTAGAAATTACAATCAATAATCTACATTTAACCTACTTCCTACGCACATATTGTATGAATAAACTCTTGATTTCCGAAATCTGAAATGCGTTGCTATGACAACAGTTACGTAGGAAAGCGTTAATGAATGAATGAAACGGGTGGGTAAAGATTAAGTTCTCAAAGTCTGAATAAGTTTTTAAACCATAAAAATGAATAGATCTGGTAATCAGTCTTCGATTAATTAAAAATTAATGCACTTTATGTATAGATTTTATCCGACATATTTTTTTTAACATCATGTACTATAAGAGAAGACTTTACTTCATATTGTGTGAAGATTTTCCTTTAAAAAGAAAGTTTTTGGGATATATGTTTTTGCTGAAATAATGTAGAGAGTTAGTAGCCTAAACTTCTTTTAATTTACTCAGAATCTTTAAGATTGCCGACATAATTCAACAGACAATAAAACTCGTTAATATTCGATTTTAACTCAGTCAGTTTTCATTCATATTTTGCAATACGAGCGTGTACTCCAATGTATAATATTCTGCATTTCTAATCAACTTTGTTTCTAACCTGTAAAAAACCAGCTAAGACGTACTTTTTAAATTTGAATATTTAGTTTGAAATCTAATAACACATATAGCCCCCCCCCCCTAAATACCCTTCTCCCAGTTTTGGTTTGTCCCTAAAGTAATGAGACTTTTTTCAAAAAAAAAAAATAGTTTTATTGATCAAACATGTAATAAAACTTATTACTCTTCAAGATAGTCTCCTCCTGCGCAGTGTTGCCAGATTGGGGGAAATTTCCAAATTTTGGAGAAATCTGGTGCTCTCTGGGGAAATTTTGGGGAAATGGGTTTTGAGAGGAATTCTTTGGAGAAAAATTTTTTTCTTGGGAAAAACCTGGGGGGAAAAACCTTAAGGAAAAATATTTTTTTTCGTATTTAGATTCGCGTCAAGAAGTAGTAGTTACATTGTTTGTATCAAACAGCGTTGAGTCAGCTTTACTGAACTTTACGGAATTCGCATTTCACATTATGTGGAATATTATGCTACGGAATTCGCATTTATGTTCTGCGTGAGTAACTAGTTGATACGTGAAACGGGTAAAAAGAAGTGTGATGAAGAATGTTCTTGGATAAATATATACAAAAATCATAGTTTAAATGCACATACAGAAGCAGAGTAGTAAATGCAAGTAGAAGAAAAAACATTTGGCTATTTCTTATCTTTCGGTCAGGCGCTTGTATTTATGACTAGTGGCACCCGCATGGCTTTGCCCGTAGTAGAAAATTAAAAGGTCTTTCGGTTCCCCTGTATATTTACAAATAATGCATGATGAATTTCTCGTCAATTGGCTTGCTCACGTTACGGTTCCACGTTATGATAGCTTGGTAATTTACTCATCCATCTTATGATAATTTTGCTCGGGAAAATGTTCTTAAAATTGGAATAGAAAAAGAACAAAATTGGATTTTCGAAAAATCGCTTAAAGGTGCACACCCACATGCTACAAACTAATTCTTTGCCAAATTTCATGAAAATCGACCGAACGATCTATGCGCTATGCGCGTCACAGAGATCCTGACAGACAGAGAGACTTTCAGCTTTATTATTAGTACAGATAAAGAAAGATATTGATAAAGAAGAAAAAAAAAGCGAAAATGGGAAGAAAAAAAAAGTTGGGGAATTTTCTAAGAAAATTTGGCTATTTGGGGGAAAAAATATTTTTCAAGAGACAAAAATATTAGAGGAAGTCGATTCATTTTCTGAAAATATTAGTGGAAAAATAATTTTTGAATTTGGGGAATTTTGGTAACAAACATCACTTTTTGGGGAAAAACTGGAAGGGAATGGGGGAAATCTGGATTTGACCATCTGGCAACACTGCTCCTGCGTCTAAACAACTTTGTCCATGTGCTTTCAATGCATCGATGGTCCTCTGGAACTCGCTTTTGGGAATGCTGTTAAGGCACCTTGTCGTGGACTTTTGAATGTTGTTCTGTGTCTCCAGATGCTTTCCTTTCAGCTCCGTTTTCACCTTTGGAGCAAGAAGAAGTATGCTGGACCTACAAGGGGGCCATTGAAACACTGATCCGTGTCAGGTAGGAGTTGACCAACAAAGGCGTCGGACAAGACTTTTGGCACTAGTTCGGTGAAAATGTTACGTATGGCCAAGTCTTCCGTAACAATTCGATGAACATCTGTCTTCGGCAAATTTAATTGTTATGACATCAAATGAACACTCATTCGGCAGTCTTTGTTCAGCAAATCTCGCACACGAGGAACATTATCGTTCGTTTGCGATGATGATGGACGCCCAGAAGGAGCCTCATTTGCGACTTCCTCCCGGCCGTCTTTGAACGACTTGTGCCACTTTTTGAAGATCCTTGAAGGCCTGAGTGAACTAATCAACACTTTTTCATTGCCGTCTTTTGGAGTTCGGCGCAAAATTTTTATCGCATAGCATTGCTCTGCATTTCTCTCCATGACAACGGCTCTGTGGGAAGATTCACTAAAGTTAACCTCCCACCGCTCCGAGAGCATGTAGACAACTGCACCTGATGTCTCTGGAAAGCTTAGAGTCCCTCCTACCACTTCCAACCGGTCGCGCAAGTGTGGGCAATATAGTCTCGTGGGAAAAAATCTTTGGGACAAACCGTATATGAATAATGTCGACCTGAAAAATACAACCCTTGCTTGAAATACACCGCCAGCTCAGTCAATTCCAGCAGAGGACTGCAGTTTCGTGCTTATTAGCACTCATCAGCCCGGCATAGGAGTGACTGAGCTGGAGGTGGAAAACCTCTTAAGGAAGCCAAGAGTGCCAAACAAACTAGTAGCTAATACAGAATTAGCACTGACAAGAAACTCGACGTTAAATCCCGGTTATCACAAATTTGCCATTTCAACTGCGCTTGCGCGCGTACTTAGCTGATTTCAAAAACCTTGCTAAAATTAATTACAAACATTTTAAATTTGGTAATAAATATGAGATAGCAGCAGATAAAAATTAGAAATCACAAAGCCTTCTCTGATTTAGTTTTTAGGTCTCGGTAAAGATTGAATTTTGTGTCTTAACTATTAATGGATTCGGTGTCTGATTGTCTTTTTTCAGGACCAAATTTTTAACCTCAGAAGAGCGTACTGGAATTGCAGCATCACTTCTAATACAAAACATAACCCTCAACCTAAATAAAAATGTATAATACTAAGTTGTTTACGCCTAACGTAAAATATCCGCAAAAGACGGATTTCTGTACTAATATCCCAATCATTTTTGAAGAACGTAACGTGTTTTACATTTATGTTAAATAAATATTTCTAAACTAATAAATATTGAAGTGTCATTTTTCTCTTAAGATTATCAGTTATTCATATCCGTAGTTTCATATCACGAAATCGCTGTGAAAATATTCTAATTGCATTTATTAATTTGGTGGGACTCTCGCTCAGCCTAAATATAAACAAGAAACACGAAATTTTAAAACAGAAAGCCTCAAAAGCTAAGTCCGCGCGTTTGAAATGGCAAGTTTGTGACAACCGGGATTTAACGTCTAGTTGACAAGAAGAGTGACCGAAACCATGGTTCGGTACAACTCGAATATTGTAGACAAGGCAGGTATATTCAGTAAGTTACCGCCCTGGCTATAGGGTGGTAACTTACTGAACAATACTTACTATTCTTCATTGCTCGTGCTATGAAAACGGAAGATAATAGCGATTAAAATCACCTTCGGAGTCATGTAATTAAAATGTTAATAAAGAATTGCGTTGACATTGAAAGGAACATCCGTTTCATTCCTTTATTTTTCAAGCCTTGTGTTCTCTTGTGGGAAATTTTAGTATTTTTCTTTTTTAACCGGGACTTTTTGAGCTCCAACACAACTTCTAGCTTTTTGGTACAGCGATCATTTTTCAAAGTTTTATTTTCACATTAAAGTAACATATCATTTTGATTGCTTGAACAACATGGCAAAACAAGATTGAGCCAATGAGAGATCAGTTTAAAACAAGCATGAATAACCAAATTTATTTGAACCGCAGAGCTAATGAACATAAGTCTCCACTCTGAAATATAATTAGATAATTACTGATAAAGACTTTTTTTTCTAACTTTTTAGTGTGGTGTAAACTTGTTTCTAACAAGTACATTTTTTTTTAAAGTTGATAAAATTGGATCAAAAGACAAATGCGAGAGCTTAATGTCAATAAACAGTTACAAAACATTTTGATTGAGTTCAAACAATTAAGCTTGTAAAACTTTTTGATTTTCTCTTTTGCTCTCTCTCTCTCTCTTTCTTTCTCTCTATTCCTCCCCTCCGTCTTTGACAAATCTTTCAAATAAACGATTCAGAATGTTTAGTTAGCTTTCCAATCATAAGGTAGTGTTCAACTGTGATGCATAGTTGCATTTGGATGCTAAAAATTATACTAAAAGGATTTCAAAAACGCATTAATTAAACGTTTCTGTTACTAAATATCATACAGGCATAAAACTTGCTAAAAGTTCAAAAGGATGAAATTTCTAAGCGTCCCTACGCACAAATAAGTACATTTAGTAGGGTGGAAGAGGAATAAATTTATGTTCCTTTTTCAACAACAAACTCTCAGCCCATTTTATAAGGAGCTTCCATGTTTCAACTTATAAAAAATACGTGTCAATATTTTCAATATTGAGTTAAAGGATAAAAAACTCATTACAATGTTTCATTCATGGTGAGATGTCTAAGAAGTTCTTTTAAGTTTTTATTTCAAGGCTCATTCAGGCTCGAAAATGCATTAGCACGTATATATTGCACTTGTAGTACAATAAGCTCATATGCTAGGAGCCTTTTGAAGGATCTTGAATTTTATCCACCTGTTGTTTTGAAGATGAATACTGAATAAATGATGCATTTTTTTCCTGACTTTGAAGCTTGACAAAGATTTAGTCTATTAACATTGGATGTTCATTTTGGTGGTGCTTTTGATCACTGGAAATATTTGAAAGTTTTTGCTCCGTGTTATTTGAAATTAAATTTATGTGTGAATGTTACGTACACTTTTTATACTATGTTCGAGGCAACACTAAGTTAGATTCGCCGAATCTTTCCTTTAACGAATTACAGTAATTTTACTCGTCCCGTCGTTCAATGCATTAAGAAAAGAAAAAAAACAATAAATAAAAGTTTTTAATTCTGACATTTTAAATTCAAATTATTTGTTTCGCAAACACGAGTTGCGAGAAGACCCTACTATGTTTCTAAAAACGGCTCCTGTCCCCAGAAGCATGCCTTTCCTCCTGGGCAATATGTGTGTATGGTTGTGTCTGTAGGCATGTGTGTGTGTTTGTGTGTGTGTGTGTGTGTGTGTGTGTGTAGGCGTGTGCGTAAAGGCGGTGAGGGTGGTTGTGTATGTGTATGAGCATGTGCAGGTGTAGACTGCCCATTAGAAGCGGATTCCGGGGGACAGTGCTCTGCACCATATTACCTCAAAGACAGTCAAATGAAAACAATTAGCAATCGTGATAGCTCAATGAATGAAAATCAAAAGTCTCTTAAATTAATAGAACATATAAGTTTATTACTTTCCGTTTTGGAAAACGAAGAAAGTGTTAAATAGTTTTATAATCGATACACACATCAGAAAAATCATAAATTCAAAAGTGAATGTAAGAATCAACAGTCGGTGCCCATTCTTTTTCGACCAATCAAGGAACACCGTAAAATTTTACATTAAAAAAATTACAAAAGTAAACCATTAATATTTTTTAATTCAACAAAACCTATACCAAATAGTTTTAAGTACATAAATGAAGTAAAAAAGTTTTTTAATTTATGCGAAATATTTTAATTTTAAAATTTAACTACTTTAGTTTGCATAAAGGGACGTCCAAAGGTCGTAAAATATTAGTTGTTTAAAAAATCAGTACTAGTGTAGAGGAAACCAATCTCACTTATTTCTTAATAATTATTTCGTAGTAAGCAGGCAATGACTAAGTTTGAAAAACAACAACTGTTTCTGAATAGAGTTATAATTTGTAAATTTTTAAATATCTAAGAGCAAAGGATTCGCAATTTTTTTTTTTTAATATAAAATGTTTTTGAGTGCACGAGATACAAATTAACGTTAGAAGAAACTACTTTAAAGTTGGACGGCGTAAAGCGAAAATGTTAAACTCTTTTTTCAATGATTAAAAATTAAGAGCTTCTTTAATAATAAATGTCCTGAAATGTAAAATATTTTCGCCGGGAGGAAAAGATTTTGCTCATTAATTTCTACAAACAAGTTGAACACTTATTTTGTTATTTTCGAGAGAAGGGATAAGGAATTTATTATCTCGAGAGAATTTAAATCCTTTTTATACATTATTTCTAAATACGCTCTGATTCCATAAGCTGATGTTATTTTGAAAATAATTTTGGGATTCATTATGAAATAATATACATTGCAAACAAATTAATTTTTCTATTGTGAATAGCAAGTAGATGAATAGATAGAGTTGCAATTAAATCATGATAAAACGTTCTTGTTAAAAAAAAAAAAAAGTCTGCTTCGTATTTGTTTGTTTAAATGGAAATTAACATTACTATACTTGTTTTCGGTAAAATTTTCCAGCTATAATTTAAAGATGTTTAAAAACGTTCAAAACTATTGCACGATCGTGATTTTGAGTTGCAAGATGCCTATGTCTTTCGCTTTTTAGTTTTGCTAAAGGATCAGCCATTAATGATGCCACGCTTCGAGGGAGAAGGGGGTCCATGAAATCGTCAAGTTTTGACAAGGGGTGGAGGGGGGGGCAACAAGAAATGTGAGGTCCCCCCTTTTTAATAACAATATGCTTACGTAATATAGCATAACATGTTACTAGGGTAGGGGTAAGGTGAAGAGTGACACTTAAAAAAAAAGCGAAATGGATCAAATATGGTGAAGAAAGTATGACATCATTTATGGATATCACCAAAGTAGGGTGAATAGAGCTTCAAACTCAGGATTGGAGGGATTGAAACCGGTGTTGCCAAATATTGGACGATTACTTGGGGAATATGTACTGGTTAAATCCTTATGCACACAAGTTCTGTATTAGCCTCATAGTTCACGACATTCTAAGAGCTGGGTTACGTTGGAGGGGGTACGGTTCTTTTGTGGTTGAGAGGTGGGCGTAGTTTCTACCAAAACGGTCGCAACATTCTAATATTCTTAAGAATATACAGGGCGATTCTAAAATGTTTTTATTTATTAAGAAAGGGGATTTTGTACCATACAGACGACCAGCCATTACACATTGGATCGCATTCCACTCCGAGACAGGAAAAAGGAATATTAGAAAGCAAATCCGAACTTACAACAGCGTTAGGGGGACGATATCAAGAATTGCGCCACCAGATTCATTGTTCGGAGAAATACTTACAGCAGAGGCTTAAAAGCACGACAACCTGTGTCGTTGCACAAATAACATAGGCGAAGGAGTGACTTGCGCGCCCTCTCGAATGTCGTGTTAATTTTGTCCACGTCAACAAACACTTATCGACTCGAGATCTTTAACTGAGTTCATTGGCGTCATGTATACTAAAGATTTAATGTGTGTACAGTAAAAAAAGGCAAAAAAATGATGTCAGAGGTGGTTATTTGTATTGCTTCATCTAACAGGATCCGTTTCTACTTGCCTTTTTTTTTTCTGCCTCTCAGAATAGAATGCGACTCTATGTGCCTGTGCAATTACTGATCATCTGGATGGGCAATATCACCACTCTATATTTAAAAACAATGTAGAATAAACCTGTATATTCATATGTTATTGGTATGAAAATAGTCAACATTTTCAGAGTGGAGAAGGTAAGCTCCGCAGTATCTAGGAGAGCACTTGAAGTTCTCAGCACCGGAACGTTTGATTTCATCAAACTGCAAGGTTATGGTTCAATTCATCAAGCTTGTTATATAACGCCAAATGAATATTATTTTTTGGTACAGTTAGAAAGTCTACTTTCTTTTCAATTTGCTAACAGAAAACAAAACAAAAATCTACTTTCGCTCACTTAAATTTCAGTTTCTATTTCAGTCCTAACACTGACAGCAGAAAATATGGTGAATTTTACACAAGAGGTTTCTGAAATGCTGTAAGGCAAGGAATAAGCAATAATGAAAAAACCCGAGAACTCTTATCACTCTTCCCGCGCTCTACGAAAACACATAAAAACCCTTAAGTCTTTACCCTGAAAGGTAGGAAATTGTTCGAGAAAAGTATTATTCCAAATAAATACTGGTCGGCGCAAAAGTTAAAACAACAAATGACACTTCGACTAAGCCAACAAGAATAATTCTATCCTTAAGGCTTTTATTAAAACAATTCCCTCTCCACCGTAAGAATCGATGCGCGAAAAGTTGTATTCAGATTTAACGGTCGATGAACGGAGGCAAAAATGCTGAAATGCCATATTGATTTCAGCTTTTGGGGACATTTTTTTTATCCCCCGCAGAGAACAATTCCTTATGTCCGGTCTTAAGAGCAAATCGATAACTGCTTCATAAATAATCAGCGGCACTAATAAGTACTTGGCAAGGCGGGGGGAAAGTTATCTTCGCCTTTTCATCGTTTCTAATGTTTCGAATGTTCATAAATGTGTCTAACAGTCTTTAAATATCATATTATTCTTTTTTCTAAATTATTGGAAATATCACGCCCCACCTAAGCACAAACTTTTATTTACGAATTTACGAATTGTATCGTAACGAAAAGTAAAAGATAATACCTCCTGTCTCTCTTAATGTAAGTCAAGATGCTGTGTAAAATCGATCATGACCAAAAACTTCAAATTAAATTTTTTATAGCAAAAAAACACCCTGACCTTGACAGTCAGGGATTCATCCCGATCCAACAGGTTAAATTCTCCACTTGAGGTAATATCCCCAAACTTATTATAGGAAGCAAAAAGTGTTTAAAATGAACTAAATTAACGAAAATCAACACAAATCATAATATGAGCAACGAAATGAAAAATCAAAAGCAGTTTTATTCCAGCTAAATGAAAATGTAAGAGATTTTAAACTGCGTTTAAAAGTGTCGCTCTTAATTTGCTATCAAGCTGTGATTACCTCTAAAAACTCGCTGAAAATGGATGCAGTGAACGCGTAAAACTTCTTTATGCATGAATACTCTTGAAAAAGTCGACACCAAGTCTTGCTGAATTCGTAAAATAAAGTTAATGGAGCATTTTACCTGGCGGGACGTGATACCCAACAACATTAGGGGCAAAGTAGAAAAGGAGTCCGATGGGAGAAAAGAAAGATGAAACTTATTTTTAAATTTAAAATTCACAAAACTTCAACTGTAAAAAATGTCTATCACTCTTGAAATAAGAGTTTTAGAAACAGGTCCTTTTCGGAAAGCCCGTGTTGCCAATTCAAACTGGTCTCCGCATAACTCTTTTCTTTGCGTGCTTAACTTTCGGCAGTGAGTATAAAAAATTCCTTTTCCATACCTGCTTAAACATGCAAGCTTTTTTCAGGTTAATTACGTAAATTTCTACATGTTTCGCGCTCCCTTTTACTACGAATTTTAAATCACTATTCATTGCATAAATAGCGGTTTATAAAAAATAAATTATGCTTAAAAAATAAATTATACATAGAATATAAAGTATTAATACTTGCAAAACTTTGATTAATATAGAAATAGTGTAAATAAGTGATAACAATCACTTCTTCTCGCCTTCAGAAAAAATCTTTCGCAGAAGAATATCTGCTTTAAAAGCTCAAAAGTAGATCAAAAATTCCTTTGAAAATGTATGTTGTTCAGTGCTTTTGCACGGTAAAATGCTTTCCTTATCATATCAATCTACAGCTATATTGTTTCGTGTAAAGAACATATATTAATGATGCAACTCTTTCGCAAGGACAGCGTTTTAAAATCGATTTGCCCTAGATTAAAAAATTCAGTTACAATGAAACTACGTAGAAAATAATAACCGTGCGTAAAAATTCGAATGAATCTACAAAAAAAAAAAAAAATAGTCGCATAAAATATGATGATATCTTTCAAATTCGAAATAAAAGTGTCAACTGTGAGGAATCTGAGCTAAAATTGAATGGAACCGACAGTAACCAGTAGAAATGATAGACACTGGTGGACAATTGCTAAGGACGGATGGCAATAGCAGCGATAGCAACTACAAAATGGAAAGCAAGGGAATATGGAAATTAGCATAAGTTCGGGGACGCAGTAAGACGTGTTGTGAATATGCAAATTTTAGACTCACGACGTTGCTGGTCAAGTAATAGCGCTTATAATCGATATAAAGGATTGGGCGCGTAATGACTATTGATGTTCTATTGATAAGCTAAGTTTGGCGGGAAAGAATCATTTGACGAACTTGCCTTTTTCGGTATGTTTTCCCGACATCCCTTTGATGATTTTATGGGTGGCCGTATGGTTGGCTACATCAAAGAAGGGCGGGAAAATTTATATGTTGCCCCGGAGCTCGACGTCAGACAGATGGTTGTTTCGAGAGTTTGGAAATCTTTTCAAATAAATGGAATGTGTATCAATTGTCATGATGGAGGTCGTGTGCGCAATACGACGTCAGCGGAAGATTGGTACTTAGTGCTAGCAACGAAAAGGAACCAGCGCAACACAGCTACTGAGGTAGCAAAGCAGTTTACTGCTGCTATCAGCAAGCAAATATCCCGAAAAACCGTAGCGAGACGTTTGAATGCAGTAAGACTATACACCCGTCAGCTTGTTTTGTACATCCCACTGGCTACAAGTCAGTGTTCTGCTCGTTTGTAATGATTTATGTCTTCAGCATCGCAATTGGAGAGAAATCGACTGAGCTTGTGTACGATTCTCAGATTAGAGCAAGTTCAGTATGTCGTCTAATTGTGGACAATAATTAACCTGGCACGAGAGTGGTACAGCATACAAACCGACAAACACAAAAGAAAAGGACTAGTATTCTACAAGTTGTGTCATGGTATGGGTAGGATTATGATCAATGGCCGTACGTCTCTCGTGTGCTTCCAAGCAAGACTATGACGGCTAGTGATACATTAATATTGTTCTGCTGTCTCATGTTCACATTTTTTTTTTTTTTTTTGGTGCTGTGGGTGAAAAATTCGTTTCATGTTTAGCTCACGCAAAATATTCAACCAATCGGATAGCCAGCACATTCTATAGATCTAAATCATATTGAAAATGTTTGGGATGCTTTGGGGAGCAGTCTTGCTGGTCGACAACGCCCTCCAATAAGCAAGGACACCCTTATCCATGACTGCAGAAGAATCGGATAAATTACCCCAACAGCTGCTGGATAATGTTGTGTACAGCATCACCTGATGTGCGGAAGCTTGTATCATTCTCCGTGTTAGCCATATCCCATATTGATATCTTACGTCGGAACGCCTGGAGGCGGTAATTACATTTATTCACTTTTACGTATTCAGCCCAAAATGACCGTTTTGTCCTTTGAACACTTTTCAACGAATTCTGGATTTCAGAACACAATAATTTATCGTCATTGCAATGTTTTACAGTTATGGCATTAGTTTATTTCACTTGGCATCGAATTACATTTACTTTTTTACGCGCTACATAACCCATTGGAATCCGTCCTTAGTAATTGTCCACCAGTGTAAAATGTCATTCTCATCCAGTATGTCTCATTTTCAGCCCTATAGAACGGGTGAAGATAATTGTTTATGTAGTTTTTGGTGTTTAAACTTCTCGCTTGGATTTTTGTACTTAAAACAGTTGTTGTTATCGAATGGACAGAAAAATGCAATGATTTCTGTTTTCTCTTTTTGCACAGGTCACCTCATTCCTACGGACCAAACATGACAACTAACATAGCGGGCATCATCTCGGTAGTCTTCTTCTACGTCATCATTCTAGTGGTGGGAATATGGGCAGGCAGGAAAAAGAAAACCCCTGGCAGTGACTTGGAAGAGAGTGAAGAAGTCATGCTGGCGGGACGGAATATAGGCATGTTCGTGGGCATTTTCACTATGACAGGTAATAAAGATTAATTCTCGAATTGCATACTTGGTTTTGAAATTGAAACTGCTTGTTTTAGTTTTTGAGTGCTGTCATGTTTTAATTGATATCAAAGTACATAATGACTTTCAAACGTAATAACAACATTAAAATTGTATGAATGGCAATATTGATTTCAAGCTCGCAAGTTTCAACCCCGAAACACCGTTTCTGCACTTTCTGCTGCTATTTGGGCAATTTTAACATAGTTAGCGTGTCTGTAACAGAGTTGCGTGGAGACAAACTGATTTTAGCGTAAAGAAGCCTGAGTTCGAGCCTGAAAATTCCAAGAGTTGGAGTAGCAGTCGCTTTTTCCCCCCAAACCGGCATCATTGACATGGCTTTGGATTCGGAATCGGAATGATTTTGGGGTAAAAGAGTTCGGGTCAATAATTTTTCCACCGGCTCCGCAGCCCTGGACACTAATTGCTCAAAGTCAAAGAATGCATTTGATGATGACGTTTTCTTTAACGCAAGTTATAAGAGTTATTGTTAGTTTTGAGGGGAGGTTTAGTTGTTAGGTTTTAAGGGAAAAACGAAAAAAGAAAACACAACTGAAATCCTATAAGGTTATGGAGGTGCCAATCTTACTATATGGCGCCGAAATATGGACTTTGAACACTCAAGAAACTAGTAGAATTCAAGCAGCAGAGATGAAATATTTACGATCACTGAAGAACTGCACTATCCTAGACAAAATAAAGAATTAATCTATTCGAAGGGAATTACAGATATTCAGCCTCTTGGAAAAAGTTGCAGAATATGGTAACGATTGGAAAAGCCATGTTCGACACATGACACGAAGGAAACTTCCAAGAGCTGCCTTTTACTACAGACCAAGGAGCAAACGAGACCATGGTAGGCCAGGAAACGGTGGGGCAGCCGAAAAACCGGAGCAGGCTATATGCCTAATCCCTGACGACGATGATGATTATGATGTTATGTCCGATGTCCAATATAGGCGGTGTTCCCCTTTTTTAACTCACCTCACAACAAGGAAATGTAAAACTGAGATGTCATGAAAAAGGTAGCAATTGGTTCAGAAAGGTACTACTCATATTTTGTTTTTATTGACCGGTACCTATTTTTCTGGTTGCCTTTTGTCGCGTCAGGGTCTGACAAGATGTTAATAGACCATCTTTAAGGACAACATCTTTCCAGTTGAGATAGAATGAAATTGGAAGCTAAATCGAATGTTCCATTCAAAGCGAAACCGTTAACATTGATCCATAATTTACGTAGGCTACTGAGAATGAAAAATTTCAGTCACGTATGGAGAAACAAAAGCACCGCCATATATTCACACTACGTCGCTCCATTTAAAACTCCTACTTATGAAATCTAAAATATTTAGTTACTTAAAGCGCAACTCGATGCCAAAGTTTTTTTTTTTTTTAACAAGAAATCCACTGAAGTAAAATTAAAAACTACTGAAAGGACTTGATTAACACTCATCAATCGTCAAATTCTTCAGTATTTGATATTTTGTTGCGTTTCAAAATTTAAGACCATGAAATGATTCTGAAACATTATCCAAAAACTTAATAATAATGATAATCACTAGTTTTGTGTTTTTTATAGCAACTTGGGTTGGCGGCGGCTACATCAATGGCACAGCAGAGGCTATTTATAGCAATGGCATCATTTGGTGCCAGGCTCCATTTGGATACGCCATGTCGCTTGTGATTGGTAAGCTTGCAATATTGTTAATGACTTTGTTTTTCACATTTTATTAAGCAAAGTTCATGTTTTAAATTAAACAGCTACTTCACCAAGAGAGAAATATGCAACTTTTGTCATCCTACTTTCCAATAAAAGTGTCTTTGAAACTGGAAATAGGGCTTAATGCATCTTAAAAATACTAGAAAGTCAAAAACAAATTAAATGATTAAAAAAATACTGAGGAATATTTTTTTTAAAAGTAAAGTTTAAACTTTTGGAAATGTGAGTCTGTTGTTCTGATGGTCTCTCTCTATCATTCCGTAATATGTTCCCCGTTTAAAGCTTCGAGCTTGGTATGGTTGGAAAGCTCGCGGAAAATGCTTTCAAACACGTTTTACTCGGTTTTACCGCGCGAAAATCGTAACCCACTATGTTGGCTAGAAATAGCGCTATAAGCAATTACAAGTTAGTGAAAATTCATTTTTATTTGCTTTTTCACGCGACATAGTTAGCGTGAAGAAATTGCTGGATAATATTGTGGTGTTGCCAATTCTCGCTTGAGCATAAAGAAAAGAAATACTTCCATTTGTTTTTATTATTGAGGCTTTTTGGGTAACTACGGGCATTTAAAATATTTTCATTTTGATTATGTTTTAGCGATTTTAATATTTAAATAAATTATTTTACGGAGTGAGGAACGACTTTTAGTTCCAGCTCCCAATAATACCTGCATTTGCTATCGCCACAAACAGATCTCAAGGTGAAACTTTTGATAAAATTGGCTTATTATTACGACGTCCAGTGCTTTTGCATGGACAATTATATGTTGCCGTGAGTAGAGTTCGTTCATTTGACTGTTGGAATATTTATATTTAACGGCAAGATCATGCCTACTTTTACAAAAAATATTGTTTGTACAGAAGTTTTACATATTAAGGGAGTTTTGCGGTATCATTTAATTCAGAACGACTTCCATAATTGTGAAATTGGCGAACTTTATCCATTTTGGCACCAATGCCAGGACGAGAAATATTTTTCTTTTGCAATCGCAAAAAACGAGTACAGAAATGTCTATTTGCTAGGAACTCACTACGAATGAAGTCTCTCTTTAAGGTGGGATTCATTAAATTGTAACCATTCGTGACAAGGCGGAGGAAATAAATGACAAGAGGAACATGCAATGGGGAGAATGGGACATCAAGCTTTTTTTTTTTTTTTTGATAAGAACGTTTATGAAAAACAGTGTGATATGTGGCAAAGGGAAGATGGGTTATGGTGAAGTGTGAAACTTTGCGACAAAGGGGAGAGAGATCAAAAGTTTTGAAAAGTGCATTTGTCAGTTTTCCTCTAAACCGTAAACAAATCACAAACACGGTTTTTTAAATAATTAAACTATTATTGTGACGTCCTGTGTTTTTGAATGGACAATTTTTAATGTAGCAAGTAGGATTCGTTCATTTGACCTGTTTGGAATTTAATAATTCTAACAGCAAAGCGCAAGGCAACTTACTCAGTAATATTAAACTTATTAAAAGAAGCATTGTTCATGCAGAAGTTTTTCGTATAATCTGAGTTTTGCAGGATCATTTCATTCGGGAAGATTTCAATTATTGTTAAATTGGCGGGCGCTCTTCATTTATTGGCGTCAAATTTTTGGCATCAATTGCAGCTCGAGAAATGTTTTTCTTTTGTTTACGAAAACAAAGAGTAGGGAAATGTATATTTGCATACGGTTGCCCCAAAATAAGGGCTGTCCACAAATGAAGTCTCGCTTTAAGGTGGGGTTCACGAAATAGTAACAGTTTGTGACAAGGGAGAGGAAAGCCATAACAAGAGGAGCATCCAATAGGGGAAAAACGTGACAACAAGCCTTTTTTTAATAAGAACGTTTATGAAAAATAGTGTGACATGTGACAAAAGGAAGAAGGGGTGTAGTGAAGTGCAAAACATTGTGACAAAGGGGGATAATGCTCGAAAATGTTGAAAAGTGTGACATCAGTTAAGCAGCGCCCTTAACCGTAAACAAATCACAAAGGCAATCTTTTCTAAAAATTGTACTATTATTACGAAGCCTAGTGTTTTTGAATGGACAGTTCTATGTTGACACGAGTAGAGTTCGTTCATCTGATACTTGGAAATTTAATTTCTAATGACGAAGAAGCAACTTACTCAATAATAGTACACGTTTTATAAGTAACATTGTTCACACAGTAGTTTTACGTATAAATTGAGTTTTGATGCTTCATTTCATACGGGAAGATTTCGAAAAGTGGAAAATTGGAGATTTTTATCCATTGGCGTCAATTTTTTTGTTTCCAATGCCAGCGCGAAAAATGTTTTTCCTTTGCGTACGTAAACGAAAAGAGTAGGGAAACATTTATTTGCATAGGGTTAGCGCAAAGCGACATGATATCCAAAATAAAATTAATTCAAACCAGCCATTTGTCGACCTCACCAATTTCTCAGTGGGGTTGTTTCCTTCAATCAAAAGTACTACTTTTAGTCACTGAAATAGATAGAATAAGAAAAAAAAATGTTGAGTCAGAAAAAACTTTTATTTTATCAACAGTTCTTCTTTTAAAACTTTTTTGAATGTCCGATTTTGGAAATAATGCGTGGTCTTTATGACGTTATAAGTGATATACTTTGGCGCGCGACTCCATTGCCCCGCTAAATATTTACGGTTTGCTTTCAACCGCGTTTTCGGGTTATGATAATTTGCGCTGAGCGCTAATGACAACAATGAGTGGCATTTTATCGCTTTTGATGCCAAAAAATTAATTTCAATCTGTACCTCCAATTAAAATAGTTGTAAAAAAATATTAAATTTTTTTTAATTGTTTAAAAAATGTTTTAAACCTTTGTTTTTAAGCATAATCTTTTAGTAAAAAAGACTTTGAAAATTTCGGAAACGACCCCATTACCGAAATATCCCCTTTCATCCATTTATTTTGAGATTAACAGATAAAAAGCAAAATTGGAATAAATTATTACTGTGGTATTGTGTGTCCGTATAAAAATTGTTTGTTTTCAGATATGCAGTAAACATGAGTAAGAGTAGAAATAAAAATGTTGGAAATAGTTAAATTCATACAAGTTTTCTCAAATATTCATTTATGAATATGGTCGAATTTCGACCACTGGGCGAACCCTAGTGTATATAATTGCAGCATGTACATTTTACCGGCTTAAAAATAATAATAATACATGCATACTTAAAAGCAAATGAGTTTTCAACGGTATACTCAAAAACCAGATAAAAATTTCCTCTTTTTCTGTTTTAACATTTGCAGGAAGTTCTTCAAATAAATTTCTTTGCACAGTCAGCAATAATTTAAAATTTCGGGACAGTTTTTGCTCAAAATTTTCAGATTATATGCAATTGAAATTTTTCATTTAACAGGCTAAGACGTTGTACCTTTGATAATACTAATTAATACACTAACAATTATTGATGACGCGCATTAATAAAACGTTTTAAAACCAATTTTTGATTATCTCTAATCAAAAACGTGCATCCTTATTCTTAACAAATTAAAACTTTCTATTAAAAGCGTGTGAATACTGTTTGACCATGGATTGTATGTAATTTGGCAATCGGCCAAGTAAAGACGATTCCATCTGCATGAATCTGGCAGGGGAGAAGGGAAAACAAGGATGAGATATTGACACACGCCGTTTATAATGTCACTAGTATCTTTTTCATTTATTGCATTCTCTAAAATAAAATGAGGGGGGGGAAAAATGATTACTATGGAAACAACAAAAAAATAAATAAAATGTTTTCATTTCGTTGGGAAATGTAAATGCAAAATAGTAAGCTCAAAACTCTCTTGTCAATAAATAAATCAATTAATTTTTCTAGTGAGAATATCGATCGAATATACTTAAGATTTAAAAAATATTGCCATGAGCAAATTTTCATTTTTACGAAACTGGGGCTAAATAATAGAGAGGCAAAAGTGCACATTTGTTACAAACCAACTAACACCCCTATAAACTAACAGATACGTCCATTTCTGCCTATAAACCGGATATTAGCCTTTCCATGTAATCGATCGTCAGACAGTACGTCTTAAATATGATTATGGCGCGCTTCCAAAGGAAATGTAATAAAGGGACATAACGTGGCGAGAAGTTCTTTTCGATAGCACCCGTTTACATTGCAATCTGCGTTTGTAACCAATATCTCTTCCAACTACAGTCGACCCAACTACAGTCGACTCCCGCTACACCGCGATCCGACTTACGCGAAATGGCTATAACGCGATTTTTTCACGAGTAACGAATTTTAGAGCTAACGCGAATTTTTCGCCCACAACATGATTTTTTTAGAAGGAAGTATCAGTTTCGTTATTGGCTACTAAATATTGATTTCGTGAATGTTATTACGTCCCTTTGAGCATCACTGACAGCCAAAGTTCCCACGCCAAACTAGTCTAGTACATCAAATAACCATAATGGCCCCTTAGTGTCACCTTCATCTGCAGTTTGAAAATGTGAAGAAAAAGAAAGTTTCTGATAAAAAAAAATTTTTTTAAAAAGGCTAAGATTCTCGATATGCTTGAACAATTACAAAATGTCGAAGGTAGCGCGACAATAAGTATGAGTGAATCTTCCATATGTACAATTAAAAGTCAAAACAAAAAGATGTCCGTAAAAGTTTAGAACTTAGTTTCAATATTGAAGCTTGCAGAGCAGTCTAGCAAAGTAAAAATTATGAAAGTGGAAGCTACGCGCGCTCTTGCATTGTGGATTAATAAAAAGATCAGGTAAGAGGAGATGTAGCCACAAATTGAAACATTTTAAATAAAAAGTGAAACTTATTTAAAAATGTATTAGATAAGAATAACGATCTGGTCTTGGAGAATAAATCATCACTAGTATCCTCATTTTTTAACTCGTAAATATTGCTACTGTATCTACTGTACAGTACTATTTTGTGCATCATTTTAATTTTACTGCATGCAGTGCGTACCGTGTTGTTTTAGTTTATATCTTTTATTCCCATTGGTCATTCATTTTGTGCATCTTACGTATTTCATGTTGAATAACAGTTTTTTTTTTTAAATACAAAAAAAAAAAAAAAAGTTCTTTATGGAAGAAACAGTAATGGTTAAGGAATGCTTTAGTGCAGTTTGAGGGGTGTTTATCAGTGCCTAAAAGTATTTGGTATGCTTTAAAAAATTTGTACGCATATATTTTTCCACAACGCGAAATTTCAACTTACGCGAGGAGTCTTGGAACGCATCCCTCGCGTAAGTCGGGACTCGACTGTACTTCGCTTTGACTCTGGTAAGTAGGGTGTTCAAAATTCTGCCTGCAGTGATCCGTTCTCTGCAATTCTCTTCGATAGCACCCGTTTACATTGCAACCTGCAGTTAACCAATTATCTCATCCAACTATCTCGCTTTGCATCTGATAAGTGAGAGTTCAAAATTCTACCTGCAGTGATTTCCTGGTTCTCCCCCTTTTTAAATCTAATTGCGGTTTTAAAGTACAGTCAATGTAAACGAGCAGTAAGAAATACTTTATTTTTATGTAGTAAACATAAAATGATAAAATTTTATTTAATCATAAGTATTATCTAACTGAAACAGTTTCTGCTCTTGAACAGGTGGCTTATTCTTTGCAAACAAGATGCGCGAAGAAGGGTACGTCACAATGCTCGATCCTTTTCAAGATCTATTTGGTAGCCGCATGGGAGGTTTGCTTTTCATACCAGCCCTATGCGGAGAAGTATTCTGGTCGGCTGCGATTCTGGCTGCGCTGGGTAAATTGTTTCTTTTATTATCCTTGTAAGCACATGAATGTCTAAAATACAACGTCAGCACCTAGGCCCTCTCATTTAGTCCCAAACTCCAGTTTTGAGAGATTGCCATTTGAAACTAACAAATGGCTATGAAAAATCACAGAAATCAGTTTACAGATCCCTGACTCTTACATCTCATTGATGTTATTTTAAAATTGTATAGTTTGTTTACATCATTGTACTTGTAAAGTTCATTTCATTGCTGTGATTCCTCAAATTCGATTACTTTCATCTAACCGCCGACGACATATTCTATGGCAATGGTTGCCTACCTTTAGCTACCCACAAACTGCGCTTTAAATAACTATCTCCCTCAATTGTGATTTATAATTCGTTTGGCTCAAAACGTGCACGTATTTACATGTGGAAAAACCCTAAAGGACTATTAATTTAGTTTTAAAAAGCCTTCAAAGAACTTGTAAGAATTAAAAAGAAAGAGTTGTTGTAGAAAAGAAAAACACTGAAACTTAAAACAGTTAATAAGTCAAATGAATAAAGATCAGCAATACTTGATGTGCTGAAGTATGATTCAAATGAAAGTAAGGTATTTAAACAAACTTTTTAAAACCCAAATTTCCAATGTATCGTATTACATAAATCTTTTCGAAGTGCATATGGGGGGGGGGGGGGGGCGTGCTCGTTAAACCTGTGCGTCCGAAATTCTTCTGATTGGTCTCTAACCAATTTATGACAGGTACAGATCAGTAGCGGATACAAGAGGGGGGTATACTCCCCCCTCCCCCCAAAAAAAACCACTACAGTATTTGAATTTTGCTCGAAAAAATAAAAATTTGATCGAAACCTCTTGTAAGAAGTGGATACAAGAAGGGGGAAAACATGTGTGTCACACCCCCCCCCCCCCCCGCCTTATCAAAATCTGCGACAATACTTTTCAATCTGTTTTAAGGTTCATTGCATTTGAATAGTGAAATTACTACTTGAAAAAAAAAAAAAGAAAGAAAGAAAAACCGAACCGAGAGGCCATAATGAGAAACGGTAAAGAATTTTGGAATTCTTTTTTTTGGGGGCGAGGGGCATTAACTGTCACTTTTCTATTTATAGTATATGTATTTAAAATATCTATACTGTAAAATATCTTTTCTTGAGACAGTTAATCTGCGGCGCTATGTTCAGGAGCCAGTATAATGAAAAGTAACAAAGAAGTGTCTGACGTCCGATCGCTTCTTATGCAACAAATTTAATCAACGATAGTTATTGTAAAACTATATCCAAAGCTGCAGGCATCGTTTCAATTGGTAAAACATTTGAGTGTGTAAATGTTTTCTTTTTTTTGTCAAGTCTCTGCGAATTATAATTTCTTTCTGTTGTACTCTTTAGATAGTTTCGTTTTTAATCGTGCGGAATTTATTTTTTAAATGTGCTGTAAATAGTTAAGTAGTTTAAATCAGTGTTTTATATATTTAGTATCGTTCAAGAAATGTAAAATTTGAGTATCGTGTTAGCGCAAAACCTATACAAAGGTTCTCGTAAACTAGCCCACCGTATTAGACGGAAACCCTGTTGTAAAAAGCCGCATTTGTTAGAAAAGAACTACATATAACAGGGGTTCCCAATTTTTTCCGACTCATGGCACACTTTGACGAATTACAATTTTCTCACGACACCCTAATCTATTTCAATTGTACACGCATATTGAAAATATGGCCAGCTCGCGGCAAACGCTCGGCCCTCCTTGCGGCAACCCAGGGTGCCGAGGCATCCACTTTTGTAACCCCTGACCTATTACAAAAACAATGAAGCATTCGGGTAATAAAGCAGGGCAGTCTCGTTTTTTGGAAAGTTGAAAAAACTGATGAACCCAAAACCGATGGAAACATATCTGGAGTTCCTGTATCAAACTCTGAGACTGCGACGTCTTCGTCAACCTCCGATTTTCTACAATTGGAGTTAATCAGTCGGCGAGTGATTTATCAAGTTCAAATTATATTTATAGAATATTTAATTTTTAATTAGATTTTCGCCCCAAGTGATGTTTTACTATTATTTTGAGTGATGTTATTTTTCTGCATATAAAATGGATGTGTCAAAAGTATCATGCAAATTTATAATCTAAGATGAATAAGTGTCGAGTATTATGCAAATATTTAATCAACCAGGGGTTTTGGGATCCGAAATTTCCGAAAACTTTGAATTGTCGTTTCCGAAAATTTTGGACTTACATTCTAAAACTGAAAAATTATATTAAAAGAAAACTTTTAAAATGATTTCGATGATTTTCGTATGCATATTTGAAGAGTTTTATGATTTCAATGATTTTTGTTTGTGTTTTTGAAGAGTTTTTGCGGGGACTTGGGGTGTTGTTCGTAGAAGAAAATTGTTGTACGTAAAAATACGTTCTTGAGCATGACCGCCCCCCCCCCCCCCCATCATCACCAAAATGAAAGCCTGTATCCGCTCCTGGTAGAGATACTGGACTAGTGCCAGAAAATTCTCAATACTTTTCTCAGACGTTGGGCAATAAATTTCGCTTTAACGTTTTGATTTATTTCAGGGGCAACTGTGAGTGTGATCATTGATTTGGACAACAACACTTCTATCATCGCGTCCGCCTGCATTGCCCTCTTTTACACTTTGTTTGGAGGACTGTATTCTGTCGCCTACACAGATGTTATACAACTGTTCTGTATTTTTGTTGGTTTGGTAAGAACACATTCTTTATTAATGCACAGCTACTTATACTTCCTCGTTCTTTTAAGCAAGTGTTTTTCGCACATTTTTATCCATATCGATTAATTTTATCGAATTTTAATCGGTTGATTCATCATTTTCAACATTATTGTTTCCGTCATTAGTGTCATTTTTATGCAAAATATTTTCTTCAAAATTGAAGTTTCAAGCTTGTTCTGTAAACAGAGGAAAGAAAAAAAAGTTTTATGAACTATTTTCACTTAAATTTTACAAATACGATTACGGAGAATAGTGAAACGCAAATAAATATTCATAACAACAATTAAAAGAACAAGTAAAACGTCACAATGTGTATAAAGTACAAATAAAAGCATTTATTTTATTTTTACTTTACACACATTGTGTCGTTTTACTTTCCTCTTTTTACAGAACGAGCTGGAAAGTTCAAGTTTGAAGAAAATATTTTGCACAAAAATTACACTAATGACGGAAACAATACACGTTGTGTCATTTTACTTATTCCACAGTACTAAGTTTTCGACTGCTTTTTTACAACAATTAAAGGAATTTGAAATTAACAGGATAACAATTATCAAATAAAAGAAAGCATCATGCTTCATATAGTCAACTGACTGAACTTAAATTTGACGGAATATGTTCAAAAGGAATATGATCAAATATTGGAATAAGAAGGGCATCATAAGTTTGCATACGAATTTTGTGCATTAAGAATGCACTTTCACAACCATTACGTAGGAGTATTCTGTGAAGAAGAAAAAAAAGAAAAGAAAAATAAAAGAACCATAGGGCTTTTAAAATTTTGAACGTTATTAATACGATTATGAAAGCTATTTTTAGATAAATAAATTAGTGTATTTTTAAACTGAGTTTCCAAGCTTTCTTTCTGAAATAGAATTCAATTTGTATTAATGTGCTTTAAATGAGTCTGCAATTTATGTTCGTTATTATAAACCGCTTGTTTACCACAAAGGCCTTAATTTCAATTTGATACCAATTAACACAGGTTCTTGAGCATTAGCCTTTTCGCAGGTCGTCGAAAGTTCTCCAACTTTTCGCCAACTATATATCAATGTTTTAAAGGAATATATTATTGGGACTCCAAAAATGTTAAAATTTTGTTAGAAACGCAGTTGGAGTCAATTAAGTACACCGAAAGTAATCTCGTAAGAACCGGAAGTTGAACTTTAAAAACCCCGAAGGCCCCCAAAATTAGGAAAAAAGAAAAACTTTAAAAGAAAGTTACACACATTAAACAAGTATAGTCAAAGAATGTACAAACTACTTACATTGATAATTTTAGTCTCAAAAATTATCTATAAAACATTGATATCAAAATCTTTGAATGCATTTTCTGAAAAACTACTTTTTCCGATCTTTTCATTTACGACAATCGCATAACTTGAAAAGTTTCATACCTATTAATCTGATTTTTTAAATAATGTTTCTCAGATTGCCAGCTACGTTTTAAACTATAATCTAAACACTTTGTCGCTAGTTTAAAATTTTACGGGTATTTAACGGCGAAAAATTGAGGGTTTTCCGGAAGAAAACTCACGAATATCAATAAAATTGCCATATTTTTCTGAATTTTGGAACTGGTATGAAGCTTTTAGTTCAGAACGTAGTTAAGTAATGCAGCAACTTACAGTAGACAGGATTTTTAAATATATTGAATTTAAATGAATTAAGAGTGGTTGGCTTGAACTGATAAACTAGCTTAATTATTGCTTGAATTTCCCATTTTTAAAAAATATTGTGAGAAAATTATTATTTTTATTTTTTTTTCAACTTTGAATCACTTTTCATTTTTAAAAAAAGTTAATTTTTGAGTTTTTTGAAAAAACATTACTCCGAACGCAAGACCCCTTGAATATTTGTGATTAACTGAATGTTATACTTTGATTCCTGAAAAAATAGTTTCCTGTTTCCCTTTTCAGTGGCTCTGTATTCCCTTCAGCATTACAAATTCTGCAGTTGGAAGCCTGGCCTTGAAAGACACCGACTGGATTGGGAGTCTGAATGGAAGAGAACTTGGCCAGTACTTGGATTACGGGTTACTTTTAGTTCTCGGGGGAATCCCGTGGCAAGTATGTTTCTCGCAACAGATCATCAATTTTCTTATTCAAATATTGATTCAAAATTTAACACTTTAGAATGAATTGAATTTACTAATGGATAGCTTTAATTAAATGATTATAACAAGACTTATTTGATCTATTGAATCTTAAAGAAATGGAATTTTATAATGAGAGAAAGCAGTTGAACACATTTAACATTACACGGTGATACTTGACTTATTTACCTGCACGGCTTTGTCCATAGTAGAAAATTAGAAGGTCATTTGATTCGCCTGCATATTTACAAATAATGGATTATGAATTTCTCGCCAATTTGCTATGTTAATTTTCACGCCCTTGTTACGGTAATTTGCTCGTCCACGTTATGATAATTGGTTCGTCCACGTTATGATAATTTGCTCGTTCATGTTATGATAATTTGCTCGGTAAAATGTTCTTAAAATTTGAATAGATAAAGATCAAAATCGAATTTTTGAAAAATCGCTTCGAGGTGCACACCCCCATGCTAAAAACTAATTTTGTACCAAGTTTCATGAAAATCGACCGAACGGTTTAGGCACTATGCACGTCACTGAGATCCAGACAGAGATCTGGACAGATATTCGGAGAGACCCGGGCAGAAATCCAGACAAACTTTGAGCTTTATCATTAGTAAAGAAAAAGAAAATTCTCTGAAATTTGAAAATTAAAAGTCCAGGGTAAAATAGATCAATTAAATGTACAAGGTTGTAAGCTAAAATACGTTTAAATGTCATTACCATGCAGCGAAAAAGACCATAAACATGCAGGGCCGTTGCTAGGTCAAAAAACTGGGTGGGGTGGAGTAACAGAATTAATGTTATTCATAAATTGATTTCATTGATCAGTTATCATTTATTATAGCAATATAATTTATTCCTTTTTGCTTTCAGGTATACTTCCAGCGGGTATTGTCATCTAAAAGTGCTTTCCGAGCCCAACTTTTATCCTATGTTGCTGCGTTTGGTTGCATCATCATGGCTATTCCCCCGATGATAATTGGAGCCGTTGCAAAAGCAACAGGTAAAGTAAACTTTTCTGGAAGGATGATGGAATGAATTTAAAAAAAAAAAAAACGATTTATGAACACTTTAAAGTAAATATCAAACTTTAGTTAACAGAATTATTTTATTAAACTTCTCTAAAAAAAAATGACATTATGTGGCATATTAATATCGCTTATCAAATACTGCTGCAAGAACAAAAATAAGTTTAAAATTATATTTTCTTTCTATGTAAACATCAAAACGAAACTTGTGTATCATAGTCATTACAAAGCTTTCTTCAAAACATTTCATGTGAATAGTCTTAACTTTCAAAACAGACAAAGCGTGCCAATGGGGTCGTTTCCAAAAATTTAAAAGTATTTTTTCTGAAAGAATATGCTTAAAGACATAGGATCTAACCATTTTTTAAATAATTTGTTTAAGTTTAATATTTTTAAACAATTACCTAAATCGTTGTGCTATTATTTACATTTCTTATTTACATTTCTTGCCGATGACATCAGAAATCATGAAATGCCATTCTGTGTTGCCATTCACAGAGCAAAATATTTAATTCGCATCTTTACTAACGTGTATTGGCAACGATATGGTTGATAGCAAGCGTAGAGCGCAATTTTAATTCGCTTCTTGATTATCATAACGTGGAAACGCGGTAGAAAGATGCGCCAAAGAGCATTATTTGTGATGTCATCAGGACCACGCCTTGTTTGAAAAATCTGGCATTTTAAAAAATTAATTAAAAAATAACTGCTGGGAAAATGAAAGTATTTCCTGGGTCTATGTTATTTTTATTTATTTATTTATTTATTTTTTGCTTATTCTTTCAATTTCAGTGGATAAAAGTAGTACTTTTGACTGAAGGAAACAACCCATTGTTGATGTTCATTGGCAACGCCAAGTTGATGTTGAAAACTAAATGTTCAACAAACATTAATGTATGTTTCTGCAAAAAAAACTATAAGTGTATCAACGTTAGAGAGAGAGAGAGAGAGAGAGAGAGAGTTCGATTCTTGTATCACTTCTTCAGATGCAAAGATCTCGTTTTACGACGAAGTCGCTTGATTTCTTCAGCCGTTGCAACGGCTGCACGAGAAGCGAACCACCTTTGGTTCCTGTCCGGGTTTTCTGCGAGGCATAAAAGTCAACTTAATGAGAAAAATAGTTCCTTGTCATGCCTCTTTTCGAGTGATTAGCATAAAAAATATCAATAACATGTTATTATTAAGAGCCATCTGTTTAAAAAACGTTGTGTAACTCGTTGTACTTTTGTTCAGACATAAAAGCTAAAATCAGCAGGAAAAAACTCAATTCCACTACCCACTTCAAGTGACTTTTATCCCAACTTTTGTTTGATTCCTTAGATACTTTTTGAGACATTTAAGACATAACAATCACACTCATTAAAAAAAAATCTATTTCACTAACGATTAGAGCTATTAACGCCAAAATTTTATCAGCACCGGTTTCTATCAAAGCTTATTCATATATATTGTCCTTTGTTTCTGTGAATAGCATTTTTTGATATGCAGATGCGATTAGTAGAATCCCGACCCATTCCTTCACTCTCTTAGAACAATTAGGGGCAAGTAACCATTCACTACTTCTATAAGAAGTCATTTGTGCCATGAAATTTAGTTCATTTCCCAGCACTGTTATTTGAGGGTAAGATCCAGAAAAAATGTTTATTCACTCGCACACAGACAGATTTCGAAAGATGTTGAAACTTTAAAAGCCATACAATTTGAAAATCAGAAATGGTTACGAATATAACAGTTTCTCTCACACCTTGTAGATATGGAACAAAGTAAAATTAACCTAAACTTGTGTATGGTTAAAATTTATATATTGAACAATAAAACCCATGACACAAAATGAAATATTCCTTAGGTCCGATCACTTAGATACTATTGACAGTGAAAACTTCTTCTGTCAATAGAAATACAGCATCGATTACAAAACATCATGTTTAAGATCAATGTTAAAAAGATATCGACCATAAACATAGTGTAGGACCGATCACTAAGATGCCCTTGACAGTAAATATTTCTTCCAAACTCAATGCTTACTTTTGTTATTAGACTGTATAATAGCGCAATATCGATGATAAAACACCATGCGTTAACATCAATGTTAAAAAAGCATCGATCATAATACATCGATCATAAAAGCATCGGGCATAAATACATCGATGGCAAAAACATCATTGTTTCAAACATTGATACCACACCCTTATTGTAGAAATAACAGCAATATTTTTCATTAACAATAATAATTTTAACTAACAAACATTAATTTTTTGCGCTTCACCAGGCAAAAAAATGTTCTTTGAAAAAAAAACTGGATCTTCCAATTAAAATTGAAAATTTTCCCTTGAATTTATAAAATACTTCATATTTTCTCTGCCTTAAAATTCAAAAATTAATTATTGAAAAATATTTTCCCTCCAGCTTGGAATGAGACGGCCTTCCCAGGCCCTTTGCCTCTGGATGAAGCCCACACCTCTCTGGTTCTCCCCATGGTCTTACAGTATTTAACACCAGCAGCAGTATCATTCGTAGGCCTCGGAGCAGTGTCCGCCGCTGTCATGTCTTCATCAGATTCCTCCATATTATCAGCAGCTTCTATGTTTGCCAGAAATATTTATAAGCTTATCATACGCCAGAATGTAAGCGTCTCCTTTCATTTTATCTCTTTATTTTATAACACTTCATTCAGTAACTAGCTCTTCTTCAAGAACGAAATATTGATTATCATATTTTTATCCAACTAAAAAATTGAAAAAGATGGTCACTAAACGTGTCTGTGACGTCATCAACAGGTTTCAGAAAATTATGAATGTCAGTCCGCGGTGACTTCGCAAAGTAAAGTTGCAGTGTCAAAAAAGGACTGATTACGAATTAATTGTTGCCATGACGTCACGTGAAACACGTCACAAATGTATCCGTGCGTGATGAGTCTTTTGAGATGTCGCAATCCTTGTCACTTTATAACTAACCATTATCAGGTATCACAAATCGTTTCATAAACAATTTAAAATGGCTGTTAACGCGCGTTTAAAAAAAATATTTTACAAAGGTTTATTAAACTTTAAAATGTTACGTATGTAACCTGGGTTTCGACCCGTAACGACGTCACTGTAACTTTGCCCTGACATGTTGTGTCATCAGGGGCCACGCCATAAATTACTAGTATGTTACATAAAATACACCACCAAAGTTCAGTCATTTTATTCGAGGACTCAAGTTTCGTGCTTATTAGCACTCATCAACCGGAATAGGAAGTGCCTGAGCTGGAGGTGGAAAATCTCTTAAGAAAGTTCTAATATAGAATTAGAACTAACCAGACGAGTGACTGAAGAAATGGTTCGTTCAACTCTAACATTGCAGGGAAGGCATGGTATTTTCAGTAAGTTACCGCCCTATAGCCAGGGCTAAGGCAGAAATACATAAAGTACACCGCCAGCTCAATCATTCCATTCGAGGTGCTTACTGAAAATAATACTTCGTTTTTAATCAATTATTGTTCTTTGGAGCATTGAAACACAAAGAACATCATCACTGATCATCAATTCTTTCTGTTCATCAGGCTTCCGAGAGAGAGATCATCTGGGTGATGCGCGCAGCCATCATCTGCGTCGGCATCTTAGCCACCGCCATGGCGCTGACCGTAAAGTCCATCTACGGCCTCTGGTACCTCTCGTCGGACCTGGTGTACGTGATGCTTTTCCCTCAGCTCGTGTGCGTCGTCTACTTCAAGAAGTTCTGCAACACTTACGGCTCCCTCACCGCCTACATAACAGGTTTTCTTCTGAGGTCCCTCGGCGGCGAGGAAATCGTCGGCCTTCCCGCGCTCATCAAGTATCCCTTCTACGACGAGGAAAGGGGCGAGCAGCTCTTTCCCTTCCGGACCCTGTCGATGCTACTCAGTCTGGCCACCCTGATGACCGTGTCCAGCGTCAGCAAGTATCTCTTCGAGTCGGGCCACATCCCGCCGCAGCTGGATGTCTTCCACTGCGTGGTCAACATCCCAGAGGACATCCTCAAGGTCCAGGAACCGCAGGAAGGGGAGATGAGTGTGCTGAATGCCCATCTAGCCAAGACCTATCAGTCGGAAATGAACGGACGGGTCAACCCAGCACTCACCCTCAGCAGCGACGAAGCGGATCTGTCCGACGCACCACCGAAAGAATTCCCACCGCCTTATACTCGAAATGCCCCTTCTCAGAACACCACGAACTTTTGAGGCACTCCGGAAAGCGAAGCTAATTACAGCTTCCATGGTTTTGGCAGCACTTTGCTCTATCCTGCTATTTGTTTTACTTCTTTAAACTGAATCAATCGCATTTTGATTCCCTTGTTTGACTCTGATTAGATGAATTTCGATAGAGGAAGGATTCAATAACTCCTCTTTCTAAAATCGGTGTGAGGAAAATACGTTTGAGAAAAGGCATACATATTTATATAGTTTGCACTTTCATCGATCAGTTGTCGATTAACATAATTCTGAACATGTTTGATTGGAATACACTCCTCAAAAATCGCTTACTTTTCACAAACATTTTGGGCATTCTAAATAATCTTAGATTTCTTAGAATTAATCAACTTTCTCTTCATGGATAAAGAAGACGGGAAAAAAATCTATTCGCAAATATTAAGCACATATTGGTAAAGAATGCCTGTAGTGTACAAGATTCCAGTAAGAAATACTAAACTATGTAAGCCAATAACGTACTTCGGTTTAACCTAACTCGGTGTGAATATTGCCTCTAATTACTGTTGTTTTCTCCAACAGAGATTTCTCTGAGCCACATCATACCTTTTGTCCCATTTGATCTAGATCGGTCTATGGGTCACAAGAAGGACCTAACCCTTCTTTCGTGCTACTCGCCAGTGTAGCATGTTGCTATATAGCCAAAGATTTTATCTTAAATGGTAGAAAGCTGGAGATATGCCTTATCATTTCAGAGTCAGACTGCAGAACTGTCAAACTGGGTTAGGCAAAATGCCTAAATAGCAGTTCAGTTTAAATATAATCCCACGTGATATAAGGCGTGAGGGAGTTGATCATCAAATTATCAGATTTAGTCGCAATTTTCTAAAAATACTCCTTTTGTACTCCATTATAGACAAATTTTGTAGCTTTTTTGAGGCTCAGATTTCAATTTGGGCAGTTGTTGTTGAAAATCTATATCCAGTTCTAAAAGTCAATTCTTGTAGTACCTATTTTGCAATACCCTAAATTTAATTTTATCTATAACATACTGAGTTAATTGGAATCTTATTATAAGAGCAGTTTGGAAATACAGTTCCGTTAAATTTTCAATACGAATTAAAATCGGGGGAAACTTTTTCCGATGGTAATTTTTCAATCACAGTATTTTGTGGCATAATATTTTTTCGTTTCTTTAAAATGAGGCAAGGAGCCAGTTCAACTTTAAATTACCAGGTCAACAGATCATCTTCTTAGATTTTGTTTTTTGTAAAATTACAGCAACAACAAAAGCATAAAGTACTCGTCTCCTGGATAGCAATCATGGAGAGCGAATTAAAAAGCACTTCAAAATTTAAAATGATGCAGATAACTTTAACAGTTAACAGGCTGAACTAGGGACTGTTTTTTAATTCTAATCGAACTGTTAAAAAATCTACCCTATTTTTCTGATAATGACATAGAGGAAGCTGTTTTTTACCATTTTTGGTGATGACCTCGACAAAAAGATCCTCTTGCTTCAAGCAGAAGTGATTTGATCATGTAGTCTACAATTTATATTGTTCAAGCACCATCAAGTGTTGAGTTATTACTTGTTGGAAACAGGAGATCAATAATCTTATAACGCCCTAAGTAATGAGAGACGGCAAACATACTTTCTTTAAACAGAATTTTTAAGCTTAAAGATTTGCGTGCTAACTATCAAAGATATTTTATGGATACTTTCAGTGTGCGTTATTACTGATCATACGAGCTATTCTAACTTCGCTGGTTCTGAAATTTGGTTGAGTCAAAGTGCTGCCAAGCTACCAAAAGTATATAGTACGAGATGACCCAGTAAAATTTATCTTTGACCCATAATAACTAGAGCTTGAATGGCAACACTCATGAAGTTAAAATGATACATATCACTTTAGATATATAATATATTGTTTTAGATATCTGTTGTTTATTGTTGATCTTTGACACTGAATTTGAAACGTTATATGTATAGAAAATACAGTATATATACATAAAGTGAAAAACATATCACATTTAACTTTTTAAAACATCATTTACTGATGCGTATTTTTTTCAATTAGGGAAAGTAAATAGCAATGTTCTTCGTTCAAATTAAATGTGTTTCTATATTTCTAAATGAGGACACAAATGTATGTTAAATTCTGGTTTTGCAGCAAAGAACCCATAGATACATGATTCATATGAAGTTTTTATTGCAACTTTATAAAGTGTTATCGAACTGTGAACGATTAGTAATTCTTGCCGTAGACTTTTTAAATTGCTATGTTTATCTTAAAAGTTATCTAATTGGACGAAGTAAACTAATACTTTGTTTTAGCTATGAGTAATAGGTTTTGGTATATTTCAATTTAGTTTTGTTAGTTCTGGACTATTGTTTTTAATTTTAAGAAATCATGCATTTGTTTACAAAATTACAACTTGATTCAGGTTTGTAAATGAGGAAAACGAAATGATTTAAAACTCTCATTTGCTATAAAACTTTTTTGAGTTTTCTTTTAAGAGTCTAAGTTTTGATTTTTAAAAAAATATTTTCGATTATGAATTTCAAAACTGTGATATCATGTTCCTTAAATGGGATCATAATAGATTCAATTTTTAAACATAAACCAGCTAATCAGAATATTTGTTAAACGCATGTTATTAAATTAAGCTGTTGTTAAAAACATTGTTGTTATTCTAGAAAAAAATTGAAACATTATAAAATGTCTGGAAAGTTTAGTAATTGGAAAAACTTTACTTCTGTCCAATGAGATAATTTACCAATAATATTTTATTTACTAATATTTAAGTATATAAATTGTGATACTATAAAATAATTTAATGATTTAAATCGAATATTTTCTCTGTAGTTCAAATTCTTTGTTGCGTCGATAGCAACTTCAACAGAACTGTCGCATTTTTAGTCAACATTCATAAGAAGTAACTTGTAAGTGATATAGGCAGATGCGGTAGAGAATTAAAAACGGGTTAAAGCTATAAAAGAATAACTCTAACAGGATAAATACTAATGTAATGCAGCTTAAAATCTTAAAGATTTTTGAAAAACCATCTGTAAAATAAAAGGTTCGCTGCTACTATGTAGTTCTGTTGCTATCGATAGCAGAAAGTTATGCCATGGTATGTTATATTAAATTTCTTTTTTAGAAAGTAAAAAAAAGTCACATAAAAATTTATTTTCATATTGTAACACATTCGCGTAAAAATCATTCTTTTGAAGGTAGTTTTAGTGACGTTCTTTAAAAAAATATTACAAGTATAGCTAGTTTAAAAAATGTTTTATAAACGTTTTTTGCTTTTAATGATAGGTTATTATTGCCTACATAGTTTTAGAATACTATACTGAATTTACATTCAGAATAACATATCAGCTACCACAAGAAAACCTTAAAAAAACTTGCTTCAAAAAGTGAAACATATCATTCTTGTGGTAACCATGTAGTATGTAGCAGAAATGCGGAGATATTTTGTGAAATTTAACAGTGTTTGTCAGAAAATTATTTTTGCTCTGTTAATTATCTTTTGCATTTAAATGAGAAAGAAATTGAAAGAATTTTCTACAAGGTATTTATCAATTACTTACATTGTAAAAGGTTTTACAATGATGGTGGGATGTTTCATAACGATTTAAAGATGGTAAGTAAATTCGTCTTTTGTGTGTGTGTGGCAAAAAATGCTTGTGAAAGCTGATTTACACCATTTTAATCAACCATGATCGTATTGCAGTTGAGAGTATGCTTATCAATTATTTCCCTGGGTATTTTCTTGAAATGATACGTACTGTAATTGCTACCAGTAACTAAGGTGTTTGGGACAAGAGTTGGTCAACAGGTAGACATTAACCGACATAATTTTCGAATCAAATGACTTTATTTTAAAGATCCTATAATCCGACCTGCGCTTTTGGGAAGTTTGTTCCTCATGACCGCGGGATATAGTTTTGCTGTTTTCGAACCAGAAGCAAATAAAATATTCCGTCTACAGTTTTTGCACATGCGCATTTCCGCATAGTTACAATTTCCATTGCAGTGCGCAAGCGCAGAACCTGACAGACGAAATTTTGTCATTATTGCTCCTCTATAAAGACAACTTCACTATGAATGTTTGGCTAACCACGGAGCAAATATGTTGAAGTTGAGTTTTAATGAAATCGGTTCATTGCTTCCATCAACTATTTTCTTGCCCATTGATTTTTTGAGGATTAAGCAGTAAATTGATTTTCAAATCTGAGTGAATTGCTTTGATGATATCTTCTCTTTTTACATTAAAAACTTTCTTCACATTCTGGTAAAGCGTGTATATCGCATTAAACCGCAAATATTTAAGAGGTAGCAATGCAAAGTGCTAACAATAAAGTAATAGTCATATCAAGAATGTTGCTACTTTGCAGCGATACGAATGGATAGCTTTTTGTGGGCAGAAAAATGGCTGGTTAGTCTCTTTGTCTTTTTAGAACTTCTACTAACACGAGAAGGTTGTTATTGATACATTTTTTACTTTCATCCTTTATTTCATGTATGATGTAAGTAAGCATGCATATCACATTGTAATCAATCTGATATTTTGAGCTTTGATTTTTTCTCTTTAAGTCGTTTAAATGAGCATTTATATATGTCCCTCCATATTGAAATCCTGTTGAAAAGTAAACTCGGCTTGAAAATGTGATGCAGCGACGCAAAAAGTAAAGTGTAGTAACTGAATTTTAATAAACGCTTTATAAATTTGTATGAATTTTTTTCTTTCAAAACAAGTCTTTCGTTTGCTTTAAAGTGGTAAATTAGTTACTGATTTTGATTTTGGGACAAAAAATTTACAAAGTAGAGAATGATCTCTTTTTTTTTCTTTGAAGTTTTGATGTCAACTTGGATAATGGTTTAATTTCGGAAAGCAGTTTGAAACAATCCACATTACGTTATTTTTTAAGTGAAAAGGAAGTAATGAAGATGAAATCACATATATTTTAATAATCCTTGTTGTATACTAAGGTAGTTTTAAAAATAATGTCGCTGCGTCACTTAAGTGTTAACTTTATAAAGTCATATGTTTCAAGTTCAATCAAAAGAATAATTATTCTTTCCCTGGCAAAGCCTTTGCCCAAAAAATCAACATATCATTTGCCAGGGAAACATTCCTCTTGATATGATGGGTATGTGTTTTACTAACTTGTTAGAATTGTCTAAGTGTACAGTTGTCTTTTGTGATAGTGTGAAAATACGTGCCTATTAAGTTATTTATCTAAATGTGTCAAGCAATGTGAATTTTACTGTTGGAAAGATTTTAAAAACGTCAATTGTTCCTTTAAGCGATGTTGATTGTAAATTCTTGTTTGTTACTTGATAAGATATTTATTAATACGAAACTTTATAATGTTTATGTATACTATTTTATCTTACACTTAGTATGCAAGAGGTGCTTTTGCTTCAGCAGATATTTTAAAAGAGTTTGAATGTCTGTAAGATTATAAAGAAAAAACTGTAATTATGTTTGTTTAATTTCAAATGTTTTTGTTAATCCTCAAATGTATCGTGTGTGTTTGACAATTATTATTTTGAAATGTACAGGAGGATTTGTAAAACCTTTCCTATACTGGAAGTTGAAAGTAATGTTACGTATTAAAACAAATGGATAATCACTATACCCTTACATCTAAAATGCAAGCATTTAAGTAAAAATGATTAAGCATGCTTTAATTGGGAAGCGTGAATACAAAAAGACATTTGAAATTTTGCTTATTTATTGCAATGCAGGTGAATAAAACTATGATTATTGCATTACAAAGTTGATTTAACTAATTTCGAAACATAAACGCAGGAAGACATTTGAAATTTTGCTCACTCGTTTCAATGCAGATGAATACAACTATGATTATTGTATTACAAAGCTCCACTTGAATCGTGTGCTTTAAACATTCCGGAAAAAACTTAAAAACCACTTGAGAAACAATTTAATATTTGATACTCTCGAAATTTATTGCATTCTGATACATTCCAGTTGGTATTCTTGAAGTAAAGGTTCTGTAGAGAACGAGATTTTCTTCTGTAATTTTTTTTTACTGATGTCGTAAATGTTTAAATTACATGGAACGAAATGTTAACTCATTTATTTATTTATTTTGTACTGTAACTTTTGTACTTATTCATGTTCATTTTCATATTAATTTTTGTCTTTCTACTGCCAAAATCATATTGTATTATCAAAATTCTTTTGGTGTGTTGGACCCCTTTTTTATTTTAGTTCGTACTCTTTGATTTGTATAGAATGATACATAAGTATGTTTATATTTGTATTTTGTAAAAGTGCCATTTTTATTTGTTTGTTTTAAGAATAATGTTATTGTTTTTGTGTATGCTTTAAAGTAATTCTTGGTTTTCATCGTTATATAGAAATAGTTTTGATTTCCTGCTTTTATTGTTTTTTTTTCTTAAATAGATTGAATTCAGAAGACATTTTTACTTTTAATTTCAGATTTTCTTGATTTCAGAAACACCAGTTTTTGGAACATTGCTTCTCGTTTAATTTGAAATTGAGAAATTTTTTATTTCTGTACCTCAGAAACAGACTAAAGTAAGTCCAAAAATTGCAATTTTCCCTTAATTCATGCATTGTATGTAAAGTCCTATTCCGCAACGAACCACGTGAACGATATCCTAAAAAAATTGTCTGTAATAATTTACCAGTGTTAAAAATGCACGATTCTCATCCTTTGTATGCACCAAGCGACCGTTTTTCGACTCTCCTGTAATGTAGCGGTTATGTGACTAACGTTAGTCTGGCTCTGAGGTACAGATTTAACTGAACCCATTTGTTACAATTCCGATTACAACGAGAATTATTTGTTTGAATTGCAATTACTGAATTAATCGAACAATCCAAGTTGTCAAATTGAGAAAATAACAGTTACTTTTACCCTATATGTTGATTGTTACAGTTGGTGATCTGTATAAATGTAACTGTAAAAGTAATTTTAGCCATTGTTTTTCTTTAATTTAAATTTCATAAATAGCTCTTGTATCAATTTTAAAAATGAGTACTATATTTTAGAATATACCGGATCATTCATATGTTATAAAAAACACGTTTTGAATCGTTATAAAAGAAATCCATTGTTCCTTGTGTAGTGTTTTGAATAAACAAACACAAATCAATCCGATGGAATTATCATAGGAAACTAAAAGAATTAATTAATTTAAAAGGCCAAATGTTTGAATTTTTATAAGAAAATATACTTTAAACTCACAGAAACTTTTATATTATGCGTAAAATTAAGCAGTGATATATATGATACATTTTACCGTAGGCAATTACTTTAATTATTGAAAAGAGCTTATAGCACTTTATGCTATTATGAATGACAAACTGAATGCCTTACCAAAAAACATATCATTCGTGCCCGTTTCCGTATTTGTATTATTAAAAGATGAAATAACATATCAATGCTTAAAGTGAAATAAACATATCATATACAATCTGCATATCAAGAGGAAGGCAAAGATGTTTTTAATATGTGATTCTATTTGTAGTACGCGTTGGTTATTGTAAGTGAAAGGATTTTATATCTTCTATTTTGTGGTGCTTTTGCTACTTTCTAAGCGTAGTTCTAAACTCAACTGCTACAGAGATCTATTAGTTTGTCTTTAATCCAGATGCTATTGCTCGACTGAACTACGTTTTGTGTTTTAAAATTCTGCACTGAAGTTTAATTTTCTTTTATACCGCAACACCGCTAGCGTTTTCTAAACTTTATTGCTTTATATATTCAACTTATAGTCATGAAGTAAAGTATAGACTAATTATTCCCTCAGTGTCTGAAGCATATCAACAGGTTCAACGGGTTGTTGTTAAACCTTGGTAATCTTGCGCAAATGAGGGTTCAGAAAGATATTGCTGAAAACGGTCTTGAAATATACAGGAAAGTAAAAGCATATTTAATACAACATTTCAAAGATATTTTCTTGTTCAGTTTCGGCAGCTTTAAAAGATGTAGATCTAATACAGCTGCATAAGAATAGGTTTTTTTTTTTTTCTTTTTCGTATGTACAACATACTCTCATTAATCCAGACTAATAGTGGATCCAGGCCGTCCGAATTGATGAAAGTACGGTTTAAACAAAATAACCTATAAATTGGGCTAAGACAAGTTAACAAACTTCTGTAGGGGAGACTAGGGGTACTTGATCCCTAGGGATACATGATCCCGTAGCCAAAAATATACCAAAATCATTAAGCAGAAATTTGAAACCTGATAATTCTATTAAAGTTATACTTGTGTATAAAAACTGGCAATTTTTTTTAAATTTATTATTATTATTATTATTATTATTATTTTTAAAGCCATTTTGATTTAACTCAAGAAATGATCGTCTGAATGTGATAAGGGAAAGTTTTTTTTTTTTTTTTTTTTTTAGGAAAGCATTCCGAAGTTTACATTATCCATTAAATACAACTTTTTAAAAAAATCCTAAATGTAATGTTAAAGTAAAGATAGTCTGTAATGATTGAGATATATTTTTAGTAAATTGCCACTGATTGTTAATAATAGAACTAGCATGTTTGTAAAAATCGCATATTAGGGATACTTGATACCTTCGTTAAGAGGGATACATGATCCCAGGGATCAAGTATCCATATGACAATATAAACGCAATAAAAACAATGTAAATATTGTTTACTTAGTTGACATTAACTTTTAATATTCAAAAAACCATGTTAACATAATAAAATTAATCATAGTTTGAGTGATAGATTTAAAAAATCACTACTGTAAATATGCTAAACAATTGAAACATCAGTTCGCATTTGTAACCCACATAACACCTCAAACATCTAAACATAAACTAACTCTACTGATAAATTATGTTCTGATCAGCCAAATGAGCTTAAACAAGTTGAAATACATGTCAAATCTTAGTTTGAAAGAAAAAATAAATAATTTGACTATAGTTAGATGAACAACAAAAAGTGAGTTGTCCATTATGTTGACCCATTAGCGGATAGAATGCAAAGTTTGATTTCTAGAGTTTGAAATAAGTTTTCTGAGGCGAAAAGGTAATATGTTTAATCAATCTATTTTTCCTGAAAAATTGACAAAATGTGTTAAGCTGCACATATCCAGTTGGATTGAGTGGAACTTAAAAAACTACAACAAAGGAATTATTTGCATTTGACTTTTCAGGTTTTGAAATCATATAAGCCAGGCTTTCTTTTTTATGAATACACTGATACTTACATTTTTCTTCCCTCTTTTTAAAAATCAATTCAAATGATGAAACACTTAATTTTATTATTGCAAGACAAGAAGCAAATAAAATGATTTTCGTGCTTGTCATCCTATTTTTTTATTTGTTGTAATATTAGCTTCATTACGCTACTTACTACTACCTAGATGTGGGGATACATGATCCCTTTCTGAAATTCGTGAAAAAAATTATTTTACCAAAACTATCTGTTTCATTTCAACTAAAAAAATACTGTCAGATAAAGGAAAAAATTGCATTTTTTACGTAGCTACTTAAAAAAAAAAAAAAAAAAAAAAAACAGAAACAGAAAATTTGCAGCAGAGAAAAAACTTGAAAAGTAAAATGTGGATCAAGTATCCCCAGTCTCCCCTACACTAAAAATTGTATCTTGAACTCAAGAGAATGAAATATATAAAACTGCATATGATAAAACTACAAAAATACAACATACGGCCTCCAAAACTATACATTATTGCGCTAACTTGCCTTTTATTTATACAGAATGTACATCTAAATGGCTGGCAGGATTAAGCGAAGTCAGGTTTAATGGGATCCGGATTAATAAAGGTTTACTGTAATCCGACATCTTTCTGAATTAATGTGAATAAATGAATAAATTTGTTACTTTAAATTAAATTCCAAAACGCTATTTTTCTTCTTTTTACAATAGTTTACCTAAGCGTCAAATGTTTACATTATGTTCTTAGAAGAAACTTGGGAAATTTTGATGATTGAAAAATCAAAATGTTTTTCAAGATCAGATATTACTTTGCTTCTAGAATATTACTTTACTTTGAATTTTTAGGAGTAAATATACACGTGATTAAAAATTTTATTTTTATAAGTTCTATTTTTCTTCTTCAGAACGAACCAGTTGCCCAAGTATTGTTTTCAGTCACTCGGTATTTATTGACCCTGTCTATTTTTTATTTTTAAACTCATCGTAATTCTTTGCTATTTCAGAAGAAATTTCAAAAGTTCTTGAAACAGAAACATTTTTTGAAAAAGAAATACGGCTGCCTGTTGCTAATGATGCCTTCGTTCGTATTTAGGGACACATTCAAACTTTTTCTTGCGATTTTTATAACGTTGTATGGGTATAAAGTGCGATTCTATTTGTAGTTCAAGTTATCTTCAAGTTCTTTGTTGAATAATTGGAAGCGTTATTTTTTTTTATATATTTTTATTTCATTTTTTTCGCTTTCTCTTATACATATAGGATCTCGTTTCTGCGAACTGAGAAGACAGATTAATAAATCTCGAAAACAATTTTGAAAATATTTTGAAAATCTATATGATTTTCTTTATTGTTCTACGTATGCCTGCTACCGTAATTAAACAGACAGAAAGTTTTAGAAAACAAAAATAAGTCTTGCCGTAAAAGTTTAAGATTTTATATCATCACAGAGTTAAAAATTTTGAAGAATCAATCGAGAAACAGTTTGATATTTAAAGCCCCTTTGAACAATAGAATAATTATTTATGTGATTAATAACAACAACTAGTAATAATAAATATAATTGATTGTTTAAGATGTTCCAAAAAGTATGAAAATTAGCTTAAATTCTGTAATTTTTAGCTAAGCGTTAATAATTATAGGTATCAAATTAGAAATTATGATGAATGAAAATATCAACGTTCAAAAAAAAATAATACGAAATCTGTAATAATGGACTCTTAAATAATCAAAGAACAATATCTCTTAGATTGCAAAACATAAAAAAAAAAAACTGAAATAGAAATATGACTCCAAACTCGAAAATCGTTTTCATTTTGTCAGAAAGCTCACAACAACTGTTTCTCGGCTGTTTTGATAATTGTCTTTATGTAATGTTGTCACAGGTAAAGAGAGCAAAAAATGTGTGCTAAATTAGATATTCTATTGTACTTGTTACTAACATAGAAACTATAGTCTCGTACTATGTGATTAGTATTCATTGTGAATACTTTTTGTTAATTTTAAGCGATGGATGTATTGTAATACTAGAGATTACTGATGCATAGAGGTAGGTAGAAAGAGAATCCACATCAATGTTTGTACACATGATTAAAGAAATTTTTTTATCGTCTTAGGTAATGAATTTGTATTGTTATTATTTTTGTATTGTAGATGAAATTGCTGATAACTATGAAACTGAAGACTGAACTTGGAAGAAACGTTGAAAGCCTGATATTTCGCACAGTTATCCATTTTATTAGGTTCATCATTTAAGTTCTTTAAACATCAATAAATATCAAACTAATACACTACTTAAATTTTGTAAAAGAACTTTTAACATCACATTTGAAATAATCAGTTTTAGGGGTTAAAGTAAAAAAGATTAAGTTACCGATGTCATAATTTAGACAACGACATACATTAAACCTTTAAAGAACATAAGCTCTGCAGTGCAATATTCAAGTTTCCAGTTCTTTTTAAAAAATAAATCAATAATTATAATAATTTTTTTCTAATAATGAAGCTAAAAGTTTGTGTGTGTAGATCTCTGGATATTTGTTAGACGCATAGCGCCTAGACCGTTCGGCCGATTTTCATGACATTTCACACAAAATTAGTTCGTAGCATACGGGTGAGCACCTCGAAGCGATTTTTCGAAAATTTGATTTTCTTCTTTTTCTATTCCTATTTGAAGCCACCATTAGTGGATTTAATTCCTCTGAAGCAATACCGAGCAAATTATCATAACATGGGCGAGCAAATTAACAAAGCATATTAGCGAGAAATTCATCGTCCATTATTTGTAAATATGCAGGCAAACCAAATGAACTTTTTATTTTAAATCAGTTAAAAATAATTACTATATAATTTTTAAGAAACAGAGCTTTTGATTTCTTAATAAACACACAAGAAAAAACTAAGTTTTAACTGTAAAGAAACTTAGAGGACAGAGATGTCACATAGCGGTCTTTACAGGGTTAGAGCTATATATAATTCATGTCTTCCCGACACTTTCCATTATTACTTAAATTGATTAATGCTCAGTTGATCACAAAAGAAATTAAGATGCAAATTTATTCTACCGTTGACTCGTCAGCCCATTGTTATTCATTCTCACAAAGCTATTGATTGTTAATTGCAAAATAATATGGATCTGTTTTGAGAGAGTTGCACTGTTTCAAGAATGATGTCCGTTTGAAAATTAAAAAGAATCTTTCTGACAGATGAATTAAATATCAGTAACTTTGTTTCTGCGTTAAACTGTGGTTACAGTTATATACAGCTACTATATGTTAACAAAGCAGCAACAACATTAAAAACATATTTTGGAATAAAGTGTTCTTTTTAATGCATACCAAGTTATAAGGCAAAAGGCATTTTTGTAGTGATTCTGACACAAATGCAAGTCATTTACCAAAGTAAATACAAAATGTACTTAGTAGCGAATTGTAATAATTGTTTTGGGAGTTAAACACGAGAAAATTTCTCATATTAGTATTTTTTACATTTTTCTACAACTTTTTGTTCAATGATATTGGTAAATCTTCCACGTTTAGTCTTCGGCCATCAGCACATGCGCACCAAGTCAGTGTACATGTACAGAAGATATAAATAGATGTACATAAATATATGTAAAAATATATATACTATTGTCCTGTGATCTTACATATTGAGCTAGTGTATAATATAAGGCAATAACCCAATTAGTCAAAGAAGAAAAATGCGCTTAATTATGTGAGCAGTGTATTTGTGTGGCCAGAGAATATTAAATTATGTACTAATAAAGTTGTCATTCGATGGAATTGGTGTTTTTTTTTTTTTTTTTTTTTTCCTTTTTTGTTGAAAGTCAGTGGAATATGATCACAACGATGCCTGCTAAATTTTTATCTTCATATTTATACATTAGCATACATTTTAAATTTATATATCCATACATTAATATGTATTATTAACATACGTATTCATATATACAGTGACTCCCGAAAGTCTTCGTACACCTACGACTTTCAACGAAATGAGCCCCAATCCATTATTTAGAATTAATATTTCGGAATGGGTATTTAATTATAAGATCTATGATCAATTTTTAACAAAACTGCATGAAAAGTTTTTAAAAAATATTAAAACTTAATTTTTAAAAAATCAAAAACCAAAAAGTGCCGGAAATTTTATCTCACAAAAGTCTTCATACACTTTATAAAATGTCTATATATTATTGAATAATTTAACTTTTGATTAAGTTATTAATTAGTAGAATATCATACAGTATTCATAACACCTTTTAAACGTCAGGAAATAGATTTCATTCTTTTTTTTTTCTTTTTTTTGCGTAATTTCTGAGTTAGTGTTCAACCACACTTCGAGTCTTAATGTTTCTAGCTCTATTTTCGTTTTAAAGCCCTATTTTTGTAATCTAGCCTCCAGATATCTCTAAATACGTTACATTAAGTTAAAATCTGGAGATTGAGGAGGTATTTTCTAAACTTTAGGACAATTTTCCAGGCACTAGACGCAAACGTTGAAAACCGTGTGCTTCTTATCGTTATCTTGATAAAAAACAAAGTTGTTTCCAATAACCAAATTTTTGGCTAAGAGTTCAAAATTGGTTTTTAAAATATTTAAAGGAACAGCATGATTCATTATTTTATCAAAAAATTACAAACTACCAAGTCCTGATGCTGATTTGCACCCTCACACTAGAACACCTCCACCGTTCTGATAAACTGATCCAAATAAGTTCTTAAGATTAAGTTCCTAATTTTTTCTCCTACTTACAGTTACACAACAATTTAACCAAAAATGTTAAATTTATTTTTAAATGTAAGTAAGACGTGATTCTAAAACTTTTTTAGCCTATTTATCATTGATTTTGCGACGAAAAGCGTAAGCTTTCTGTTTTTTGCACGACCAAGAAAATTTCTGCGGGAAGAGGTCCCATTTAATCCAGCTAATCAGAGAACTTGTCGAACAATTTTAGGTGAAAATTAAATGTAAAATGTTTCATTTAACTCTGCAGAAACTTTTATAGCACTCAAATGTGTATTTTTCATAAATTTTTTTTAACTTTAAATCTTTGATCACGTTTTGTCAACTTTGCTGGTTGACCTTTTCTTACCTTCTTTTCGGTCCGATTCCTTTCCTGAAAGCATTTTATCTAGCACTTTACTATACAAACAAATAAATTAACTAATTTAGAGTCATTTCAAACCAACTTACCACTACTGTGGGAAAAAAATTCAAATTTTGAATGGTGTTTGCGGTTTTTTACGAATACCAGCCATTTTACAGTAATAAGCACAATATTAAGGAATAAATAAACAAAAAATTAAAGCCAAATGATTTATAAGGGTCAACACAATGCAAAAATATTAATAAAATGGCATATGATAATTTTAATCATGAATTTATTCGAAAATATTTGAGTGTACGATGACTTTTGTGGCGTGTTATTTCTCTGTCTCTTCGTTTTCTGACCCATTTCAAAAAGAAGATCCGTCAATATTTTGAAAAAACCAATGGGTTGTATTTAGAATGACATAGGAATGATGTGACAAAATATTGAATTTCATATTCGAATTCAGTTTCGAGTTATTTTGGTTTTTCTAAAAAATTTCAAAGTGTAAACACTTTTGGGAGCCACTGTATGTATTATTAATTTTCATGTTGATAATAGTTTCAGGAATTTTAGTTAAATCTCGATGCTTCGATTGGTCCTGCAGAATGATACATTTGAAACTCTGTTGTTGTATGGAAATGAATAAAGACATAACTGTGACTGAGAGGGAGAGAGAGAGAACTTCATTAATACTTCACAAAAAGTTATATTCATTTAAATGAGCTGTATGGTAAATTAACATGTTAGCTCATAAACACGTACACAAAAGCGTAAGAAGTATTTTCCCTTCCACTCCGCATGAAAATCAACTGCACTAAATTTTATTTAGAATGCGAGATTATAAACAGATTTTATCTGTTGCCACAACTTGCTATTTATAAAAATTCTTCACCTAAGTATATTAAACAGGGAGGAACAATCACTAAAAAATAAATTTTACCGAAACACGTTTTCCCATTTTTTAGAGTAATTTCAAGTTAGTCTTGAAAACAATAGAATTCAAATAAATTGAATTAAAGTACGACGTCGTAATGGAACGACGCCATTTTTTTCTTTCCTTATCAAAGTTCACAGCACAAAACGTCTACTGTGAAATACACGTTGCACATAATAAATTGCACATAAAAAATTGCACACAAATAAAACAAAAATAACAAAGCCGAAAAGAGGCTTTCAGTGCATTATTTTTAAATAAATGAATCAACTTTCTGAAAGGTAGGAAACAGAAGCAACAATTACGAATACACAGCCCAACAAAATTATTGACTCAAAAATGTTTAATTTTACTTTAATTATAAATTTATTTAATTTAACCTTGCTTTATTGAAGTGAGTAACTCATAAAGCAGTTCTAAATTTCGAATTTGCTTTTCTATATTTTAGGCAAATCTAACCTAAATCTAAAGCTCGAAAAGATGATTTAGTAACATCAGCTGACGAATACTCCTCCACCTATTTCAAAAATTACTGATTTAACTGACCATACAACTACAGCGTATAATTAGAATAGGCAGTACGAAAAAAATATTTTCTAAAATATTATCGCAGAAGAGAATGAAAAATCCGCAGCCGAGAAACAGAGTTTAGAGTTTTTACAAAAAATAAATAAATAAATAAATAAAAGCAGAGAATTTTAATACCCAAAATAGTGCGCCAAGTATATGTCATGCGAAAAGAATCATTGATCTCCGCAAATAAAGACTTTTGATGCTAATGAAAGTAATATACGTTCGTATTTAACATTATCCAACAAGCACAATTTTCTCCAGATATTAGAACATTTAACTAATGTAACAGTTTTTCGTTTATTATTTTAACTCCTCTGAAGGTTATAACTTTGACTTCTGGTTTTTGCTCTGTACAATTTAATACTCTAGGAATTTTATAATGATTCGAATTTCAATGCCAGAACAGTATTTAATTACTCAAAAAAAAGTTTAAAACATGCATTTGAAAACCCAAATCATACCGGACATAAAATGAGACAATGAAAAAATATATCCCTGACAAGATTTTTTTTTACTTCAAAAAAAAAAATGCATTTACGGAAAATAAATCAGAAATTTAGTAATTCATAGTCAAAATATATAATATATATATATATATATATATATATATATATATATATATATATATATATATATATATATATATATATATATATATATATATATATATATATATATATATATATATATATATATATATATATATATATATATTCACATTTTATTTTTGCAAATAATTTAGAAAAGTAAGGCTGCTAACAATTAGTTTCAACATTGATTCATATTATGACTTCAAAAAGTCGAACGAAATAACTGCAATTCAGAATTTTTAACCTTTTGCAAAGATTTCAAGCAATATTAAAGTTAAATATGTTTTAAATTGTTTCCTTTATTTCATGAGGTATACTACAGGGGTGCGCACATATGGGGGGGGGGAATGACGCAAGTTGCGCCATCAAACGGTTTGGGGGGGGGGGGATTTTTTTTTTTTTTTTTTTTTTTGTAAACGAAATTTTGGAGGAAACAAAAATATTTAATTTTATTCAATAAGAAATAGAAAGATGCAAAAATAATGCTTTGTTAACGCACTCCTTCCAAAATTTAGTAGCATTGAAAAAGAGAATTTTCAATGAAGACAGGATGTCGTCAAAAATTTTTTTTTTCCAAAAAACTGTCAGAAAGTTTAATTTTGTTCTAATTTATCATGAATTTCTTTGGAACTACACTCATGTTTGTGATAATTTTAACACTATGAAGGAAGCATCATAGTTGAATGACATTTAATACACAGTTGAGTGGTAATGGTAGAAATAAATGATTACATTTTCAAACCAAACAAACCATAAAAAGAGATAGAAATTATAATTTTGTGTGGCCACCACGTGCCGCAATAAGAGCTTCTACACGACTCGGCTAAAACAAAGTTTGAATATCTGCCTACAGAAGAGTATTCCATTTTGTTTGTATGCGCAACCAAAGTTCGTCTGCCGAAGCAACAGGACGAGAATCACAAGCGAGACGCCGCCCAACGAGATCCCACACATGTTTAATCGGCGACATATCTGGTTAATATGCAGACCAAGGAAGAAGCTGTACCTGCTGCGAATCAAAGTAGGATTTGACAATCCTGGTGACATGTGGACGGGCATTATCCTGCTGGAATAGCACATGGCAATCCTTACAGGAAAGGAATAGCTTGGGACAGTAAAACTTCGTTTATGTATTGGGGTACTGTTCAAATTGTTCACAATTCGTAGCAATTGTGATCGTTCATGATATGCTATGGCACCCCAGACCATAACTCCGAGTGTTCGTCCACTGTGGCGTTCGATAATGCACTCCGGAATGTGCTGTTCACCGGCATAGCGCCTGACACGAATTCGGCCATCATGGTACCACAAATTGAAGTGGGATTCGTCAGAAAAGGCGACCTGCTGTGCCAATCAGCACGACAGATCCTATGCACATTAGCCCATTGTAGCCGCAGGCGGCGATGGTTTTGCGTGAGAAGAATCCTGTATAAAGGAATCCTTGCGCGCAGCCCACGCTGCATCAGACGTCTCCGAAATGATGAAGCACACAATGAAACACCTGTAGCTATTGACCACTGTGCTGCCAATTATCTAGAAGAAGCTGTGCGGTCTGTCAGCCGCCATACGCACCAGGTGTTTTTCATCGCGAGCTGACGTCACATTTCGGGGTCCACTCCCGGATTTCCGAACTGTTCTACCCTCGTCCGTCCACTGTTTCCAAACACGCATGATTGTGTTGCTGTTACGCTGCACACGAGCGGCTACTGCACGATAAGACAATCCAGCTTCACGAAGGCCAGGGATTCTGCCCCGTTCAAACTCCGAAATTTGCTCAAATTTCGCTTTCTTTCGTCGAAGAGGCATAGTAAAGATTCAGTTAACGTTTTCTCTAGCATAAAACCACCGATAATCATACACGCCTCGCTACAGCCGTCTATTTATATTCGGTTCGATCCGCCGTTCAGAGGACGCTGTTCAGCATACGCATGCGCTACCGATCTGCAATTCTAATCATTTGCATATCATGCCCTACTTTACATTTCCTGCAATTTTCAGCTCACTCGCGTAAGTCCTTCGTGGTGTTGCAATTTTCACAAACAGGAGTGTAATACAGATATGTACGATGAACACGTGTGACAACGATGAAAGAGAGGAGGTGAAAAATGGATAAAGTAAAATCTTTTTTAAATCTTTTTTTTTTTTTTTTTGTAAGAATCTTTACCATTATGCTCCAGCATTTCACTTATTCATTCACCTGAAAAGGGGCAAGGGGATGTAAGTGGACATTTTCAAGTTTTGAGTAAAACGCGTTTAAAGATAACATCCTAGGTAGGCGTTCATTGAATTTTTTTTATAAATCATGCTGTATAGCAGCAACTATCAGGGCTACTAGTACCATCTCTTGGCCCGAGACAGAGGAGAGGTTCACCTACCATGTGTGCTGGTTATCTCCAAATTTTTTAATTTTGCCACTTACACCCCTTTGCTTCTCACTGCCTCATATCATTTTACTTCCATGTTTTTTAAATCTTAAGACTTTTCTATAAACATGGTTCTCATCAAAAGGTATGAAATAAAATCAGTATATTATTTCGTAATTAGAATACTCAATAGAAGTAAATCTTAAAATTTTTATATTAAGGTTACTTCTAAAGCTGTCAGTAAAATTTGAGTTCAAAATTGAGAGAAGATGAAATTTTGGTATAGTTTCACAGCTAATCGTACAAAGCAGTATATCGCCGTATTTTGTGTAAACATTGCTCCATATGTACCCATCCTCTCCCAGCAACATAGTACCCTATTTTCTTTGAAATTTTGTAGAGCAGAAATAATTTAAGATAAATTGTGTTAATTGATTAATATACACTGGTGCGCAAAAATTAAGGACGAGACGGTTTTTTCAATATAACTTTGTACGAAGGCTTTCCAAATCAACACATTTAATACCGTAAGATCCCCAGTACGTAAGGACATGTGTAATGTAGGCAACACTAACAAAAAAAGAAATCAGAGGGATAAAAAGAAGCTTTATTGAAAAAGTAGCATGGAGCGCAATGCGACTGAAGGCCAAAACATCCTTGTGATGGGTGTCCAGCAAGAAACATCCGCTCTTTAGTACGGGATATGATCTCCCCGACTGCTAGGCAGGTTTCACAGCGTCTGCCCATGCTGAGAACGAGGGTGTCAATGAGTTGTTGAGGCATTGCTGCCCATTCGTCTTCCAGCGCAAATCGAAGCTATCGAATCGTTACTGGTGGTAAGGTACGAGCTGCCAAGCGTCTGGCTAGAAAATCCCATACATGCTCGATGGGATTGAGATCCGGAGTTCGTGCCGGCCTATCCATACGTTCAATATCCTCAATTTCTAAGAGCTGTTAGGCAGCTACTGTGCGATGACATGGTGCATTGTCGTCCATGAAAAGGAACTGCGGACCCATAGCGCCTCTAAAAAGACGTACATATGGAAGAAGAATCTCGTTACAATAACGGATCCCGTTGACTGAACCTGCGTCGAAGATGTGAAGGTCTGTACGACTACCAAGCATGATGCCTCCCCAAACGAGAACACCGCGACCTCCATACCTGTCCCTTTCAATGATGTTCGAGGGATGATTGCGACTTCCCCGCTCTCTCCAGATGAGTATGCGATGAGAATCGCTACTCAGACTGAATCTGCTCTCATCTGTAAAGAGTACTCGTCCCCATTCTTTGTCTCTCCAATTCCAGCGTTCCCAGCACCACAGAGAACGCCTTCTCCGATGGGCAGGCGTTAGAGGTACACACCGTATAGGGCGTCGTGCAAACAGACCACCACCATGCAGTCTTCAGGCCACGGTAAAACGCGATATCGGTCGTCCAGTCGCCTGTGTCGTGTGTCAAGAGATTTCTCCCGCTGTCTGCCGCCTGTTTCTTCTGGCCTGTAAGACAATATACCCGTCATCTGCGGGTGTGGTTCCTCGTGGACGACCACTACTGAACCCCCGGATAGCTGTTCCTGTAGTTTGAAATTGTCTCCAAAGTCGTGAAACGATGCTGTGAGCAATTCCGAACTCTGCAGCCACACTTGTCACACTGCGGTCTTCATCCAACTTCCCAATGATTCGACCTCGGGTAAAAGCATCCAGATGTCGTCTAACAGATTGATTATTCGCCATTTCTCGCTGAGGCAGCATCTCGGTGTGATTTTAACTGCTATACGGCGTGCAATCTCTTTGCCAGAAATACTGATCTTACACCGACAACATGCTTTATACTACTCAGACACTCCCCCATTGCGTCTGCCTGCATATCTGCGCATCTGTTACCGTACATCACCTTACTTAATCTCCTGATTGGTCTTTCTGTCTGCTCTGCCTCTTCGTTCAGCTGATATGCTAATTTTTCGACTTCGTCCTTAATTTTTGCACACCAGTGTATATTTATTAAGATAATTATTTTGGAATTAAAATATTTATATTTTTATGAACTCCTAAATTAACTTGGGGTATTAACCTGCTCTCCCCTCCAGATAGGTCCCCCCCCCCGGGGAGCTTTGCAAGAAAGCTTCTTTTTCTAAAATTAAGGTTTTCAAAAATTGAGTTCATACAATTTTATCAACATTAATTTGTTAAACACTAAAAGGGGAGGAAACTAACCCTTCTCATTTATTTTTAAAGTGGGGTTTTTGAGTAATCTCACTTTAAAAATCTCAACTATTGGAAAATTTGATTTTGAAATTGAATTTCCAACGCTGTATGCATCTTACTTTTGCAATAAAACACGATCGAAAATTTCATAAAAAAGATATAATGTTTCAATCAGTTAGGGTTTTTTTCAATTCCTCTGAGGGGAGAAATATTGAAAAAGAAAAAAGAGAAAAAAAGCCGAAGTCGGAGTCAGAGTCGGACGTTTCAAAATCCAGGATTCAGAGTCGACCATTTTCTGTCCGACTCCGCAGCCCTGTCTAAAAACTATCATTAGTGAAATAAACCAGCGTTCATCTCCCCTATTTTGACAAATGGAATCTTGACTCTTGGACAAGCAGAGTTCAACTTTTCATAGCCAAACTGTACGATGATTAGGGCTTCTGGCAGCTGTTTGTAACATTGAGTTTCAGCACCATCACAGCCGAAAAGTGAACGTCTAGTTTCTAGATCTAAACGACGATATTTACTTCTACATTCTATGGGTTCTAGTTCCTGCCTCACAAAATGTGAATGAAATTGTTGTAATTATTTCAAAAATTCTTTGAATGGTCGGCAAGGATATTATCATATGGATGCCTCTCTATCCAAATCAATTATCTCCATAAAACAAAAAAGTCGAGAAAAGTTATGAAGAAGATAGTGTTATATCCATAGGAATGAATAGGCCCTCTTGTCACATTTTCTGTTATCACATGGTCAGAAATGTACTGAACCTAAACTTTAATATAAATTCACATGATTAAGCACTATTGAAGCAAACATGATGATTTTTTTTAAAAAGGGGTTAATCGATTTGGCAACTAAAGCATTTATATCATATGAGTTGAGAATATTTTTTCGCGTTGCTGAATGGGGTAGTTTCCTTCAGTCAAAAGTAGTACTTTTTGTCATTAAAATTCATAGAATTAGCAAAAAAAAAAAAAAAATACGATGGACCCAGAAAATACTTTTATTTTCCCAGCAGTTATTTTTTAATTAATTTTTTTAAATGTCCGATTCTTCAAACAAGACGTGGTCTTTTTGACGTCACAAATCGTGCATTATAGCGCATCTTTCTACCGCATTTCCACGTTATGATAATAAAGAAGCTAATTATAATTGCGCTCTACGCTTGCTATCAACCATATCGTTGCCAATACACGTGAGTAAAGATGCGAATTAAATATTTTGGACCGTAATAGGCAACACTGAATGGCATTTCATCATTTGTGATGTCATCGGCAGAAGTGTTAAACGATGAAAGAGCACCGATTTAAGTTATTTTTTAAAAATATTAAACTTAGTCAAATTATTTTAAAAATGGTCAGATTCTATGTTTTTAAGCATGCTTTTTCAGAAAAAAATACTTTTAAAATTTTGGAAAGGACCCCATTCATCAATTGGGTTCGCCTTTACAAGGCCACTTTCCAGTTTTTGACGTGTGTGATGGGCAATTCCATGAAACTAGCGACATCAGAGTAAAAAAAAAAAAACTTCCTTGTATCACTAATTTTTTCCTTCATATGAGGTAAAAAAGACTGTATTTTCATAAAACTATGCGAAAAAAGTTATCAGCACATTTTTTGTAAGTTTTGCAGGCAAATTTTGACAACACTTCTCAGTGCCCATGTGTCGTTGCATTAACGATTCTAAAAGTTACTCTTTTTTTTTTCACTTAAGAAATTAGTTGCTATGTCTACAATCTTGTTTTTTCTTGAAATGTGGTTTATCTAGGAACAGATTAAACCAACAAAGAAACTTTAAACTGTTATAATTGTCTTGTAGCAAATGTTTTTAAACTAGGGCTCATACTCTAATGTAATATCAGTCACAAAATTGTATGAAAGTTTGCATTGCTTAAACAAAAACAAACCCAAGTTTATAAAATGTCATATTCTCTTCATTTATGATGATATCTTTAGTATTAAACCCTTAAATATTTAGAAATAGTTGAATTTAATTATTTAAAACTTATTTAAAGTATGTAACATCAGTCACAGTAACATCAGTCACATTTCTGTTTTCGTTAATAAACCTCAAACAAATTGCACAAATAGCATTGACTGCTGCAGAAAAGCAAAAAAAGAGGCGATATAAATTAAGAAATAAAGGAAAACATGAAAATCACAAAAAGTAAAACAAAATAGAAACTAAAAAGAGTTGATGATAAAAAATAAATAAAATAATTTTTAAAAATCTAGCATAATTACCAAAGTTGGTTTAGAATAAAATTAAAAAGAGAAATTAGGTGAAGAAATAGAACAAGTATTGAACAAATTTAAAGTATTGAAGTCCCAGGTTTAAATTAGCAGCTGCATTGCCCCACTTTAAAATAATGAAACCTTGGTAAATATATCATTCAAAGCGCTTTGTTATATCTTCACAAAAGACAACAGCTGCTGTAAAAAATTTTCTGGCATGAAATTTGATAAACAGATACTCCTAGTTCTTCATGCAGTACGTTTGAATAAAAGTGCTATATCATCGGTACAGAAATATTTCTAAATGTCACAGCTTCATGCAAATTTCAGAGCTATCACCATCCAACTTGCAATCATGTTATAAAGAGTTATATTCGAGTGATACTTTTTTTTAAAATTCGAAATCTGTATTAGGTGTTTAGCAACGACCCTTTTTTTTACAGTAAAGGTGGGAATCACTTCCAGCAGAACACGTTCCAAAATTGTTGACTGCAAATGGAGAACGGATTCTTGAAGAATATGAGAAACAATTGTATCACGAGAAGTTAGAGGCATTGAAACTGAAAACTAGGAGTATTTAGTAACTTTCAAGATTCAAGCAGTAAAACATTGGAAATAGCCTGTCAATGTGGATGAAATTTATTACTCAGATGAGAAAGGTTAAAATATTTATCACACTAGATGTAGTAAAGGCAAGCTGACTTTTTATTTTGTGAAATACATCAAAAGTGTAACTTTTAAAACTTTATAAATGAACTTTTCTAGTATTTTAAATACAATTTTACAATTTTAAATGCTAATTTTATTTTTAAGGAGAAATAATTTATAATTACAGCAATTTATTGTAAATGTAACATCAGTCGCACAATCTTTGTATCATCAGTCACGGGTGTTAAATAATTTTTATGCTTTTAGTTTTTAAGTTATTTCAATAAAACAGAGTGTTTTCATCAAGTCTAAAATCTCTATTTTAAGGGGAAGAAATCTGTTTAGGTTTTACGTTATTAGTTTGAAGAGAATTTCAAATTATACATTAGTCACTTGTCTCAATGTCTCTTCTGCGTAACATCAATCACGTTTTTTTATTCCCCTTAATTCCATACAACATGTTTTCCCTCAAGTCTGAAAACAAGTATGGGGCAGTGATGTACCATGTCATGATATTTTAGATCAATTTCAGAAGAAACAAATTTAATTTCAAGACAGTGCTTAATTTATAAGTTAAAAATAGAGTCAAATTGTAATGTCAGTCACCGTGGACATACCCAGATATTTTAATGTGACTGAGTGAGATATATTTTATGCTTTTGGTTGACTGAAATGTACTAGATGGCAGCACTGAAATTTTCTTTTGGAGTGCATTTTCAAACTTTTTCCATTGCCGCCTCGAACAAAAATTTTTGGGAAGACAGAAATTCTCAATTTGCCGAATGGAACAACTTTGTTTTTGGCCGAATAATGACAATTTCTCTGCATGGAACTCCAAATTTTGTCGAATGATAATAATTTGCCGAATGGAACTCCTGATTTTGCCGAATCGTCAGACAAAATTTGCCGAATGAGGAAATTTTGGGATTTCCCGGTGATCTATCGTGACCTCCCATCGGGTCGTCCTGCCTGACTATTTCAAGCAGGTCAGGACATTTTTTGTACAATGAAGGGCAGGGGTGCCCATTGTTCGGATTAAATTTGAATTATTTTCGAAACACACAACACACTTGATACCGTTGTGATTAATTGTTCGTTAAGCGTGTTTGCTCAGTCAACAGCAGTTTTTCTTTTGTTTTATGTGTCCTAAGGGTTTCTTTAACTGCTTTAAAAAGTACTGAAAATAAATAAGGAACTTTTTTGTTCCTTTTTCTTGTACCGATATTTCAAGAGACACATTCCCCCTAAAAAGTATTCTAAAGAAATTTTTTTTTAAAGAACACGAAAAGAGAAATGGGAAAAAAGCAGCTTGGTGAAGTTGAATACAATGATATAAGGCCCCCCATAATGATGACATATACTGTCAGTAACGCTTAATCCGGTAACGGATAAATGAATTACACGCTTATACGAATAAAATATCCCGGAACCGAATATTTCCCCATAGGTGTAATGTTAGAGATCCCCGGGTAATCGAATAATAGTGATCAGCTTTCTCATATATTTTGGCTGAGAAAAATTTTGAATACGTTAAAAATAAATAAGAGCAATTATTGACATAAAAATTTAAAGTAGTATTTTTCGGCGAACAACGGGCAGGAAAAACAACATTCATTTTTTATCAAAGCATTTCCACTATTCTGTCTAGTTTCTTTTATAGTTGCCATTACTAACAGGCGAACTATAACTAAATTTAAAAACACAACGAGATATACACATTGCAGACGATAAGAAATAGATAAATATTAATTCGGTAATTGAAGTTAGAAAAGTGTTCTTAAAATACCTTTAGCAAGGAATCCACTATTATTCGCAACTCCAACGAACTATAGGGGGCACTGAAGTCACTGTCTAATGGCGGACTTAAAAACTAAAACAAAAGCACATGGTAACGAAGAAAATGCTAAAAGTGTTATGATTTTTGTTCGTACGTATGATTTTTTCGCTTTATTCTTTTTAAATTAATTTTCAAAGTCTTGTGGATATTCTGGCCCACGTAGAAAGAAATGAGAATTCAAGAAGCATTACTAAACGTCAAAGATTAATGCAAACTACGTAGTTCGTAGTTCTAAGCAGCTATTTCCACGATGTTGAATTCGATATTTATCAATTCTTGATAAAACTAAATAATAATTGTGGCCTGACAAGAATAACAATTAATGCTAGAAAATTCAATATGACATTACAAATTGTTATCGAAAGAAGATGATACTTTTTTACCTTGCTTGGCTAGCGCTTATTCTTTTCCATTTGTAGCTGAGTTATTTCTCTCGAATTCCCGAATCGGTTAATTTAAAAATTTTCTGTTTCGATTTTTCTAATTTCTGAGTTACGATTTAATTGTGTCATGTTATGCAAATCATCAACAAAATTCTCACGGATATATGGTGGTAGTTTTCTTTTCAGTTGATTGACTATTATTTCTTTTCACTTTTCGAATTCTGTAATCTTACTACCATTTCATTCCACTCATGATAAAAATTAAAAATGGTTTAACTAAAAACGCGAAATCTCGCCAAGGCTTCTTTGCTCGCACTATACTAAAACTATAACCCCAAACAAATTTGGCGAAACCTTTCAGCTGAGAATAAAAGGAATAAAGTAAATTCTTTCTCGGTTATTCATTTTGTTCTACGATAATATATTCAAGAAAATATTTTGCATACTGTCCATTCCAACTAAATGCTGCTGTAAAATATGGTAAGTTTAATTAATTTAAGATTTAAAAAAACCCCATATTCTTACAAATTCATACAAAACAATAAAATTTTTTACCTTGTATAACGTTATCCAAGTTTGTTAATCCAGAATTTTCGCTTTCACCAATTATTAAGGAAATAATGAAAACTAACATTATTTTGAGAAGCTCGAGAATACTACTAAGGGACGAATTAATTTCTGTAGCTGAAAGCAAACTAAGACACATCGATTGCGTTAATAAATACTCAGAACAAACTGCCTGTGTTTACGTCAACAGACACACGTGGAACGCAACGTGGCAATGTTTTAGTTTCATTTGCAGTTTTGTAAATCACCACAAGGTAGCGTATTCGAGCGCTGGAGTTCCGAATAGACTTTCTCCTAAAAATATGAACTGAAAAAAAAAGTGTGGAAACAAAGATTTAACACTTCAAGTTGTATGTTATATAAATTTATAATTTTATACGTGCTGGTATTGCATATACTTAATTATTATACTATTTTGTTGATTATGTAGCTTATTTAAAACCCTTTTTAGTTAAAAACATTTATCCTTCCATTACTTAGATATTTATTTATTATTACGTTTTAAGTCAAAAGTTGTGAACCAAGAAAGGTAAATAAAATTTCCCCGCTTAATCAAACATCCCGCTTAAACGAATAATATTTCTTGGAACCGACAGTATTCGTTTAAGCGGGGGCAGTACGTTAAAATGATGCTTAAGTTTCCAAACGTTTTCGATTCACGGCACTCTAAAGAATTAGAATTTTTTCACGTCAGGCAACGCAACTTTATCTCTGTTGCATACACATATAGATACCATGGACGGACACTTCGCAGCACATCGGCCACCCCTCGTCCCCTCCTGCGGCACTTTCATTGAAACAATTTTTTTTAATGGTAATTTTTGAACCTAAATATTAAAGGAAAACAACTTAAAAAGTTGATAGTTCCTTAAAATTCTCAAATCCAAACTCTGAATGAAAAAAAAAACAAATTTTAGATCCAATTACTTTTGTTTTGGGCATATAAACAATTTAGTACAGTAAAAATAGGGGTCGGACCCAAACATCCAAAAAAAAAAAGCTAAACCTGGTGCAAATTGTTTATTACCCTCCCAATAAGAACAGGTAAAAAGTCCCACCCCATTGTGCGTCGGGTTTTGGAATGGGGGGCATCTAAAAATTGCAGTTTTGAGTATTTTTTCAGAATTTTTAGAATAAATTTAAAGTGAGAATATTATGTTATACTAAATTTAAAAGCATAAAATTAAAGGTGTTTGACCCCCAAGAGGGATGACAAAACCCACAAATGCTACAGAGCCCCCCTATCCCAGTAAAGCGAAGCAGTACCCCCGAACCCCCCTCCATACATTTCATATGGAAACATTATTTTATGCTAAGAAAATTGTTAGAAATCAAGTGTGTCCATTTTCCAAGAGCGATGGTGCACCTCCTCTCAAAGCTACAACACCCCCCCCCCCTGCCAAATAAAATAAATCCTCCCCCCCCACCTTTTATTTCAAGTAGAAGTATTATTTCATGCAAATCTAAAATGCATAAATCAGGACTGTCCACCCCATAAGAACAGTAGCTCACGTCCCAAAACGAAATTATGTACTAAAATATTATCCTCCCCCCCCCCCCACCCCCTCTGATGGTGCACATTTGATTAAATGGCCAGAAAAATAACGCTGAACTGTTTTTTGCTTTCAAATGATTTCTCCTAAGCTTGTAACAAAAAGTCTTCGTTATCAAGATGTTTTTTGGAATCTAGATCCTCAGCAAAATCGTTATTGTTGAAGCTATGTCTAACACAGTTTGTGCATATAATTGAGCACTTCAGTCTACTTTCAGACTTTTCAAACATTCACTATATCCAATGAATCCCTCAGAGCAAGCATAAGATTTGAGACGCAGAAAGTCTTCTAGAGCAGACGGCTTGGCTGTTGTAATAGGACTTCATTTATATTTCTGTGGTGCTTTCTTTAGACTCATCAAAAATGACACTAGCTTTCCCATACTTACAAGTGACCTACACGCTGCATTGCTGGCATATTTCCTTGAAACTTACATATCATTACCAAAAATATGTTCAAGCGGGTATCTTCCTTCTATTACATATGAGGCAGTGAGAAGCAAAGGGCAAAATTAAAAATTTGGAGATAACCAGTACAAATGGTTGGTGAACCTCTCCTATATCTTGGGGCAAGAAATGGTCCTAGTAGACCTGGTAGTTGCTTCTATACAGCATGATTTAGAAAAAAAAAATCAATGAAAGTCTACCTAGGATCTTATCTTTAAACGCGTTTTATTCAAAACTTGAAAATGTCCACTTACATCCCTTTGCTTCTCACTGCCTCATATATGACACCAGCTGTTCGTTCTGTGATTTTGGATGAACCTTTTGCTTCAGATAATAGTACTTTAACGATACAGGATTTCTTTCCTTCTGAAACCAGATTCATCGAATACTGATGGAGGATCAGCGCATAACTCGTACCAGAAGTTTTTAGCAATTTGTTATTCCATCTTTACTGTTCATACCATTCGGTGTAAAAGATGGTTTGGGCTTACACATCTTTACAGATAGTAACTACTCTCGTAACAGAAGCTAAAGACATAACTGCTTACCTTCTTTACAAAGAAATGCCACAAAATTGTTTGTCTTCAATATGATTTGATGTTACTACCCGAACGTTAAAGGTCTTATCGCAACTCACCTTATCATCAGCGAGCAATACCCATACCAACTTGAGAGGGAAGAAACTTCTGGGGCTTTAGAAACGGATTGAGATTTCCAAACTGAGAGACAAAAAGGTGTAAATATTTAGCATTCTATTGATGTATTGCTCATTGCTCTCATCAAGACTTGTTCTATCGTTGAATCACTATAGGTTCTAGACCACCTGAATTTGTCACTGCGTTAGATCGATGGATAGCTGATGTTTGATGTGATCAAATTTTTTTTATCGCATGATGTACTTAAAAGTTTCAGATAGAGTTGCAAGTATATGTCCGCATATTTAGCATAATTCACATAACTAGCTGCGTAAAAGAGAGGTAGCTTGGTGTTTGCAAATGAGAACCCCCACCGACTTAGAGGGTGCAGAATTGCAGCATTGCCCGGCTCACTATTGGCAATTCCGGTTTGTCCCACCCTTACGGTGATGGCAAAAGATTGTAGAAAAGTTGAAGTAAGTTAATCAAGAAGTAGGGAAACTTTGGTCAATTTGGACTTTTTTTATGCTGCACAGGAATTTTTTTTCCAGCGCTCTAAACAGTTTAATAACTCCAGTCACAAATAATTTGGTTACTGAGCTCGCTTAGATCTTTTAGAATTATCATTCTGACATTACCATATCATTGTGAGGCATTTTGTACTTCGGAAAAGTTTAAGTCAGGGAAATTTTTTCGTGAACTTCACTGCAAATGTGCACTCACTGTGATTTTGGAATGTAAATTCAGGGTCCCCCCCCCCTCAAAGCGATGGCGCACCCCTTAAGTGTGACGGAGTACCCATCAAGAATAAAAGTCCTCAATAAAGAAAGAAATACCCCTTGAAAAAACTGCCTTAAAAATTCCAATGACGCAAAGCTGCTCCATGGACACCCCCCCCATTCCCCCCCCCGCCTGTACACCCCTGTTAATTAGAATTTTTTTATGTGAGAGTTTATTGTTTTACTATTATATAGTGGTTTCTGCGAGTTTCAGAATTTTTTTTAAGTAATAGAAATTATTTTTATTTAAATAGAGGATTATTTCGTCTCCCCCCCCCCTCCCCCCCAAAACCCGACGCGCAAAGTGCTGGGACTTTTTACCCCTTCTTGCTGGAAGGGTAAGAAGTAATTTGCAACAGGTTTCACTTTTTTTTTTTGGATGTTTGGGTTTGGCCATTTTTTGGCCTAATTTTACTGTACTAATTTGTCTAAGTATTTTTAAACGCAAAATTTTCGCTTGCGGAAAAAAAATGTTAACTGAGTTTAAGGTGGCGGCATCTATGAATTTGAAACGCAATTATTTTTTATGAGAAAATAATCCAAGTTAGTACTGTCGGACTACGATATAACAAATTCATACGGACCGAAACCTTTATACGTTAAATCGGCGTTGTCCGTAACATCGGGTGTGAAAAAAAAAAGCACTTAATTTATCTAAAAGCCCTAAAAGGCAACTGCGCATAAATATCCGTAATTAGAAAGTAGCCACTTTGTGTTCAGCCATTCCACGATTTATTAAACACTAAGTTAATTTAAGATTTTAAAGTATACTGGGTATTAGATGTTTAACAATTTCCTCGATACTTGACTCGAAATAATTTTCTTTCGACTTTATGGAGAGAAGAAAATACCGTGTCATTTACAGCCTGCTGCATGAAGCATGAAATTATGAGAGACGTTTATAGTTTCCAGGCCATGTATGAGGCACTTGAGAAAGTTAAGTTTTAATGGGAGCTTCATTATCGCTTTCTGCATCAGAATCGCTATTCATTGTTTGCTCCACCCCCCCCCCCCCCTCTGTCGAAAATTGCGGATTCCAATAAAAGTCTTTTTCTGCTTCGGACGATATGTACTGTGTGCCGAAACAGCTGTTTGCTGGTTTTTTAACCTTTTTTCATTTTGAATTTGTACTTTATATACGTTGTCATATTTTACTCACTATGCAGTACAAAGTTTTCGACTACTTTTTATGTAAAGTACAAAATAGTTTTAAAATTAATTTCAAGTGCATATGAAAATTATAAAAAGTAACTTACAACTTGAGCTAGGAAATCTTTATTTTGCGATCTTTTTTCACTACATTATTTTTTGAAAAATGTCCAAAATAGTGGATTGCTTGTTCAAGGTATTTTGGAAATACATTTTCTGAGACTCCCTATTTCCCCTCCTCGTCTACTGTGTTTTACATTTAATTGTCATTAATTTATTATTGCCTAAAATGTGTATATTTCTTCGTGTTATTTAATTTAGTTCTCGACTGCGCTATCTATTGTGTATGTTTTTTTTTTTTTTTTTTTTTGTAATGGCAAAGACAAAAAAAAAAATTGATAGAATAGTGGAAATGTTTCGATGGAATATACATGTTGTTTTTCTCGCCCGTTTTGTCGGCGAAAACTATTACTTTATATTTTTATGACAATAATTTTTCTTACTTAATTTATTTCTAAAAAATTTCAGCAAAAATATTTGCGAAATCTGATTAAATTATTCAATTATCCGAGGAAAGTATTTGATTAAGTGGGGATCTTTAACATTGTGTTTATTAGAAAATATTCGATTCCGGGAGATTTTATTCGTATAAGCGGTGTTATTCGTTTATCCGTTACTCGATTAAAAGGGGCTGACAGTAATTTTTTTTTTTTAACTAGGATGTGTTGATTGAATGCAATTTTGCAAAATGGTTGAGTTATCGTGTATTCTTGAGGGTAAAAGATATTATCAAATTAAAGTTTACCTTTTCTACAATGGCGTAGTAGATGCAATGTACTTTCTGGTGTCAAAGTTAATTGGTTAATTTCTCAAAAACATTGATGTTCTCGATTGAATTTTATTCAGTGTTTTTGAGCAATCACATTGCTTATTGTTCTCACTTGACGGTTTTGATGTTCCTATGATTTTATTTCCCCCCCCCCCCCCCGCCTCCCTCTGCAGCAACACCGTCGACCGGCCCCTCCGGATGCTGATCCTCCAGCGAAAACAGTATCCAGGTTGGCTCCATTGCGTATATATTACATACACACGCATACCATTCACACACCTACACACACGCATACATACACACACACACGCATACATACACATCCCTACACACACATATCCCACGCCAACACACACACACATACCCACAACACTCATGTCTGCACACAGGCACAAACATACATATACCCATACACTCATCCCTGTACATAGAGACACAAACACAAATACCTACATACACATACTTGTGATTGCGAAAAACATAATTTGAATTAAAGATGTCAAAATTCAATTTTTTTTTTTTTTTTTTTTTTTCGTATCAAGCAATAGGACACAATTTCTGATGAGCATTCACGTAAAAACCCGTGTTGTATGATATTTATTTATTTATTTATTTTTTTTTTTTTGCATTAGATGTTCAAGGAAATTAAAAAGGGCCTCGTGTTTCGTCTGACCAATGACAACGACAACGGAAATCGAGACGGCGTAGACATAAGAAGACATAAGAAGTATGAATTTAAGCTGCGGTAATGATAAGATCAATCGGCAATTTTCTTAAATTTCTCAGGAAAAAAAAACATTTATGGAGAAAACTGAAACTTTTTAGTTTGTGCTAGTCGGGCCCGTCATTTCGAATTTTTCGAGGGCTGCGGGGAGCATGAAGTATTAAATCAATGTATTTAATAGGAAAACATCGAAATACAAACAAAGATGCATAGTTACATTATGTTTCTAAAGTCCAGAGAGGTGTCGATTGCCCCCCTGATTGGCTGAGTGACGAGCCTGGCGCTAGTACAATATAGAAAAAAAAGTTTTGTATTTTGTATTCCTATCCATGTCTCAGAGGTCATACACGTGAAATTTCGGGATCGTCAATGCCATGTTAAAAATACCTTCGTGGACTTATTGCATGACAGTGACACATGTCATATGCTTGTACTTACTGCTTAGTGAACCTGAAATAAAAATTAGCTCAGTAATGTGGAATATTTTAAGCATTTATTAACAAATAATGCTTTTTAAGACTAAGCAGCAAAAGTAGTTAGTAAAGTTATAAATGCAACAGATAAACGCTTATCTAGTGGTTCCACTAAAAAAATAACAGAAAAAAATCCCTTTTCTTCATTTTGAACTTCCTGTTTTTTCTTAGATGCTTGCATAACTGTAGTTTCAATTTGAAAACATAAATATTAATGGTATTTATTTATTTACTGTTTACATGATGCAGCCTAGGTATCTGTTAGATATTTTAAAATTTCAATTTTGTTTAAGTATTGACATTTTTATCGACAGAATGCTTTACTCTGCATCGTTGGGCACCACTGATAAATTGTGGCTTGTGAACTTGATGTTGCTGACTGATGCACGAAGCCCTGCTTCTGTGCTGAAGAGTGCATGAATTAAACATTTTAAATCATCGTCTGGTTTATTGAGATATTTAGTCAAAAGTTTTAAATACGTTAGCTAAACATTCAATTAAATTAGCATATTTATAGCCAGAGATATATTTGACGCCGCTGCAAGCGTATTTCACGCATTAAAAAACGGAAATGAGCCTCAAAGAACTATCCAGGCGTATTGTTTCGCTTTGTAATTTGAATAAGAAGATAGCACTATGAAAAGAAGGGGAAAAGGATTGGAATGTTAAAAATATTGCAGTTGAATTATTTGTTTAAAAAAATGAATAAATGTTAAACATTCTCAACGTTTGGTCAAAATGCGACCTAACTCTTCCATCTCACCCATCTTTTGTTTCATCACTAGCTGCATCGCCCTGCTTTGCACGGTCCATTTCGGAAATAAAAGTTATGTCAAGTGACGCATGTTCAACAATCGGTCTTGAATCAAAAAAAATATGTAAAACTTATCGACAGATCGTGGAAAAAATTATCAAAAAGGAAAAATTTTAAATCTTCCTTAATACAGGAAAAACCTCGAAACAAAAGCAAGGATTTTATTTATTCACAATTGAGAAAAAAGGGCAGAAGATCTTTATTCTAAATGATTTTATTCGCGCTAATTAAAACTTACTAAAAACTGCTTCTAACTTTTCTCCTGGTGCTTTTGCAGCCTTGGTGGCTTGGAAATCCGAAGGAAGTAAATCTACTTCAGGGGTATTTCTCGCCGGCTTCAGACTGAATTATGACGTTCAATGTCCTTTTCGGGTCCTGAAGTTAAAATTTGAACGTTTCGGTACTTTTTTGTTGTTCGAGCCACCAACCCCACCCCCTCCTCCCCTACGTTCCTTCTCGGGTGCCTACCCAGCTAAAAATAATCTTCAGAAAATCTGCAGAAAAAAAATTTTTTTTTGAAGTATTTTTCAAGATTTCTGCAGATTTTTAGACGACAAACAAAATCTGCTTTTTGTCTTCAAAATAATCTGCAGAAAATCCACACAAAAAAGTTTTCTTTTTAGTCTTCTTTTAATATTCTGCGATTTTTTAAAGGTAAAAAAAATCTGCAAATTTTCTTCAATTAGATCTACAGAAAATCTACACAAAAAATTCTCTTACAGTTTTCTCTAAATAGTTCGCACGTTTGTAGGTATTTTATGGTCACCAAAAAGAAATCTGCATTTCAATTCAAATTATTTCTTAAAGTTTTATTACAGCATAAAAGTTTTTCACACTTTAAATTTTTTTATATTTTTTTCAGTTTTTAGAAAATTAAGCACATTTCTTTGTTTCTCTTATTAAAATCAGTAATAAATTACTTAAACTTTTCCCCCAAGAACTTTGATTTATATTTTGATAACTTAAATTTAAATTTAAAAGCATTTCAACACGTTTGAAACATTTATCAAATAAAAAATGTCTGTTTATTGTATTATAGAAATAATATGACATGAAAATCAATTTTAATATAAGTGCATGATTCAAATCAAATAAAAGTGAAATTACAATACATCATTTTTTTTTTTTTTTTTGAAAACAAAACGATATTGAATAACGCAAGTTATTACATGGTTTGAAAGGGCTTTCAAAAATGTCATTTTCAAGAAGGATACGGATTAGAACAGATTCAAATTTGTCTCACTAGGAGAAAAATCAGGAAATTGAAATTAAATAAGAACAAATATGACTTGAAATAATGTTCTCGAACGGCGCGCCGTTCGAGTACAAACGCACCGAACGCCAAGCCTCTTACCGTCCACGGAGGCCTCGGTCCGTCCCGCAATATTCGGGTGCCACAAGCACAAGGCTACGAGAGTAGATTACCCCTCGACCAGGTGACGCGTATTGTTTTTTTGCTCCGTCACGGAAACAAATAATTAGGGAAATTTTAAGTTCCATCATTGGAAACCCATGAAAACATATTGGATTCATGCCTCGGTTCACAAAAAGGTAAGACACTTTAAAATTCACCAATTATTATTTGATTAAATTAACTTTTATTTAATAAGTGTATAGTATATTAGGCTTAGTTTGAAATGTTATGCCTAATCGGAGGTTTTTAATTTTTAAAATTGTTTCTTTTTCACCGATTGACTTAAAATTTTGAGCGAACATTTACGTTGTCAATATCTATTAATAAAAAAAAATTGTTACGATGTCTCAATAATAACCAGCCTAATTAACTTAATTACTTTCCACCACGTGGTCGATTTGGAGGAATTTTTCGAAATTTTTAATTTTTACAAATTGTTCTATTTATTATTTCGTCTTGAAACTTTATACTAATTTTACAATCATAGCGATGTATTTTTGTGACAAATTTGGTTTAATTATTTCAATTTGCATAAGCTTCAATGCAATAAAATTTAAAATTTCATTTTGGATGCGTAGTTCAAGTTTTAATTATATGTTTTGTTAAACGAACATGAAACACCACTCTGCAGTGAATTTACTCATTTTTATTAAAGAAATGTCGAAACTTAAAATTAAAAATGTTTTCGGATTTTTATTGCATTAATTTCATTTGTTATTAATTGTTATCTACTATTTTTAATTTGCTGGGTACATTTTTTGCAGTTTATCTACAGATTTTCTGCACAATATTTAAGTATATTTGAAACATGCTTTCTTCACAAAATCTGCAGAAAATTTGAGCATATTTGGAACACGCTTTCTGCAAAAAATCTACAGATAAAATCTGCAGATTTTCTTTAGAAAGCATGTTCCAAATATGCTTAAATTTTCTGCAGATTTTTTTAAAAGATTTTCTGCAGATTTTTTTTAGCTGGGTAAGTACCTTTGCCGTAGACTGCGGATTTGCTTAGAGAACATATAAATACATACATAAAATTATATATTCTCTGTTTTATTTACATAGATTAGAAAGTTAGTTTTATTTAATGGCATTGGTCACTATTATGGTTGATACTGTTTTTGTGCATTTCATTCCTTCAAAATGAATTTCAGAGTTACAAATGTCAAACAGTGTTTCATATCTTAAATATATATATTAAAAAAATAACCTTGCGGTATCTCTGTTTATAGCTATATAGATCTAGTGGCTATATGCTTGCGATATCTACTCTAAGAGAACTTGAAAATCTTCTTCGCCTGCATGAGACATCGGGATCATCAGGATTCAACTGATCACACTTTGGGTTGTTTAGCTCTAGAAGGTAAGTTTTAGTTTGGCTCTGATAAAAAAATTTAAATGAACCAAGAATTAAATGATTTTTTTTTTTTTTTTTGCTTAGATAGGAGTGAAGACAACAGGTTAGCAAAAGAATATGAACTCTCATATAGCATCGTTATTGTACATTAGGATGTCCAGACGCTTCTGATCCTGCTTCATTGAAAAATATTCGTCAATAGTCTTTTGATGTACGTTTCGAATACACTAAAGTATCATACGTTCTTTAGAAAGAATTGATGTTCAATTCCAGGACACAAAAGACTAAAAAAAAATTAATTAATTTGAATTTTGACTTCTTAAATTCAAATTATGTTTTTCGCAATCACGAGTGTGTGTGTGTGTATGTAGGCGTGAATATGTGTGCAGGCATGAGTGTGTGTGTGTGTGTGTGTAGGTGTGTGTATGTATGCGTGTATGTGTGTGTGTGGATGTGATATGTGTAGGTGTGTATCTGTGTAGGTGTGTGTATGTATGCGTGTGTGTATGTGTATGTGTGTGTATGTATAAGCATGAGTGTGTGGGCATGTTTGTGTATAGGTATGTGTATATACGCGTGTGTGTTTGAGTCTGTGTGCAGGCATGAGTGTGTGTGTGTGTGTAGGTGTGTGTATGTATGCGTGTATGTGTGTGTGTAGATGTGATATGTGTAGGTGTGTGTATGTATGCGTGTGTGTATGTATGCGTGTGTGTATGTGTATGTGTGTGTATGTATAAGAATGAGTGTGTGGGCATGTTTGTGTATAGGTATGTGTATATACGCGTGTGTGTTTGAGTCTGTGTGCAGGCATAAGTGTGTGTGTGTGTAGGTGTGTGTATGTATGCGTGTATATGTGTGTGTAGATGTGATATGTGTAGGTGTGTGTCTGTGTAGGTGTGTGTATGTATGCGTGTGTGTGTGTGTGTAGGTGTGTGTATGTATGCGTGTGTGTGTGTAGGTGTGTGTATGTGTATGTGTGTGTATGTATAAGCATGAGTGTGTGGGTATGTTTGTGTATAGGTATGTGTATATACGCGTGTGTGTTTGAGTCTGTGTGCAGGCATGAGTGTGTGTGTGTGTGTGTGTGTGTGTGTATAGGTGTACATGCATGAGTGTGTGTGTAGGTGCGTGTACGTATGCGTGTATGTGTGTGTGTAGGTGTGTGTCTGTGTAGGTGTGTGCATGTATGCGTGTGTGCATGTATGCGTGTGTGTGTAGGTGTGTGTGTATGTATGCGCGTGTGTGTGTGTAGGTGTGTGTATGTGTATGTGTGTGTATGTATGCGTGTGGGTATGGACGCAACCGGGAGACGGTTTTCGCTAGGTGAGCAGCATCGGGAGGAGCTGGGACGGTGGTACTGCAGAGGGAACGGGCAGGGGGGAATAAAATCATAAGAACATCAAAACCATCACGTGCGAACAATAAGCAATGTGATTGCTCAAAAATCTATTCGAAAGTATAAAGCTCAGCAGGAAAAAAAAAACCGCCCTCAATAAAAAGGATATAGTTAACATAGTGTGTACGATATAAAAATTTCCTCGTCAATAGCATACTGCAATGGTAACCTAACTCTGCAAATATAGCAATCCCTTATCTTGTGTTTGAGCTCTCTGAGAAGAAGCAACTCCTTCAAGGGCAGACTTTTTATCAAAGGCAGACTTATGCAGGCCAGGGAAGACATAAGCAAGCCAGGGAAAGCAGACAAGATATTTCTAGCCTTTAGCTCCAACTAAGTAACTACGATAGCTACATTGAGATGTTTCATGCAAGTACTGATTTTAACTGTTATGATTGTTAAACATGCAACAACTTCATGAAACTTTCTAACCAGCCCCTTTCACTTATCGAAGGAATTCAATACACCACTTTCAGTACAAAGTAACTCATAATTTGTTCAATAATGAATAAGTTATATGTCTATGAACAACTGCATTCATTTTCGACAAAACATCAATAATATGTTGAGATCTTGATAACGAAAGCTCTCACCCATTAATTAAGGTATATTATATTCCATAATGAAGACATATCTTATAGCAAATTGTGATTGAACACAAGCTTAAATGCACTACTTCATCATACTTTTTAGACATTTTATGCATAATAACTATGTAATTCTTCACCAAAAACAATATCTTTTCTTCATATTGCATTTTTTTCGGAGCATATTTAGGACCAAAACACAACATGCCACAGCACCTTCAACTTCTTTAACCTTCACCCTCAATTTTAAGCAGAAATTATCTTGACTTCTATTCATGTCTTGATGAACAGATAACTTTTTTTCTTTTTTTTCCAAGAGCAAACACCCTGAGCATCATTCTAAGAATGCTGATATCATCGGTGATTAAATCTGCCGCCATCAAACACAATGAAGCTATCCTACTTCCTCTTTTTGGAACCTGCAATTTTCGGATTTGATGCATGCTTTTTCCAGGGCCTGTATGCTACGTGGATAATTTAAAATGATAAATGCTACCATTCCTCATGTATCATTTACATATGAAGAATGCTATGGTGTGTTTCATTTTCGACTGCTTTGTTTTCATATGCAGCAGTTCTTTGATTTTCATGCGTTACGAGTGTTGTGAAAATTTTAAACATAAAACTTTCACTTTTTTTAAACTAATGTAACATTATTGGCATTTTATTCACCTAAAGGGTGTTTTTTTAGAGGTATAGAACTTTAAGTTGGCAACACTGTTTGATATGTGTGATATTTTGATAGCTGTCACTTGTTTTGTGTTCAGTTCGGTTTGCCATTTCATAATGAATAGACAACAAGGCGATGCAACATGCCGCACAGCGCGTGTCACAATTGATTTGTTGAAAGAAACGTTCGGTGAACGAATAATTTCGCGTAATGGACCCGTGAATTGGCCTGCAAGATCATGTGATTTAACGCCGCTGGGCTACTTTTTGTGGGGCTATGTAGAGTCTCTGGTCTGCACCGATAAGCCACAGACGATTGACGCCTTGGAAGAGAACATTCGCCACCTTATTACTGACATACGGCCTCTATTGCTGCAAAAAGTGAGAAAATTGGACTTTCCAATTGGACTTTCTCCGAACCAGCCGTGGTGATAGGTTAAATATGCCAGAAATCATATTTAAATAAAACTGGCAAAGAACTATCTTTCGAATAAAGCAACATTCATGGCAATTAACAACATTTAACTGTGTTATATTTGACCCTAAAGTTTTCTACCTCTAAAAAAACACCTTTTATGTGCTTACAGTCAACGAAACGCGCTTCAAAAGTCTTTAATCAAAATTGGACACTTTATGCTACAAATACACAAGTACGGACAACTTCAACAGAGGCAAATAAAATTATTAAAACAGGCAGACTAGTTTCAAGGTCAGTCCCCTCTTCGTTTTTGCCTAGAAAAGAAAAAAACGCCAGTTTTACTACTCTTATTTGCGCTGTTGTTTTGCATTTTGGCAAATCTTTAATTGCAAAAACATATGTAAGGTAGGTGAACTAATGGTGATGGCTATTACTCCTAAGGTAGACCACCCCGAGAAAGTAGAGTTAAGTTTATTTTTTAGTGCAAACGGTGATACTGGATTATAAAACATGTATCTGCAGTACAAATGGCAGAATATGAAGTGATTACCGTGATTGGTTGCCGTTGTATACAATGATTTCAATTTTAAGGAAGAGTAGCTCTAATTTTCAAGCAAGAATTTATTTTAATTTACTAGGATTGAATTTTTTTAAACTTTGATTCGAGATGAGTTTTTAATAAGTTATATCTTTCTTTTCAACCGCATATACTTGAAGTAACTTTAATTTTAATAAATTTAACAAATCAATATTTTTGAGTCATGCGAAGTGAAACCATATGCGTGTCTTTAAGGTAGCCACCTTAAGAAAAAATACCAAAACGAATGCGGTGAGGTGTTTTTTTTTTTTTTTTTTTTGGTGCACCACTGTATCATATTACTTTTCAACATTATACAGTGTTCTACTATATTTTCTGAATATTTTCCAGATGTAATGAACACCAAATAGCGTAGGATAAAAAAAATGTATATTATCATTTTTTATTTGTTATTTTTCTTATATGGGAAAGGGGGGCACCTGAGAACAATTTTTCCCCATACGTATACAAGTCACAACATATGCTTCAAAATTAATCTAAGTTAAAGTTGTATAATTTTTATATTATTAAATACAGTGTTGCAATTCTTAACTTCATCGCAAAGAGTTGCAACCAGCAAGTACCATCAAGTGTTTATTCGTGAATGGGTGTAGTTTTATTAGGTGACTCTAAGTCTGAGATTTCAACCTCTCGAAGTTTAGGATTAGATGCACAAGCAAGTACTAACACTACGTGAAATACACCGCCAGCTCAGTCATTTCCAGCCGAGGACTGCAGTTTCGTGCTTATTAGCACTCATCAGCCCGGCATAGGAAAGTGACTGAGCTGGAGATGGAAAACCTCTTAAGGAAGCCAAGAGTGCCAAACAAACTGGTAGCTAATACAGAATTAGCTCTGACCAGACGAGTGACCAAAACAATGGTTCGATTCAACTCGAATTTTGAAGGCAAGGCAGGTATATTCAATAAGTTACCGCCCAATAGCCAGGGCTAAGGCAGAAATACGTGAAATACACCGCCAGCTCAGTCATTTCCAGCCGAGGACTGCAGTTTCGTGCTTATTAGCACTCATTTATTAGCACTTATTAGCACTTGTTAATTAGCCAAGAGTGCCAAACAAACTGGTAGCTAATACAGAATTAGCACTGACCAGACTTCCTTAAGAGGTTTTCCATCTCCAGCTCAGTCACTTTCCTATGCCGAGCTGATGAGTGCTAATAAGCACGTAACTGCGGTCCTCGGCTGGAAATGACTGAACTGGCGGTGTATTTCACGTATTTCTGCCTTAGCCCTGGCTATAGGGCGGTAACTTATTGAAAGTACTAACTCTCAAATGGATTTCAAATTTGTAATAGACAATGCGCTATTAGCCTGACCGCGCAATCTCCTTTAACGGGACTTACGTCTCGTAAGTTAACCTAGTTAAGATTGCTTATTGTCTTAAAAATACGATCAAAGTTATGAATAATCTTTCTTTTAATAATTGACATTATAAAATACTGAAAAACGTTAATATATATATTTATATAAATACTTTTGGGTTGAACAAAACAATTTTAAATGTCGCATACAAACATATTGCTCAAAACATTTGCACTAGTATGACAAATTTACGCATATATTTGCACGTTATTCTTGAAGTTTTAAGCTTCGGTATTTGATTTCTATACATTGGAATATCATCTTTCTAAAAAGTTATACTGTATTTAAAAATAGTGATTTGTACATGTTGTAAGCTTGACCGTAACATGTGCAAATCAGTATTTTTTAAGAACAAATTCCTTTTTTTAAGTTATAGTTCTTAAAATTATATGTAATGGTTTCTTTTAATCAAATATATCATGATCAAAAGAAAAAGATAAATATTTCATGTACATAGTGCAAATATATGCGTAAAAGTGTCTCATCCGGGCTAATGGATTGAGCAACATACTTAAAATTTTGTTTTATTTTAAAGATTTCATTGTGTACGTACAGTTTTATACAACTTTGTGGGTGGTCAGAATGAAAATTTCATTGATACTGTAAAAGCACTTATTATTCACACTTTTTATTTTCGCGAAAATAAAGATATCGGTGATTTCACATGCTATAAATTTTATATGAACAGAACCAAAAATTCTAAAATCTAAGGCAAAAACATATTTTACGAGGCCTAAACTTTCGTGATTATGTCAGGCTCGGAAAAATAAGTGCTTTTACAGTACCTAAATCATTTTTTTATCGAGTGGGTATGAAAATTCTATCATTCACAAATTTCACTCGTCTTTAAAGAAATTTTTCACCCTCATTTTTTTTTTTTTTTGTAATAGTAGTAAAACTTTCTGGAGTCGTAAAGGAAGAAAACTGTTGTACAAGGTAACGGTGATGGGTATCATAATGCCTCTCCCACCCACACAGTAAAAAAGTCTACAGTATTATCCATTCTCTGTTTTCAAATACTTTATGAATAAGATGTAAACGATTTCAGTAATCTTCTCAATTCATTAGTTATTTTTAATGGGAAATGTTTGAAACATTTTACTTCCTTTCATTGCTAATGAAATTAATTTGTAACATTTACGCCCTATGAGGTGCCATGTTCCTGGCTGATTTGTAGCTTTTTATTCACACTCAAGCAGTTTCAAAATATTTTTCTTTCCAGAAACCTATATTCTTCAGAATGACCTTTCCCCCTACCCTCTACCAAAAGAAAAAGGTAGTCTGTATCCGCCCCTGCACGTCATTTCTTGAAAAAATTGTTTGGCAGATAACGACTGCTCATATATATATATAAGGGTAGTCATAATGATTTTCACATAAGTTAAAAATGTCATAATGAAACGGTCAATTTATTACTCTATGTTCATTTTTAGTAGCAAAAGTGCATTTTTACTTTCCGTTGTTCCCTCTGAAATAGCGACTATAATTAAATAGTTATAAATAATTATGAACTAAATCCCCTTAAATAATGTTTTTCATACAGTCAGTCTGTCGCGTCGGAAGAGTTAACATAAGATGAAACAACCTACATGATTTATCACGGATAAAGGGTACACAATTTCTGTTTTGATGAAATCTAAGCGATAAGTGGAAACACATCAATTTTTGTTACAAATACGAGTGATTTATACTATTAAAATCTGTTCGCGTCCGTCTGTCTGTCCATTGGAAGATAGATCTTCTTGAAAATCGCTGCGAATCGAGAGTCGAACGAGAAACCGATCAATTCGAAATTTTCCAAAGGAAACAATAGGACCAATCTCGTAATTGTACGACTTTAATTAGCGGAGATATTAATTAAAACGTCAATTAACGTTACGTTATTCAGATATTTTTTTTCTTTCCTGTTGCCATTTTGCATATGGGTGAGCAAATAAAATTTTAATAATTGTTTTAAAAGAGATTTTTTTGGCTGCTGTCAAAACAACGTTTCCATCTAGAATTTTATTTTAAGTTAGTTTAAAATCGGTTGCTCTATTCGGACATAACCTTTATTTTATCGTCTGTACTTTTTTTAATTTTTTACAGCCAACGTTCTTAACTCTTTTCAGGATATGAAAGTTGTTTCTTTAGTTATGTTTACTTATTGTAGTGTAAGTTCATCATTACCAGCCTCATATTTTGGTAAATTTAAGATGTGCGACTAATTATGTTTATTTTGTTGGACTTTTTCCCTTCACATGGGTGAGTTTCTGAGTTGTAATAACTCTTCTTTTTCTTCTTGTTTTTACTTTTGAAATACAACTTGTATCGTTAAAAGAACACGCTAAATTAAGATTGTTTGGATTTCTTTATGTGGAACATTTAATATTAAGTTTTCTTTTTAAAGGTGATATGGCGGGGAAGTATAAAACAAGACGGACAGGGGCAAAACACCTAAAGAAACATACCTGGAGGTGGCGAAAGAAGTAATTGCAGGTAGTTCATTACGAAAGGCAGCCGAGGAATTTCATGGCACGAGAGAGATTCTGCAGTAAGGAAAATTCTAGTGGTGGTAAGTAGTATTTCTGATCTGTTTTATTGCATGATTTAATTCACATAAAATACTGTAGTTGGATGACGATAATACTAATAACAATAAGATGAATAATAATGGTAATTCTGATATCTTTTATTCTGTGATTTAATTTATTGTTAATATGTGTGGTTAAATAAATAATGATAATAACAACAATGATTATATTAATAAATTATATATTATTTGAGTGTAGGTCTTTCTTCAATGCTGCAGACAGTGCAGAAGTAAAGACGGTTAGCAAGCGGAAATCATAGGTCAGCGCCACTTTAACAGATACACTAGAAAAAAAAAATGTTTTGCAAACCAAAGCTGGGAAACAAAAATTCGTGAAAAGAAAATTGTCTCTAACAGAGAAGAAATCAACGGACACAAAGACAAAAATTAAAAGCAAAAAGGTGCGTCCAAACAGTGCGCCCTTTGAACGAAGATGATGAAGATTGGTTCTGAATATAGTGCACTAAACCGTACTCAAAATCCAAGAAACCAACAAAATCTCTTCAATTTCGTAGTTGTGACAAATGGGCACATAACCGATGTGCTAAGTTTGATAAATTATATGTTTGTAAAAATTGTAATTTGGACAATGATTATGATGGTGATAGTTTATCAGAATAAATCATTAATGAAGTAAATTTGTGAAGTCAAAAAGTTTTTTTTAAATTTTAACGAGGTTAAGAATTCTTAAAATTATAACAGAATAAAACCACAAAATGTGTAAAATTCATTTTATTACTGAAATATATATCATGTAACAACTAACCCCATATAGTGTGACAACATGCCCAGTGATGGGGTAAGTTGTTACAATCTACCTATATTCAAAAAACTCGAAATATTTTAAAGTAGTGGCTGATAATCATTTTTAAAAAATATATTATAACAGTTAAACAATATATACGCATTTTAAGGTTTCACACGTGCAAATACTTAAAATGGTTTAGCGTAAAAAAGTATTGAAAAAAATTGTAAAAACTAACCCCAGTCTCCCCTATGTGTCATTTTATGCAAAAAGCTGATTGTAATTGTACATAAATATTTCAGATATAGTCTATCAGATGTGATTCAGTTTAACTTGAGCACAGATTATAGTTGATAATGCATATATTTTCATCTTTTGTGCTGATTGAAAATTCTCATAACTTGTATCATCGATAACTATGATTAACGTTAATGAGATTTTTGCCAAAAATATGCTCAACTGGTGTTTTGAAAACCTTGCATTGCGCGCATTTATTTATTTATTTCTTAACGCGCTAGAAACTGATGTCAAAGTAATACAAAAACATCAACTGGACATCTCTTTCATTTTTTGGTGTGCAACGCTGGGCACGCAGTTAGTTAACTTATAATATGTGTACATGGAATCTCAATGACTATTGTTTTTAAAAGTGAATCGATCAAGTGATGCATCAAAACTTGCGCGTCTTTGACCATCGCATTAGTTTATGAACTTGCATGTGACACCATCGCTTCAACACTTATCTTATTCAAAAAGCTGTGCTTGTTGCGTGGGCTAGCGCCCACCTGGTATTGAATTACACGGTTCGGCTTGTTATCTAGGGGGTATTGGCCTACCCTAGTTATTCCACAAAGAGCGTGCGATGAGTGCTTGTTTGTTTTTGTATCAAAAAATATATTAAGATGGATCGCCGAAAGAAAGAGCTGATAGAGTAAACAAGTTCCACCTGGATGCATGATATAAATTGATACTAATATCGTGATGTGCAAATAGTGCAACATCCGTCTGGAGGAGTAGAAAAAAAATTTGATGAATTCGAAACGTACGATGGCATCAATTCATTTTGAGAATAGTTTTGAACCCCATTGAGGGCTGTCTAGGATAAAATAACTGACAATTTTGAAGAGCAAAAATAAAATCGAAGAAGCTAATTTTGTGGAATCCACGTTAAAAATGTATCTAAAGTGTATATTCGCAAACATAAACTACAGTTAGGGTAAACTAAGGCCCCTATATATACGAGCCCACGCATCAGCTTAAGATTAGCCATTTTGGATCGGAGCGCGTGTTTGGGTGGTTGTCTTTTCTGGTATCATGTTTGGTGATTGTTCACTGTGAGCAATTATTAGCGGCACGTGAATTGTTTAAAAAAATAAATATTATTTTCGGCAAATTTGGCGAAATGCGAAACTTTGCGGTGGTAATCCTGCTCGACGTTAAATCCTGGTTATCACAAATTTGCCATTTCAACTGCGCTTGCGCACGGACTTTGCTTTTTGGGCTTTCTGTTTTCAGATTTCGTGTTGCTTGTTTATATTTAGGTTGTGCTAGAGTCCCAACAAATTAATGAATGCGATTAGAGTATTTTCACAGCGATTTCGGAATACATTATATTAAACTAAGGATATGAATAACTGATAATCTTTACAAAGAAAAGAGAAAAATTACACTTAAATATTTATTGGTTTGGAAATATTTATTTAACGTAAACGTAAAACAAGTTATGTCCTTCAAAAATGATCGGAATATTACAAATATCCGTCTTTTGCGGATATTTTACGTTAGGCGTAAACAGCTTAGTATTATACATTTGTATTTAGGTTGAGGGTTCCGCTTTGTATTGGAAGTGATGCTGCAGATCAAGTACGCTCTTCTGAGGTTAAAAATTTGGCCCTGAAAAGGGCGTTTGTTTGATAGAAAAATCAGGCTCCAAATCCATTAATAATTAAGACGCAAAACTCAATCTTTACCGAGGCGTAAAACCTAAATCAAAGACAGCTTTATAATTTCTAATTTTTATCTGTTCTCATCTCATATTAACAAATTTAAATGTTTTTCATTAGTTTGAGCAAGAGTTTTGAGATCAGCAAAGTCCACGCGCAAGCGCAGTTGAAATGGCAAATTTGTGATAACCGGGATTTAACGTCGAGTGGTAATCCTAGCAGCGCAACAATGAAAAATCCGATCCAAAGTGACTAAGCTTAAGCTGATGCGGCGGCCTATCTATATAGCGGCTCTAGGATAAACCAAATTTGGCAGCATCGTGCTACTGTAATTAGGATCTGCGTAGCCTTTATAATGCTACCAGGTTTGGTTTGCCTCAACTATCGATAATACAGAGGTTTGCAGTTATTTGGCAAAATGTGTACTCGGTTTGAGCAACTTCTTGAAAAGCGCAGATCCAAGGGGTGTGCAATGAGGTCATAACCACCCAAGTGACCCAAAATAGCCAAAAATTTAGGTTTGTGAACTTTAATTTCGAGTCTTCAATTGGGTTCCACTTTCTACACCGTGAAAAAGATTCAGAAACGTTCCAGTAAAATAATGGGCAGCTAATGTGCTCAATTTTTTGCAGTAACACATCTAACAAAAACCAGGAACGTTTTTCGCTAAAACAAAGTAAAACCTTTCTGTAATTATCCTTGAATCCCTCCGTTTAAAGCCAATCTGGAACCTTTAAAGGAAGTTAGTTACGTTTCACGCAATTGGTTATGACCTTTCTGATTTACTAAGAAATCCCCAGAAGCATCAATGCTCCCATGGCCAAATCTAAGCAGAATTGCAAGTAAGAACCAAGCATCTCCCTTGCCTGCATTTCTGGTCCTACAAAGCTCCAGCTACCCAGAAACTTATTCGCTCTCATTTGGGAGCTTAGTCACTTTGGATGGGCCATAATCTAAGTAGATAGTCTATGGGCCGAGTGCAAATATCGTTCAAGTTCGTTTACCAATTTTAGGGACTACGTGAACTTGCTTGAAATCTATTATAAATGATGAACTCAATAGAAAAATACAATGTTCACAAGCTGGAATTGTCTCATTAAGTTTTAATAAGTAATTGAAATAAGAACTATGTTCAGAGGACTGTTAGCACTTACACAAAAAAATTTGTCTCTAGATGGCGCTATTAAACACAATATTTATAATCTAAAAATTTAATAAATAGTTTTCCAACCGAAATTTTACTGTTTTGCTCAATTTTTATTGAAAAATATATTAATACGTTTTAAATTACTTACTTTCGCTTAGTAATTTTGTAACTAAAAGGAAATCAAAAATTGTATCAATCCGCAGCTCTGAATGATCTTCATCTCAAGATTTCGTTTATTACACTATAGCAGCGCACATAGACATTGTTAAGTACAAAAAATTAGAAGATACTTTACTTCACAAAAAAGATATTAATGAATCACCGAATAGCAATAATTGACCTACAAAATCTTAAGAGCATAAACAACTCTAACAGATGCCATCGATGTTTAAAAAATATTATAAAATTAAACATTAGCAGACGATAAATTGAAAACTAAAAAGTATATTTCATATCACGATGTTTTATCTTTTCCTTCTTTAATAATATTGCTTTTTGATTACAGACGATATTTTGAGCTCATTTTTAGCCTACTTTCTCGTCAAAGTAATATACAATAAAAAAGGACTTAAAAGGTGGTTTACTGTGCTAAGGTTAATGTATCGTAAAAATATTGCTTAGTACAAAAAATAAGTCAAAAAAATAGATACAATAATTAAATAAACATCAAATTCAAAAGTAGGCGTTTGAGATGGGGAAAATATGTGTCTGTCGGTCGACCTATGTGCTCCCCCCCCCCTGCCCAAAAAAAAAGAAAGAAAAAACAAATCGCTCGATTGAAACAAACTTTTTTACTTCCTTTTACAAAAAAGGAAGTATTGTATTCGCGAAAAAAAATTTCACTCAAAAATTACCTCAATTTCCATTTTGCTCAGCCCGAATGAATGTTGAGTTTTTTTTTTTTTTTTTTTCGACTCAACCTCACGTGGATAAGTGCCTAGACACACGAAACATCCATTTTGACGATTCCCGAGTTAATTACAGCGAGTTTTCTCGTGACGTCCGTGCGTACGTATGTATGTGAGCATGTGCGGATGTGCGTATGTATGTCGCATAACTCAAGAACGGTATGTCCTAGAAAGTTGAATTTTGGTACGTAGACTCCTAGTGGGGTCTAGTTGTGCAACTTCCCTTTTGGTTGGTTGCATTCGGGTGTTTCTAAAGGGGTCTTTTGCCACTTTTTTGGAGGAAATCATTGTTAATTTCGATGTAAACTCAAGTGGTGTTATGATTTGGAGTACACTTGGCAATATATCGCCAGTCTTTTGGTCGCCAAGTTTACAAATATGGCGATTTCTTTTTAAAAATCTGGTTTCTTTCGCCACTGTTGGTGATATTCAGAGAGTAAACTACTGAATCACATTAAAATTGCCAATAATGGAAAAATTACATTAAATTGGAGTAAAAGGAAGTCGTATTTTTTTTTTTTATTTATTTTTATTTTTTATTTATTCATTTTTTTTACGATCTTCCCGATGACACCTCATTCCAGTATTTCATTTTTTGATTTGAATATTTTTTCGTTCAATTTTGAACAGTTCAAAGCACTTTATATTAGCGCTTGCGGGAAAAAATTTAAGGCAAATATAAAATGCGAACTTAAAGACGGATTTGTTTAAGAAAAACTTTGTTGGAAAAAGCTCTTGATGAGAATATTTTTTTTAAAAAACTTTAAATTAGCCATTTAAGGGCAATTTTTCGACAATTAAATTTTTTTTAACATTAACGACAACGCGAAAAATTATTTTATGTCACCAAAAATTGACAAAATGGAGTAGATTCTGAATACATTCTCAATTTTTGGTGACAAGAAATAAAAATGAAAGTTGATAAATGTAGAAATATCATATCTCATAGACTTAACATTGATGAAAGTCAGAGATTAATATGACTGAATCAAAATGAAATGAATTTAAAGCGCAAATGTTTTTACCAGGGCTGCGGAGCTGGAGTGAAAAAGAACCAATTCCGAACTGTGACTCTTACCCTATCCCCTCGTTTGTGCACTAACTATCAATTCATTGTTGATGCTTGAATAATTTAATCCAGTGGTGAATAACCTTTTTTTTTTTACCTGCGGGCGACAACTCACATTAATAGGAATCTCGTGGACCAGAACAAATATCAAATTTATTTATATGATTTAAGTTTTTCTAGATAGCATGGGAAAACAAGGGAAACAAAAGACAATTACAAACCAAAATTGCTGTCTTAATTACTACATGCTTATTTTATTGCATCTGTGTTTCAGAAATCAATTTATGACTACTTGACTTCAAAATTCATAACACCGAAAGAAGATTAGTAATTTTGGAAGGTTTTAGAATATATTTTTCGTTTTTTAACACTGAATAATAACGACGGGCACAAGGGTCATTATTTGATCCGCGGGATGTAGGTTGAGCACCACAGATTTAATCAATGCTCCCAGTTCATCAGAACATTGGATGGACTATAAATGCGGGCAGTATTGAAATACAATTCAGCACTATTTCCATTGCATCAGATATATAATGTTCAAAAACTAGTCTCCTGTACATGCCCTAAAACTCGGTGTTCTTCGATGTAGTACATGCAAGACCTAAAATTGTTCAAGCACATAATTTTCCTCTAGTGACTGTAGCTGTATAAACTCTCAGGAGGAAAATAATTCCATACGCAAAAACAGGATAAATGAATTCAGTGATTCTGACGATGATACTTCATAATGAAAAGTTTGCTTCTTGAAAAAAACTATTTTTTGATGTACATACATAATGTTTTTAACGTACATGCATAATATTTTAAATGTACATGTATAATATTTTTATGTATTTAAAATTTGTCTGCCTCTTGCTTGTCAGTTTCACTCCTTGCCATGTATCTTTAATGGTCTGTAAAAAAATTATGAGACACTATTTTTTTGTGAACATTAGGTTTTTTTCATCTGTAGACACTAAGGATTCAGAAAAATATCACTTTTAGTAGTCCCCGAAGTTGGCAAACGAAACCATGTTTTTAAGCATCTTTTATGCCTTCGTCCCACAGCCTAAGAGCCGTCATACTTATTAAACATGCTCAATCTTTAAACCAGTAGCTAAAATCATTTTTCACAGTGGTGAAAAGTTTGCATTCGTGCAACTTGTAGCAGTTCAGGATGTTTTTTTTTTTTTTTTGGTACAGAATTTTACAGGAAAATAAATGAAAACCCGTAAAATCCCGAAACGTTTCAAGGAAATAATCAGTGACATTTCGGATTTTTTTCACAGTGTATTTGTGCTGAAATTGCCCTTCAGAACCCTCTTCTTATTTAAGAAGTCATTTTTAAACTCTACCACACAAAGGAAGGGGTTATGAGTTTGAGGTGTCTGTGTATCTGTACTGTGTATGTGTATCTGTCTGTGGCACTCTAGCGTCTAAAGGGATGAACCGATTTTGAAAAAAAAAAATGTTCGAAAAGAGAATTGATCGAGAGTGTTCTTAGCTAGGTTGTGCTTTAGGATAGCATTAACTATCGAAGATAGTAATTAAAAACCTCTAAAAGGTTGTTCGCGATTTTTGCAGTGCACTGTAAAAAAAAACTGTAAATTTTGAAGAAGTTATCCGTATTTTTTACAGAAAAAAGCTGTTCGTAATAAAATACAGGATTTCTCTGTTTTTTTGAATCTGTAACCGGTTATACTTTGGTTTTCTTCGAATCTTCGAAATTTCGCCCGCGTGTTTGGATTTTGGTTCTCATGCTCGAGTTTTTGATCTTATATTTATTTAAAGCGAGTAAGTCTTAAATCGTTTGCAACTTCCATTTCATTGCATCCTAATCTATATTTTATTATTATGTTTTTTTGTCATCTGTTACAGAGGCATATTCGGAAATGTACTTTTGTATACATGTATTTCGTAGCAGTATAGTAAATATTGAAATGGATTTATGAAAGTATAGTTTCATTTTTTAAATCTTCATAAAATAATAAATCAGCTTGAATAAATAATAAAAATACGGAAAATTTCTGTAAAATAAACGGAAGAAAACTGGCGTCCTGGCTGACAGTTTTTTTCTGTAAATTTTACGGATTTTTTTTACAGTGTGAAAACATGTTGAAAAAATTTAAAATTTAATACCAAAATAAAGAGAATTTTTCCCCGCGTCTGATAGAACGTGTTTTGGAACTTCCATGTGGCATAGAATTCGAATTATAACGTTTTTTAAAACAAATTTCAATAACGGCTAAGCCTTTATTCACGCGATTTATCTCCGATTTCATTGTTGGCCGACAAGGAAATTAAACGCAATGATTTAAAATTTTTATCTGTTGCCAGTTTCTATTTGTTAGCAAATAAAATAATTGACATTGATTTTTAATAATGTAAGGCTTTTAAAAGGATTTTAAATTTTTCCTCTTAATTCTACAGTTGCGACTCAGTCGGTTTTTTTTTTAATTTTTAATTTTAATTACTTGTTAAATAATGAAACCCTCAAAAAGCAGAAGCTGAATCCCCTCTTGCCTTTTTAAAATACTTTGAGATATAAATGAATCGATTATTTCCGAAAGGGCGTAAGTCCAATGGATTCCCGTAGGACTTATGTCCTTTCTGAAATAATCGATTCAAATGCATCATTGTGCGGTATTTCGGAGGAAGAGGAACTTAAAAATTCAACTGCATTAATGTAGTGACTAATGAAACATCCGGCAAAAAAACATAATTGTTTTTACATTGGTTTGGCACTTTGATAAATGCGAGAAATAAAATCATTCACATAAAATTAAAATACTCTTTTTTGTATGGATTGTTAAGTTTCAAAATATCCTTTGGCAAAATCATGCTATTCATGGAAAATACACACAAAATATTGATACTCATTCTGAAGAGAAAAGGATATTTAATCTCATTTCAGCTGAGTTAAAACCACTGGTTGGAAAAACTACATTTTTTTTGTAGCGAACTACAACTACAACTACTTTGTTACAAATGTAGTTAACTACAACTACAACTACTTTTTTCAAAATGTTGCAACTACAAACTACTTTTGAAATGTAGTCGCTACTTCGCTATTTTCTAAAAAAATAAGTAAATAAAAAGCATACACAATAGGTTGTCCCTCAAAAAATTAAAGTCAATATTTCAAGTCGTATACCCTCTTGTATTTTTCCTCTTGTGTCAAAACAATTGTGAAAAAAAGTTTCATATAATTTTCACAACGGCAATCCGTGCCGACTTGCACCTGAAAGTGTAAAACAGTACTTGTATGCTATGCCAAATCGAAAAAAAAGAAATTTTTTTTTTTTTAGAAACTCGAAATTTCTGTTAATAAAACGTTTCCCCTGTACCCAACACCCCACATGTACCAAAAGAACATTTATTCAAATTAAAAAACATTTAGATATGCCACACTTGACCTAAAATTTATAATATTATTTTAAAAAATGATTTTTTGTCAGTTATCTTTTAAAAAATTGCATATAAATTTAAATAGAATGTCAAGTTCAAAAATTACTGGCGAACACATTTACAAATCAACAATTACAAACGAATATTAAATACATAATATAGTATTTTAAATGAAAATTTTAACTCAACCTGGAAAAAATCCATATCTTTGAGTACTATGTGGGAGACTTAAAAATTGCAGGAAAACAAAAATTTCTATTTAACGCTAATTACCCACTTTTTCTATTTTACTGTATTTTTTTCTTTTTTTTTTTCAGCTTTATAATTTCGTAAAATTTTACTTTTCTGAAAATGTGTATCAAAAACTTAATTTTTTGATGACAATTATAAATGTTAGGCCACGTGTGGGATATCTAAATGGCTTTTAATTTAAATACATGTTTTTGAGGTGCATATGTGGGGTATAGGAGCAATGTTTTATCAACATAAATTTTTAGTTTCGAAAAAAACATTTTATTTTAATTTTGCCTAGCATTACAAGTGCTGGTTCTCACTTTCAGACATAATCGGCACTTGTTGCCGTTGTTCAAATTATATGATTTTTTTTTTTTTTTTTGACGTAAAAGGATAAAATATAAGAGTGTGCGACTTGAAAAATCAACTTTCGATTTTTTTTGGGGGGGGGGGACACCCTTATACACACACACCGTAAGAGGTTTGAACAAAAAACGATTGATAAATTAACTCATCAGAAGACACTATGAAAAATGCCCGTTATCATACTCTTATACACTGTAATGCTGGTATTTATTGTAAGTCCTCCAGAACAGTTCAATTTTTTTCCTTTTCTATAACATTTTTAGTAGCTTCTTTTTATTAGGTGAATACTGTCGAAAATTTAAGCCTCGCTAAAATATTTTTATTTTACAATCTTCGGTCTGTTCATATAAAATTCACAAAATTTTCAACTTGCGAAATCACCGCTATCTTCATTTTTGCGAAAATAAGTGCTTTTTTCCATATAAATATTGGTGAAATATGAAAATTACGATGACAAACTAATGGCGTCAAACAGATAGAACGTATGGCGTCAAAATGAAATGCCTGAGGTCAGCTGGTATTTTTATGAGTCTTATTTCTCATTGCATCTGATGATGTACCTTGTGTAAAATTTACGCCAGTTAAATTCGTTTGAACCTTGATTTTTTTTTCAGTTTATTTAAAAGTAGTTTCCAGAAATCGCTACAAACTACTATTTTTTGTAGTTAACTACTCACTACACTACTTTTTTAAAAAAGTAGTGCGCTACACTACAAACTACTAAAAAATGTAGCTACTACAGTAGCGTCGCTACTTGTAGCGCGCTACTTCCAACCACTGGTTAAAACTATAAATTAAAATGTGTCAACTAATGTAGTCACTTTGACTTTAAAAAAAAATCAAAGACTTCTTAAATGTAGTCTTTAAATTGCATTAAATGTCATGCAATAAATACATTTTTATTACAATGGCAGTGTCATAACTAAGTGTTCGTTAGTAGTTTTTTCAAATAGATCTTTAAAATCTACCACAAGTTTTTATCCTCGGAATCCGAAGTAAGAGTCCTTCAATATATTTCCTTGAATGTCATTTTTATCTTCAACGACAGTTTCCAATCAAATTCTAAATTTGCGAAAAATTCAACGTAATTTTGTTTCGTTTTCCAATTGCTACACGATTATATAATTGTCTTCAAGTTCAGTTAGACCAGAGCCGTCATCCTCTGTCTCATAGTAATACTTTTTAGGACAATGATACAGTTTGTTGAGTTTGAGAATGTCCATCTTGGAAAGTTCGCTTGCTTTTCCAATCAAAACTTCTTTTCTTGGTTGAATAGTCTTTTGAGAACGATCGATGGCAAATTCTCTGTCGTGGTAATGTAGGACAGAAAAGTAATCATACGGAAGTCCAAATGTTGTCACTTTAGATTCAGACATTTTTCGGAAATTGTTAATTGAGGCTGAAAAGAATGAAAAACGAACTGTTAGAAACTTTTAAATTTATTAAAGAATAAAGAACAGAATCGTCCAGGGGAAAGAAGAATCAGAGTTTTAAAATATCTACAAAAGAACGAAATATTTTGCTTGAGTTATCACACATGCGTTTGCCATTTCCTAAACAACAAAATTTTGTTCAAAACCATTTTAATTTATTATTTTTAATGAAATATATAAACTGTTACATGCTGGACAAAATGTTTGTTTTCCCGTGTAGTACAACTTCCCGTAAATACTGTAAAAACGATTCAGAAACGTTTCTGGAAAATAATGCTGTGTCCCATTTCAGCTAGTAGCGTATCTTGCAAAAATAAGGAACGTTTTCTGTTCGTCAGTAACCTTTCTGAAGTCATCCTTGAACTTTTCTGAAATATTGGGAAATCTCCTCTGTTAAAGCCAATCTAGTCTCGAGAACCTTCTAGAAAGTTTAAGTAAGTTTAATGTAATTGGTTAGAACCTTCCTGATTTACGAAGAAAGCTATTATGCTATAGCTATTATTTACTAAGCTCCAGAAGCATTAGAACAACCATGGCCAAAGCAGCGAGAATTGCAAGCAAGGAACCAAGAACATTCCTTACCAGCAATTCCTGTCTCGCAAAGATGCAGCTATCCAGTGACTTATTTGCTCCATTGGGAGTTTAGTCAATCGGGACGAGCCGTAATCAAATATAAGCCGATACACTTAATAAACACGCTCAGTCAAGCTTTGAACTGGTAGCAAAAAATATTTTTCACTCGAGTGAAAAGTCTGCATTCGTGCATCTTTTAGCAAGTGAGGAAAGTTTTTTGCGAAGATACTTCATTTTACGGGGAAATAGGTGAAAACCTCTGAAATTCCGAAACGTTCCACGGAAATAACCAGTACGTTTCGGATTTTTTTTTTTTTTTTTTAGGGAAGGCATGAACAAAGCTTTCTCTTTTCCTTCTCCTAAATCTTCGTAGGGTGGTTTTAGAGCAATTTGTCTTTTATTCTTACCACTCCCTACAATTCACGGTCTTAAACATGGCATTCATCACAAAACTGTGATAAATGCTTTCCCTCTGGGTTAACACCTCTGCAAAAAGCTGTCGAGAAATTTGGCTTTTACACCAACTGATTTATTTGTAGAGAGAGGGCAGTAATTGATACAAAGTTCTTTACCTCGAGGGAAAGAAATTCTCTTTGTAGTAACAACATAATTAAAAAACAACATGCTAGAAAAATGTCATGAACAACATGATGAATAGGGGGTAAGAATAAGGGTCCATTTGTTAAGTGTAATTAACAAGGGCGTATGCAGCTCAGCATGGAAGGGGGCAGCGGAGCCTTTATAGGAGGTCATGGGAGGTCACTGACAAAAATTTCCTGACAATTCGGCGAAAATATCAACATTTTGCAAAAGTTGGCAAAATTATCATCTTTCGGCGACAACTTGGAGTTTCATTCTGCTAATTGAGTTTCCGTCCTCATAAAAATTTAAGTTCGAGGCCTCCCTGGGCAGGCAAAATTATTTGAGAAATTAGGGGATTGATCTATCACACCCCCTCCATCCTTGATTTTGAAAGTAATGTAATTTTAAAAGGATAGCGATTAACCAAACTAAACACCATTACCTTTCCCTTTTCAATGGGCTCCCAAAGATGTGTATACTTTCAAACTCAATGACGAATTAATAACAGCCAAACTATGAATCAACCGTCAATTTGAATTTTTTTTTTTTTTGAATTTTATTTTAAATGCTTTTTTGTTTTGCAAGGGGGCAGCTGCCCTCCTTTACCCCCTTCTGGTTACGTCCATGGTAAGTGACATTGTAGTTCCTGAGGCACGATACAATATTTTCGGGACAATTGTAAGAGAAAAATCCAAAGGTAGACCAAAACCAGACGAGGACAATTTTTTTACTGCTTTGTAAAATGATTGAAGGACGTTATCGGTTCCAATAAATCGTTGAAAAACTTCAAGATATCATAACAGATTCTTCAGGGAAACAAAACACGTATTCGCTTAAACATCTGATAGATTGACTAAATGCACTCTTTAACGATCATATTATTGTGCCTAATGCTTCTCGCCGAAAAAATATTGTATTTCGGTAGTGTAATGCATAAAATCATTGTATATTATTGGAGAGATTTAAAAGCTGTGCTGCTACTTATTTTGAACTATTTTTATTCAAATGTTATTTAGCAATTTCACAAAAATATTATAATTCCTAATATTAAAATTTGAAAAATGATATTTGTATAAACAAACTGATAAAAAAAATTTTGAATTCAAAATAAATAGTGGCGAAAATATTATCATAATTAGAAGTGCTCTGAAACTGAACGCTAAATAAGAGAGGCGTGATGAGAAAAGCAGAAATGGAAATCTAAATACGTACCAGTATTGCGTCTTTTGAAAGGTTAAATTATGCATTACTACTTTTTTTTATCAATTTTGAGATATTTATGAAAATGATTTTTTTTTCTCTCTAAAAAAAAATACAAATTTCAAGTCAAAACATGATTGTAGCTTTAAGGTTTATTCTACGTTTCCTAAACAGTTAACGTTCTCATTTTACAGAATCGATTTTCATATATAAAATGTGTACAAAGCTTCTGAATTAAAATGAATAGTCACAGAGATAATTGTTGATAACAATTAAACTTTAAGATAAAATGAACTTTAAGATTGAACTTTTAAAATTGAACTTTAAGAGGGACTTGGGATGAAAGCAGAAGGAGGTCGGGCAGATTCTGATAGCTAGCAAAAACTTCGGTCTTCCGTAATTTTTTTCGACATAAACAGTTTATTAACTGGCTGAAAGAGTATAACCAGTTTTTAACAGGAATAGGAGCAACTGAAGAAATCTATAATAACAATATCTAGCTGTTTAAGTAAAATCATTTGAGTTTCACTCTGTTGCGCAATCAACACGGCCTGAATTTAAGAACGAATGATGTTTTACAACAAAATTCATTTGAATATAACTAGTATCTTGGATGATATAGCGGGATACATTTTTGAGAAATTTACTTCACTGCTAGTTTGTAAGAAATTATTGCAAGAAATTTGGCCTGCTAATAGTAATAAACTGAAGCCCAGTGGCTCAATGGTAGCGTTCTACGCTTCCAAACCGCAGACTCAGCTTCGATTCACGAGTAAGGCTTTACATTGCTTCATTGGATCGATAAAATGAGCACCAAGCATGCTTGGGAACTCAATTTTGGGGATACCGCGTTCAGTAGGCCACCTAACCAGAGCACCCCAGAGACCTCGGTCTCATAAACTGAGATGGGTACATAAAGCCCTCATGGGCTGGTGCGCCACTAGCGCGAGTTTAGTTAATAGTAATAAACTAATATGTTTGTTAAAATATTTGAAACTAATCCCCAAACAACAAAGGAAACGTTCCTCCACTTCATACTACTGCCTTCGATCTGCCATTATCTTTCAGAGGTCAAAAGTTTAATAAATATAAGTGTGTGATTCAGTTTAATAAATATGAGTGAATACTTCTTTTGTCATTCTACATTGCTGTTGAGAAACGTTTATTTTTCATCATACAATAGACTTGCCAGACTTGATATTATCAGTGAATATAGTGACATAATCACACCTGTCAGCTATGGTATGTTCATAGAAGAAACCAAGAACATGTATCAGTTCAAGCTACTACCTTAGTTCTGTCATAATTATTCAAAGGTCACTTCAAGTTTTAAGTTTAATTTATATAAGCGAAAACTCCCTTTGTAATTCTACATAAGTGTACAGAAATGTACATTTTTCATGGTAACAATAGACTTACCAGACTTGATGTTATCAGTGAATATAGTGACATAATCATCTCTGTCAGGTCTGGTATGTTCATGGAAGAAACCGAGAACATGTAGCAGCTCATGGAGCACCCTTGCCACCCAAATACATCCATGGCCTAGAGTCAGTTTCTGCTTTCTCCCGATGTATCCAACGACTGCACGACATCTAAATAAAAACACATCTTTTTAGCATGAAATTCAGATTGTCAACACGAATGAGTAAAACTAAAAATCAGAGATATTTTTTGATAATTTTAGTGTTGTAAATGATTCATGAGGTCTTTATTCTACGACGACCTTTGAAGAATAAATAATGGGGTGGTTTCCTTCAATCAAAAGTACTACTTTTAGTCATTGAAATGGATAGAATGAGCAAAAAAAAAAAAAAATAACATGGACCCAGGAAATACTTTTATTTTTCCAACAGTGTTTTTTTTTATTAATTTTTTTAAATGTCCGATTTTTCAAACAAGGCGTGGTCTTTGTGACGTCACAAATAATGCACTTTGCCGCATCTTTCTACTACGTTTCCACGTTATGATAATCAAGCAGCGAATTAAAATTGGTAATCGGTCAATGCAAGAACGATCCTGACAGATAAACGGGAGGCAATCCTATATTTTGGCGCTAAATGATATCATTCTCAGACTTGGCGACAAGGATTCTTCCTGTACCTCGTGCGTAGTTTAAAAAATGGCTTGAAGAATGTAGTGATGAGTAATGTGTTAATGTATTTATTATGATGAGATTTTTACAATTAAATATGCATGAAAGTAAGTGAAACATTTTCTTGTATGTGACTATATTAAGTTGTATCTTTTTGTTTTTTTTATTTTGAAAAAAGAGCATGTTCCTTTATTTATGCTTACTGTCTGACCACGGATTGTATGGAATGACAAACACCGTTTTACAGCCGGAAATGGATAAATTTATTATTTTTTACCGATGTCAGCTTTTGCAGAAGCAGAGTCTCATTCAAATGAGCGGAATACGCGCTTCAAATTTTTACTTTTCCCCCTTATTCACATATAGATTCGTTGATCTGGACGTTTGAAAATTCCATGCAATCTGTAATTGGACAGTAGAACGGTTATGAAATTAAAAGCATGTATTAAGATTTATTATGGCTAGGCCTTAGGTTTGTTTCTAGATTATCATTATGTGCATCTGTACTTTCAATCCGGACAAAATTTATATTTATTTATGCCATAATTAGACGTCTTCAGATATCTAATGTGGGAAATTGTTGTTAGACGTTAGCTTGCATAGGTGTGCATTAAATAAACGTTTCTCATGTGCTTGAGATTTTTGCTTCCCCCCCCCCCCCTTGGATAATCGAAACTATTAGGCTTCTTTTAATTTCCCGCCTAAATTAACGTACATTTCTTTAAGACGTCCTTAAGGATTCTTCCTGTAAGCGTGCATGTATTCACATCATTAAACGTTTATCCTTTGTGAAACATTTAGATGTTTCCTTTTCCTTGCATAATTAAAGCTACTGAGTTGCTTAATTATTCAAAATTAACAACCATTTTTCTCAGACGTGTTGACTTTTGTCAGAATTGTTCCTGTCAGCCTTTAGCGTGCGTAGATCTGCGTCAACTAGAAATCTGTTATCGTGAGTAAATTGTTTAATTTCCTTCATTTAGTAAAACCATTTTGATGTATAATTAATTTAATTACTGCAGAATTAAATTTATTCCTGTCATCTATTCTTAAGGGCAGATTCCTCCTGTTAGCCATTAGCGTGCAAAGATGTGTTTCTAATGAACGCTATTGAAAATTGTACTGTAAAGCATTTTTGTTCCTTGAACAATTAGGAATATCTAGCAGCAAATTTAATTTTCTGCCAAAATTAACTTTCTTTCAGATATCAAGTCTTAAGTAAGATTCTTTCTGTCTCCTGTGTAGTTGAGCATCAAATGACTTCATTCTGACATTTATTTTCTTTTCCTGTTGCATAGTTGAATCCATTTAGGGCCATACCTCCGTCACATGTGGGACAAAAATACGCTTAAATTTCATTAACATTTCGTCATATCTCTTAATATTTTAATGAAACTGGGGTAAGCAATTTTTTTAATCTTTAAATTTGATACAAAGATACTTCTGAAACAATTTTGTTATTTAAATTAAAATTTATTTACATGCGTCACGTGCGGGACATCTAAAGTCAACCTCTGGTAACTTGCTTGTGGATAAGCTAATATTTTTGCTCTATTAATACAGCAATGACGAAACAAATTGCAGATTTTGAAAGCTATGGTTCTAATGTAAAGGAAACATATCTCATAAGTTTAGAAATAATTATTTAAACCATTGAAAAAAAAATATGTCTATGCCTATTCCATTGAAAATGGTCATTTTGTCCCGCACGTGACAGTTTCTGTATTTCATAAAAAATAAATAATTTTTGAAGAAAGTTTTGGCTAAAGAAGTCACACATGCATTTGTGATGTCTTAAGCAACAAAATTTTGTTAATTATCCTTTTAAATTATTATTTTTTATGAAATATACGAAGCGTCACGTGCGGGAAAAAATTACCGTTTTCCATGGAATAGCCCTTTATCTGTTCAATTTCCCGGCAAAATATTTTTTTCGAAAATTAACTCTGTAAAGGTTCTTCTTGTTAAGTCCCCTTCCCTTCAACCATCATATCTTTTCTTCTTGTTGAATATTCTCCCTATTAGCCTTCCTGGGTGTGCCAAAAATGAACATTTATTAATTTTCATATTCTTGGTGTCAAAAATCAGTATGCTTAATTTACTGTCAAAATTCATGCATTTTAGGTATTATTCTTATCCAGCATCATAGATGTGTAACAAATAGGTGTTTATCATGAGTAAAATACTTATTTCCTAATCCTACATAATTGAAACTATTTAGCTGTTTAATTCATTACTTAAAATCATATGCCAGATTTTTAATCTCTACTGAACTTTAACTTTGTCTAGCAACAAATGAAAGATTTTTGTAGTTTGCTAAGAGCTAAATTATTTAAGCATGAAACACTATTCTATTAAATTAGTAGGGCACCTGGTACATTTGTCAATAGAACCTGAAGTATAAGTTCACCTTTCAGTGAGCAGTCATTGTTAGAGCAATGATTGAAATCTTTGAGATTGTGGGTTTTTCACTGGTCAGTCATCAGTTCCAAGTTCATCTGATGCACAAAATTCCTGCGGACATGTGTATAAAAATGCTTTATTTCAGTGTGCCCAAAATTTAATGTTCTATTTGTATTATGAATACATTTTTCGCTTATTGTATATTTTTCAGAAGGGTTCCTCCATGTTAGTTTACAAAGATGTCAATTGTTTGATCCTGAATAGCGAGAAGATGAATGATTTCATGGAAACTTAAAGCACAACACTAGTTGAATTTAGACTTTACATGACAGTTACTTTATTAAAGTCTGCTGCAAAGTCTTAATTTTGCTGTAATAATGCTTTAACTGGACCTTTCAATGAACTAGAACAACCATTAGAATCTTTGAAATGGTGGGTCAATGCTTTGCAGTCAGAAATCAGTATTAAGTTCAGTATTAAGTTCAGATGCACAAACTTCCTGTGGGATAAGTATAAAAATAATTATTTCAATGTGCCCAAAGTTGAATGTTCAATTTGTATTGTGAATTATGAATACATTTTTTGCTTATTGTATATTTTTCAGAAGGGTTCTTCCATGTTAGTTTACCAAGATGGCAATTGTTTGATCCTGAATAGCGAGAAGATGGATGATTTCATGGAAACTTAAAGCATGACACTAGTTGAATTCAGACCTTGCATGACAGTTACTTTATTAAAGTCTGCTGAAAAGTCCTAATTTTGCTGGTAATAATGCTTTAACTGGACCTTTCAATGAGTAAGAACAACCAATAGAATCTTTGAAATGGTGGGTCTATGCTTTGCAGCCAGAAATCAGATTTAAGTTCATCTGATGCACAAACTTCCTGTGAATATAAGTATAAAAATAATTATTTCAATGTGGCCCAAAGTTGAATGTTCAATTTGTATTGTGAATTATGAATACTTTTTTTGTTACTAGTGTATCTATTTTTCAGAAGGGTTCCATGTTAGTTTACCAAGATGTCAATTGTTTGATCCTGAATAATGAGAAGATGAATGAGGTTATAGAAACTTAAAGCACACTAGTTGAATTTAGAACTTGCACAACAGTTACTTTATTGAAGTCTGCTGTGAAGTACTAATTTTGCTGGCAATAATGCTTTAAAACCGACTTGTTAAAATTCAAGTGCATTCAACATCAATCATATAGTGTAGTCTAAATATATGATTCTTGTGTCTGATGTAATAAAAAGCATTTACAGAATTAATATAAAGGGATGTTGTCACTTAATTTATGACTAAAAACCTCTTTATAAATGCTAACATTTTTTAGGCTAATTTTCCTCGAGATAAAAAGTTTGGTTTGAACATTTTTACTTCGTCACAGATATATTTTATTTCTGGTACAATTATTTTGCTTACAATTGTAACACAGCCGGCTTAAAAAAATCTGTGTATTATTTTATTTTAAAACAAATTCCTGCTGTTATCATACCAAGAATGAATATGCTTCTCTAAGTTATTCCTGTAGTTAGCTCAGTACTCTAAAGTTTTTCCTGGTGCAAAAGTTTCATAAATGTCAAAAGAAAAACATTTACAAAACTTCTTTGGCATGCTGGCATTAAAACTTAGAGATCACTATCTGTAATTTTATGGTGTAAGAAATTAGGGGTATGAGGAAAGTAGAAATTAAGCAAAGTATTCTAGTGAGGAGAATCAAAAGAAAATGAGCATTAAATCAACATTGCATTTTAAGTAAAAGGTATCAGCAAAACTTAAGTGTAAAATAGTAGTGGTATATATGCTTTATGTTATTGATATGTTTCAAAAATCCCGTCAAAGCAATGACATATATTGTTTTTTCAATTATGTATTTAAATATTAAATTTCAAAGCTATAGTTAAAAGAGAAAATGATTGTCTTTCTTTGGGTCAAATATATTTTTCTTGTACTTTGATTTATTGTTTTCTACAAAAAGCACTATATTAGTAGTTAATGGTAAAAATAATATAGTAGTTTGGTAACAAGTTTAGCATGATCGTCATTAGGCATGTATTTTCCGTGGGGATTTTAAAAAGATCATCCTTTCAAATTAAATGAGGAGTAATTTTAAGCTATATTCATGTTTCAATGTCAAGAACATTTGAGCAAGAGCATTAAAAATATTCGCACCATGCTGAATAAGTGCTGAAAAGCATGTGGAGACATTCCTCAATTTATCATACCATCCAATTTTTATGAATGTTTTATTCTGGATTTGGTTATATGCTGTAATTGTATTTTTCAGTGTTAGCATTTAAACAACACACATTACAATTATAAGTGGGTAATTTTGCTTCTAAATTAAAATAAAACAGCATTATATTTTGCATATGCTTCACACTTAGCAGGTTTTATTTTATAATACAATCAATGTAATTGACGTTCGATTTTAACAAATTTACTGTAGTACATTCGTCCCTCGAATAACACGGTACTTGCACAACACGGTTTCGATATTTCACAGTACGAAACTTCAATTTAATACTTCATGGTTTTGATATAACACGAAAGTTATCTTTAATAAAGAAGACATTTCTTTTTTGTTTAATACATTCTGTTAATGTTTGATAACTCTAATGAGGTTTTACTTTGTTTTTCATGAAACTTGGTTTCGATATAACACGATAGACATGCTTTGATTTACATTATTTCTAAGTCTCGTATAACACGGTTTCGATACAACACGATACATATTGACATGATTTTTACTATGTACATGATTAATTAGTGTAAAAAATATGTTAATAAGCTTAAAAAAGTCTCGTATAACACGATTTCGATACTACACGGAACGAATACGAGAGACGCCTGTATATTTACAAGAAAATTATTCAGCTTTATATATTAAATAGTTTTATTAAGAATAATATTTAACTTTATGTTTCACACAGAGTTTTATTAAGAGTTTGTCAAATTTTAATCTATTCAGAATTCTATCATGTATCATATGAAACACATTACTTGGAAAATTCTTTTCTATTTTAAACAATTGTTATCGTTTTTTTTTTCTCCTTAATCCGTTTGCTATATGAACATTTTTCTGTATTAAACGTTTTTTTTTAATTACTAAAAAGTCAAAGTTTTGATTTTTTTTTTTTTTAATGAAGACTGTTTTGAGTGTACAAGCACCTGACAGGCTCGTCATTTCAAAAAAAAAAAAAAAAAGGGAACGATGCGGAAAATACTCAGTTTCTATTGCAGGAGAAAATCAAGAGTAGGGAATTTTTAAACGGGGAGGGGGGGTGCACCCCTAGTCACGTTAATTTAATGTCTGTTATTCATGGAGTAGTAGAGGATAGGAATTTTTTTAGTTTGTCAGTTTGAACATACATTTGCCCTTTGTATACTTATATGCACATATTATATAAATTGGGCTAAGTAAATAACTTAATGAAGTAGTAACTTGCTCCTTGCCTTTTCGCTGCAATACATTAATAAATAATAGTTTAACGTAACAAATCGGTGGGTAGCCTTAAGTCCAGGTAGGTTTGCGTTTTCTTTGAAGTGGAAGGGGGGAAAAATTCTAACATATTCTCTATTAGGGGGCAGCACAATCAGAAATATTTTTCTGCGGTCCTTCATTTCGAAATTTGACATGGAGGGAGGGGCGGTGCACTCAATGGGAATTGACTTGGGGAAAACAACGAAAAACACGCCCGCTATCCACTTATAACTAATAAAAAGCATTATTTTTCCAAAGCAAGGGGGACTTTCGACCTTCCTCCCTTTCTTCCACATGGAGGGGGGGGGGCAAGTGGGGGCTCAAGCCCCACCTCGGAAATTAGAACTTCCTTGCTTTTAGTACTTTTTTTCTAGCAAAAAAGTAAAAACATTTCTCCAGCCATTAATGAATAAATTATTAAAAATGTCAAATTTTAATAACTCTAATCTGTACTGAAATCGGTTTCTATGCGGAAAGTATCTTGCTAAACCATGGAAAAAATATATGACCCCCTCCCCTTTTAAAATTTTGCTTATGCGCGCCCATGCCCCGAACCCCCTAAATGACGACGGACTTACTTGTGGCTCATTAGCAATCTTCGTGTTTTCATAAGCACTCAAGGATTAGTGAGAATTGCTTGAGACTCAATGAAGGTGCCCCCCCCTCCCAAAGCCCAATATCTAAGGTTGTGCTTCTGTTTTTGGGCGTCCACTGATGTCCTGTGAATTTCTTCATTTGCAAGGAAGTACTACTTTTGCTATTTACTCACGTTCTTAATAAGTCATACATATCATTTTATTACCAATCTCTGAACTCTCAATATTTATTGCCACAGTATCAAACTATTTATTGCTGCTTTTTCCAAAGCTTATGCATAACGGCATGGGATTGGAAAAGCGATATACGGTTTATTTTGACACAAAAGTTAATATTGTTTGTCTTGAAAGTTGCGTATGCTGTATCTATGTTACAAAAAAAGAAAAGAGAGAAAATATTAAAATTTTTAATGAACCATTTCTAATGAAAAATGTTACAACTATTATTTTGCAGAAAAAGTTTGCAAAATTACTGCATCTAGGGGTTCCCCCCTCCCCTTAAGAGCAAGGGTGCACCGCCTCCAAAATAAGACCCCATAACAGGGAAAATACCACTCGAAATACCCCCCCCCCATAACAATTTCGATGGTGCAGTGCGCCATGACCTCCCCAAGGTGGGTACCCCTCTGCATCTATGTGTTTCGTAGTCGTCCCTACCCCCCAATCGGGAGCAGCACCCAGGATACCCCTTAAAATTTCTGTAGTACGGTTCGCACTCAAGGGGGTCAATTAATATGTTATCAAAATTAAGGTAGTTAGTACAACGAGGGGGCCTCCGTAGCTCTGTGGTAGAAGCTTCGTCTTCCAAGCTGAAGATCGTAGGTTCGATTCCCGCCTGTGCCTTGAGTGTTATTTCCTTCTCTAGTGTTGTAAATCTTTCCTGTGTGTGTCCGGAGGCAAGGCGCTTGGCACGCAATCCTCTATCTATGTGAAGCTGTCTAGCTTCTAAATAAATAGATAAATAAAGTGCAACGAGTGGGACTTCAGAGCAGACAGCATGATTGAAATTTTTAGGGAGAGGAGGGATGACTAAAAGTTGTTTTTGTCGTTTTTAGGGGATCTCATTTTGGGGATGCATTTGAGGGGAGGGGACATCATTGTTCTTGAGGGGGAAGAAGAGCATCTCTGATTTAGGAAAGATTTTTTTGGTGCAAATGGAATTTCATAAAAAATGCGGAAAAACTGTAACGTCATTTAGTTTGTTCTATTATAATTCAAAATATATAACTTTAGAATACTGAACAAACCAGTTTATTTTCTTAAACTAATTTGCATTTAATGATGTTTACCATTCTTGAAAATACCAAATACATGAAAAAAGTACACTTAAAATCGGAAAGAACATACTCCTTCAGGAAGTGTTTCCAAAAAGGAAAAATAAACTGCAACTGTATTGTTTATGGTATCGCACTTTTTTTTTGGCATCATGTTCGTCATGTTGATAAGAACTCGCCTTGAAATAGATGAAGTCGCCAATATGGTAACCATGGACCCAGGATCGTTCCTGCATTGACCGACGTGTATTAAAATTGCGCGCTACGCTTGCTACCAACCATATCGTTGCCAATACACGTGAGTAAAGATGCGAATTAAATATTTCGGACCGTGAATGGCAACACTGAATGGTATTTCATCATTTGTGATGTCATCGGCAGAAGCGTTAAATGATGAAAGAGCACCAATTTAAGTATTTTTTTAAATATTAAATTTAAAGAAATTATTTAAAAAGTGGTCAGATTCTATGTTTTTAAGCATGCTCTTTCAGAAAAAAATACTTTTAAAATTTTGGACACGACCCCATTGTGTTGAACTAAATTAACCCCTTTTTAGCATTTTTGGTCACTTAAATGATTTGTGGAAATGTTGATTCTTTAATGGACTGTGATATGATAGAAAATATACAGTATTACTATTTATTCATTGATTATTTATCTACTTAAATAAATGTGGGATTTTTTTTCATTTATTAATTATTATTACTTTTAATTTACTTATTTATTCTTTTTTTGAAAAAAAGGGCGGGGAGGGGCATATGTGAACATGATATGCTTTACTAAGATAACTTCAAGCAAATACTCTTGAAAAAATTTTAAGTAATGGCAATAACAGTTCTACATCTTGGCGAAACTTTTAGACCAATTAGCCACATTATGTTTCATTGGTGACAACTTTTTTGTCGCCAAACGCAACTTGTTTTAGCAGGTGTTGCATGTAATTTTATTACTGTCTTCTTAACGTGAAACATATTTCAAAATAACTAATAAGCTAAATTTAATTATTACAGGCCATTATGTGAATACTTAAGTTAATTTATGACAGGGTTGTTTGGTTTATACCACGTTTCAACTATGGTTTAAACCGTGGTTTAAACCAAGTGGTTTAAAAAAAAACATGTGGTTTTATTTTTGAAAAATTTCACTGTTTTCCTCCAAATGTTTTCATAAAGTTTACATATTATTGCAAAGATTAAAATCTATTTAATGCAAAGTAACTATCAAAGCCTTATAGATAAATTCCAGATTTAATAAATTTAGAAACTTATATTTTTAAGGTAATGCAAATTTGCTAAATAGTTTTTATTTTGTTTTTTACTTCTTTTAAATCTATGCAGCTTTCCTATTAAATACATAAATATACAAGGCAAACCAACTTAGTTTTTCTAAAATTACGTGGAAAAAATCTAAGTAGCTCTTTTATAATTTTTTAATTCTCATTATCTTTTTAAGTCTTTTGCATTTCAAAGTAGTCCAAAAAGCACATTTAAACCAAAACTTTATGTACTACCTAATTTGCTTGATTACTTAAAATTTATTGAGGTATAATATGTACCATTGAAGCAATACATTTACATAGTGTAAAAATATCGTAACACTAGAATATTTAAATGAAAAGAGAAAAAAAAACTAAAGAACTTCAAGAACACTTAGAGTAGGCATAAAATTTCGCTTATACCTGCACATTTTGCATCTTCGATAATGCAGTCAGAGCAAGAAAAGGAAACGTATAAAATTATTAAAACAGAAAACATCCATGTAACTCTGTGCTCTTATTTAAAAAAAATAATGTTTAATTTTCACCTTTCAAAAAATTTTTTTGATCCCAATATAATAAAAGAAGTTTCATATATGAATGGTGGAAGAATTGATAAACATTATTTTTTATGAGTCTTCATTATTAAAATATGTCAAAAGAGTATTTTCATTGAAATACTGAAAAGTACTGAGTTAAGTACCGAGATCATTTGTACTGAGACTTTTAATTAAAATTATTTTTTTTCTTTGATAAAAAACATTTACTCTTAAATGCATTAAACTGGGAGAAATAATGTCTACAATGGAAAACATAATGATTTTCTTGAAACCTACTTGTCCTGTTTCTATAATTGTTGTCACTGATACATTAGGTAAATAAATTACATGATTTATAACATTTTTTTAAATCTTTAAGCAAAATATGCATTGACTTTTGATTTTTAAAGTTGTACAGAGTACATCAGACTTATGATCATTTTTGATACTGCACAATACTTTCCATGTTTAAGATTGTGTGAATTTAATTTTAATTTTGTTTTTTATTTATAGTAGATAGCTATGATTCTGAGGAAATTAATTTGCAATTTATTCTTGATTGTTTGTTATTATTAATGTCTGAACTATCGCAGTAAATTATTTCTTTTATTATTTATACCAAGACCCATTTACGAACTGTATTTTTTTTTATAAGAGTTAGATTTTCAAACAATATTCTCTTATAGAAATCTCTGAGCCTGAGGAAATGAAATTACAAGATTTTACTCTTAATTATTTAATTAATTATGAAGAAATTAGGTACAAATATGAATTTTAAACATACCTAAACAATTAATTTATAAAATCTTCATGATTTTCCTAAATTAAAATTGTTTTTCTTACTAAAATTAATAAAAACCAAATAAACACGGTTTGAACCAAAAAAAAAACATGTTTTAAATCAGAAAAACATGGTTTAAACCAAAAAAATATGGTTTAAACCAAAAAAACATGATTTAAACCGAAAAACCATTTTTTGGGGGGGTTTCAAAAAAAACGGTTTTTATGCCAACCCTGATTTATGACAATATTTTACTTTTTTGTTAAATCATTTTTGCAAGTTAGTTCTAAGGTGGAGCACTTTTGAACACAACATCTAAGAGCAAACATGAACATATACTCGCCGTAATATTTATAATAGTGTTTTAATTCCTTTTTAAGTGTAAATATTTGTAATTATTATTTTTCTATAACAAGTTTGTAAATTTATTTTTATTATTAGTAGTAGCATTAAATATTTGTTTCATTATTTTTTACTTTTAAATTTATGTAGCTAAATAGTTGGTCAACAATTTAGTGTTATAAAATATTTACATTAAATAAAAAGACAAAATATTTTCATTTAGTTAAACACTGAAGTTTAAAATCATTTTGAAATGCATTATCACACTCTGTATGAAGCTTATGAGCACTATATAATTAGAATAATCTTAACACAATATAATGTTCATTGGACTATGCAATCTTATGTCTATGTAGTTTCTTTTTTGTCTATCCAGTGACCAGAATATGCTACGACACTCTAAAATTTGGCAGTGAGCACAAATTAAAAATAAACAATAAACAATCAACTTTTCGTTTATCATTATGAATGTTTTTATAATATAGCTTTTATTTTTTTTATTATGAATGAGATTATTGTTTCGGCTACTATAATTGTGTTTAACACGATAAGTATAGGAATAAAAAAAAATCTCTGATTGGGTGGGAAATTTCCATACGCACCCAAGCAATTTGACCTGAACAATTTAAACAGAATTTTGAACCCTTTAAGTATAACTTCAACTAAATTATGCTTCTTTTAGTTAGAAAACATTACGTTAAAAGCGAAAAGTCATTCCAACCTTTTAGCGAAAATCCTTCCTAATGAAATCTTATCTCTTTCCGCAATCTTTGTAAACTTTAGAAAACAGCTAAACTCCATTCAAATCACGTGCTGTTGTTAAGTAAGTAGATATTATGTCGCTGAAACTTCCTAGTCTCTAAGTTCAGCAAGGAACCAATATATCTTGTCGGCGCTCCCATTTCTCGGTGCTTCCAAAAGGTCACTAAACCTCGTCCGAAGAGACTTTAATTTAAATGCTTTGATTTTTATTCCTTTTAATACTTTCCTTATCTTTTTTCTTTTTTAGTATCAATGGCCATATACGCTTAATAATTAAATTCCTTGGCTTACAGGTTTGTGGACAATGCAAACTGGATTCATGAATAAATTAAAAGGTAAATTATTCCAATAACTTATTTTCCTCACAAATCGACTTTTAAACTGTGGTGTTTGAAATTACATTTTAAACAAAAAGTTATGTTTTCTTTTCCACTTTAGTGACTGAAATGTGCCCAAGAATACATTTAAAACAATGATAATGCTTTTAAAAATGATATCACGTTAAAAACGTACAATTAAAACCAGTTATTAGTGAAAGTTGTCACTTTATCGGAAGTTCATTGAAAATAAAAGCAATTTCATTAAAAACGGAAATGACAAGCTATGACATTAAAATTGTTAAATATGAAATCGAAGTAAATTTTTAAAGTGACTTTAAGAGTTTAAGTTTGAGATAAGAGTAAAATTTGCAATGAAAAACGCGAGTTGGGGAGTTAGAAGAAAAATAAGAAAGTTGTATACCATTGCTCAATTTTCTTTAACTACAAAAGATAGGAAATTGTACCTTTTAATTCGAAAACAAGCTTATGAAATTTTTGTTACAAATTTGAATTAACCAATGATAAAGATATCAACGCATTACTGCCGACTCGCAACTGCTTTAGAAGAATAGAAATATCAGAAAACTAAAGGTATGTAACAGAAACAAAATTCCATCAATTTGTTAATAAGATATGTTACCAAATCAATTGATTTTTCTTGAGAAATAAATTGAATCCCAATTTCAAGCAATTTAGATCAAGCATCCGCGTAATAAAGTAATAAAAAGTAACTCTAGAATTAGTATGAGGCTTATAATTGCATTTATGCTCAAATGGTTTTGATCTCTATTACCGTTATTAATGAGGATGTAATTTCATTGAGAAGGAATAAACAGTGGAAAAAGTAAAGCTTTCAAATCTTGAAGCAAGGATCTCAAGTCACGTGATACATTTTAAAGTATCATGTTAAGTAAAGTTTTAAAGATCTTATAGTAAATGTAACAATTTATTATAATTTTTTTGCGATATTTTGCTTTATATGTGTAATTTACTTTCTTTATTAAAATACTAATTGTACTGAAGAAGTTTTAAAGAACCATCACAGATCGAAAGGAAGTCATATTTAAATTCTACTAGAAAATGTTGCGGTGACACGATAAAGAAAAGCGGAATATAATATTTTGATTAACTCATGCTTTTATTTCTTTCTTTCAAATAGCTATTCTGCTAAAGAAGTTTGAATAAGTCTCATCAGAGATTTAAAGCAACCCATCTGAAATTTTATTGTAAAATCTTAGTGGTGTAATGAAGAAAAGACTAAACAATGCATAAAACCTTTTTCTCTGAAAATCTTAACGAAAGTTTTCTCTTCTGTGCTTTTTGAATGTAATAATTTATTACACTTTTATAATAATTTATAATATTTTGGTTTATTTACTTAATAATTGATATTAATAAAGTAGTTATCCTCCTTAAAAAGTTTAAAGAAGTTCCAACGCAGATCGAAAGGAAGCTGTACTGAAATTCTGTTTGAAAATGTTCGTAGCGCTCTGTTGAAAATCATTTCAAAAAGTACACAAACCCTTTTTCTCTGACTATCTCAACGTAAGCTTTTTCGTCTGCGTGCTTCTTGAAGCGAATGCAGCTGAGGGAGTGTATGTCTTTCATCGCTTTCTCTATCACCGCTCTCTCTTTCGAAGCTGGAAAATAAAAAAAAAAGTTGTAGATTGTGGAAAAATAATTGATAATTATCTGTATGAAATAAAAATCGCAGTAGACCATTTTGGGCACACATTAAGTTTTAAAAATAATAATAAGTTGAAATTATTTCTGACAAATTTTAAGTTTTCGCAATCAAGGATTGCAGTTGGCTTTTAAATGATTTAGTTGTCTATTTGTTTGAAATATTCTTTTTTTTCTTATTGCCTCAAGGATTGTAAGACATGCTTTCTCCACTCGTTGTAACATTACCACTTCATAATGAAACGTATTTTTACCGAACGTAAATTAATGACAGTATTAAAATGTATAGTAATATTAAACCGTATAATACGTAGAGTGCTTCAATAAATTTCATTTAAAGAAAAATAAATACTAAATAACAGTAATTATAGTCTACTAAAGAGACTGCACGTTAAGACTAAAGAACAAGTAGTATAGTTTTTCTCGGAAACTCAAAAGCTAATAGTGCAGATTGCAGAAGCAGATATCGTATTGAAAAACATAAAAGTCAGAGCCTATGTATAGAGTATGAGCACATGAGTGCCAGAGACCTGCGTCATAGTATAACTGTCCAAAATTTTTCTGAGTAAAAGCACCACAACAGGTAAGAAAGGTTCGCTGTTATTTAAGCTGAGATGCGCTGACTTTGGCGGGAAACAGGTAGCGAAGGTGCATCAAAAACTGAGTCATTCCGTGTCAAGTAACCTCGTCGTCTCCACCCAACCATCTCTGATTTGAACGAAATTTTATAGAGATGCAGACATGTCTTTGAACCACTTATACACATTTTCAGCTTCCAAAACGCAAATCCTGAGGATCTAGGATCTATAAAAAAAACGAGCTGATGTGTGCATCTTGTGACTCCAATTTAATGCCATTTCCATAATACAAAATTTAACTCTTTATACGGGCTCTAGGTCCCCTAACTAATATTTAGAGAAATAATATCCAATAAAAACTATTACTTACACAAAAAACTTGACATTTGTGCGGCCAAAACTCAATTCCATTTTAAAGTTTTAAGGGACTATACAGAAGATGAGATTGGAACTTATCGCCCTTTCAGAAGAATGACAAAGTAAGAACAGCAAAGTATTTATATTTTTCATTGCTATTCAAAAATAAATGCGAATGTTATACAATGATGCGCAAAAACACGAAGCAAAAACTCAAACAATTTGAAAAACCATACTCCAAGCACAGATATAATTTTCAACACTTGTTAACTGCTATATTTTCCGCAAAAAGGTGTTATTGACGGCGAGTGAAAAATCGTGTAAGTCACAAAACGTTTCATATCTCGGTGAATATTGGTCGTACTAGTTTCAAACTTTTTGTGTTAGAATTATTTTTCAATGGAGATTATTTCTCTGAACATAATTTAGGGGACCTGGGGCCCGTATAAAATGTTAAATTTTGCATTTTGTGACTTCTTTTCATTTTTACTTCAAACTTTCAATACCTTAACTCTGCATCTGATTTTGAACATTTTTGCAATTTGAAGTATACACCTAGGACTAACGATTGTGAAAATAAAGGACTTGCAGGTTGAAACGGAACACCCTGTTTATTAGATCTTACTTTTTTAAAACATCCTATATTGTACGTTCTAAAGTTGATTCACTGAAATATATCTTATCACAAAAAAACCGACTAAAACCTTAGAAACGTGAGATTAATAGAAACATGTGGCGAAGGTTATGTTAAATCCATTATGTATAACACTTCTCAACTTTCATTGATGATCCTTAACTTCTATTATCAATATGATTTGTAATTTCTAAATACCTTCATTCAAAGCTAGTTTAGGTAACTTTGAACACTAATAAGAAACTGGTTATGTTAAAATGGCAAAGCAGTTTGTAAGAAATATAATTAACAAGCGATTATTTATGGAAGATTTACTTGAGTGGAAATGAATAATCGGGAAGAAATAGCAAAAAAAAATGTAAAACACATAACAATTAGCTGCTAGTATGTATGAATCAAAAATGAAAAATTGCTTTAACTTTTTATGCTTTTGAATTTTGCTTAAATAAATGGATTAGCTCTTTTTGTATTTCATTTTCTTCACTCATCTCTTCCTTGAAGGTTAATTATAACTGTTTAATATTCGTATGAAATTTTATTTGCAAATTTGTGCAACACATGAATTTATTTAAATGTGCAGAAGAGAATATTTATCAACAAAGTTGAAATTTTGAAGAAAACGAAATAAAATCTATTTTCTACGAGACTAAAAATTTCTAAACACAAAATAATTGAAATAATTTATGAACCTGAGTTTAAAGTATGAACTAAAAATTCAGCTTTTCATAAATGTGAAACTAGAAAAATATAATGAAAAAAGTATTTTCTACAATTAACACATTTTATAAATTTAATCTTTGTAAGCCAGACTTCTTTAAACATATTTATAATAAATAAAGACAATGCTAATATGTTTACTTACTATAAGCTTCGTCAATTGTGTATGGAATTAAGGCTTTTGGCCACAATCTGCTTTCATTCCTGTATGCATTTCTCTTTAACCTGGGTCTTTTCAGTGGCTGTAAGAAGATCAAAATATTATTTTTCAGCATGACAGGCTGATTTTTAAAACTTCGAATCATACGAAATTTTCAAACATCTTACGATACAAGATTTCTGCCTTTTCTCTTTTTTTTAATTAAAATAATTTAATCATTTTAATGTTAATTGCATTTTATTACTGGAAAATTTTTCTGCCGAAAGCATCCACTCAGACATTCAAAATCAAACTGATACTGTATGAAACGTATTCATTTATGATTCGAGAATGTAGCAAAAACTGTTACGCGTTAAACGTTTTTGATTTCAAGGGTTTTCTATGCTGGAAACTACTGCTACTAAGTACAATAATTAAGGAATCCTATAAGGGAAACATAGCTGAACTAAAACTTATACATTAGGGTGGTTCAAAAAAACATTTTTTCAGCTAGAGTCCAGGACACCCCCCTATTTTGTTTTTACACTTACTAATTGTATTATGCTGTAAAAGTTTAAGCTTCTTACTCAAATTTTAAGACGGTGCTCAATGACCCCTTAACTTAATATTAGCCGTATCATAAAAAATGCCACAAATTAAGAAATATTTAATTTCCCAAGCTGTTTTTTTGTAAATGATTGTTTTATTGCTATATATAGATATATATGCATATTTCTAGTGTATTTTATAATATGTATCATTGTTTTTTCAGTTCAAAGTATTTCTAAACTCCCCCTCCCCGTACTATTGAATTTTGGGGGAGGGGGGTTGAACACACTTTTTCAGTTGAAATAGGAAGCTAAAATTCTTCCCGTATATTGCTATCCACAAGTCTAAAAATATTGAATGGTGTCCCGGTATCTAGGAGAAACTTTTTTTACACATATTTATGAACCACCCTATTGTACATGCATAAAGTTTATATGCACCAAGTTTATTCACTTTTTCCCGCCTTGGAAATCACATCCCGCCTGAACTTTTGGTAGGTTTCTACAGTGCTGTCCAAATTATTAGACTAAGAAGCAAATTATTTATTGATTACATAACTATAGACACATTAACGAACAGTGAAATAATTATCTAATATTTAGTATGCATTCCCTTGTTCTTGATGAGCATTTTAAGTCTTCTTGGCATACTTTTCACAAGGTTTATACCATTTCTTAACTTTTTAAAAAAGGAGGTAAAAAATTGTTTATACTCACTATTATATATAATCACACACACATACTCACTAATTACCTGAAACTAATTTTAAATATAACCAACACTAATAAAAAGAACTAATGAACTGTTTAAGCTGATTGAGGTTATGTTCCTGGTAGCTAGATAAGCAAAGAACATAAACAAAGCAGACAGTGCTGCCACCTGCAAACATTAAATTATGCTAAATTAACGTAATAATAAGTGTACAGTTCGCACTGTACTTTAACAGTAAAATAAATAGTATTTCATTACAAATAGTGTACAAAAAATAAAAATAAAACTCTTTAGTCTAATAATTCGGCCAGCTCTGTAAAGCTAACAATCCATTAATGAAGAAATAAGCAAGTAGTATACTAATTCATGCAAAAAAGTACGCAGACCTGACTTAAATAATCAAGCCATCAAAGAAAAGAATAGGTAATAGGCTCCAATGAGAATTTTACACTGATGACTAATTATATTCAATGCCAACCCGAACTTGAAAATTGGAGAAAAAGAGTTGTAAAAATGAATACCGTAATTCGAACGTACTGTAAGGCGAGAAAGGACACGGTTTTACAACCTTTTTTTTCTGAATCGTGTAGTTTCTGAATGATCTGCAATTACTAACCCCCACAATTTGCTCTTACAGTAATTTACCCACAAAGCCGTCAATGGAAATCACAAAGAGTATCCTAATTCGAATCCTCAAGCATTCACTTTGCTCATTGTTTAAAGCCGACAAAGTGAAGAGGGTCATGAGAAAAGTGAAAGTTACATTCTTGATCTTTATTTCGAGTTTGGCGTGAAATGTCAACCTCGTTGAAACGCTTTCAGCATCAGCTGACAGTCTAATGAGGACTTTCAAGTAATTTACATTCAGCATAATTGCTGCGGTTAGTCCTGCGTGACAACACATACTTTCGTCCGCTTTATTATTCCTCTTCTTATTAGGCTCCTTTACCTAGCTTTGCGAGTAAGCCGACACATCACGAAAACTTGTGGAATGTCTCTACAAATACACACACATATATATATATATATATATATATATATATATATATATATATATATATATATATATATATATATATATATATATATATATATATATATATATATATATATATATATATATATATATATATATATATATATATATATATATATATATATATATATATATAACGGGCCAACAATGAAATTTTATCTACTAGAGTTTAGGGTTAATCGCCTGGAGTTAAAATTTCAACTATTAAAATATCACCAAACAGTCAATTGCTTAAGCAATTTTCACTCGTCATACCTTGACGGGCGATTTCCTAGAAAAAAATAATATGTTTGTGTGAGGGTGCACTGTTGAAAACTCAGGAAGATTTTCTGGTAATTGTTACTGTAAAATGGTGGACTTTCAGCATCGCTGATTTTTGCGATAATTTATAGGGAGAAATAAGCGATCCCAGCTCCAATTGGTTGCTGTGGCCTACTGAGGAAACCGTAAAATTTTACAGTAACATTTGATTTTTACGGTAATAGTTACTGGCAACATGGGTGACAGTAACAATTACCGGAAATTTTCTGGAAATTTTTTAACAGTGTGTGTTGTTAAGTAGATTATCTCTAACCGGGACAAAACACTTGTGTTACATTTATTTTTCCATCATGGAATTAAAGTTTTTTGATAGTTACTAGGGGCCAGGGGGACTTTCTTAGCTGCCTAAGGCAGCTAATTAAACCCTCCTTATAACATGCTATACTAAAATACCCCACTTCGTATAATATCCTATACTAATATTCATTTCATAATAGTAAACTTATAGGAACTGTTCGCATGTGCCCCAGATGTTATGTTCGCAAGTGCCCCATCTCCTTCATCAATAAGCCCATCAAGTGCCCCATCCCCCACAACTAAGGTAAACCTTAGGGCGAAATTTCAAAAATAAAGAATTTTAACTCAAGAAAAAAAATTAAACCTTGCCAAAAATCTCCCTGAGTGTTCATACATTGTCTTGCATTAGTCAAGTTTAGCTTACTAGTCAGCTTAAAATGTGTTTGCACGTGATGATATTGCATGTAACAGCTGCCAAATTAAGAAAGTGTTACTACTTATGCTTTAGGATTTTGAACTTCATATTTTAGGTGTTTTTTATACTTTTCCTCTTGTTACCCTTTTCTTTTACCCAGCTGTTCTTCACTACACACATATCACGAATTGGGTAAATAATACGTTAGTAATAAAAGTAGATCTTCCTTATTTTTTTATTTATTTTTAATTGATATTTATTTTTTAATTGTTTCGATAATGAATGTTTCATTTTATGTTTGTATAACGTATTTAATGTAAATTATATTTTATTGCACATGAAGAATATCTACTTCTTATTAATTTGTCCTTAACCACACCACGTGACTAGCAGTTGATAGCATTTTACAAAAGTTTGGTCTATGTTTTTTAGAGAAGGACGGACATGAGCTGTTTTCCCACTGTTCAAACACTTTTATAAATTATATTTAATTTAGTGCAATAAAATAAGCTCCTAGGATTCTTTAAAAATAGCCTCCTCAACTTCTGCAGTATTTATAGGAGAATAACAAAGGAGGCTAACAAAACAAAGAGTCAATGCTGGCACTATCTTGCCAGCAAAATATGCCAATGTAATCATTCTAAATATGCGAAAGTTATCAAATATATTACCATAATTTCCTTAATGAATTATGTACTGTACATACAATACAACTACTTTATCGAGATTAGAGACTGTATACTTAACAATATGTGAATGCAGTATTATTGCGAATACTAATTAGAAAAAGTATATGTATAATATATTTTTTCTGTTTTGTCATGGTTGGGAAATAATAACTGAGGCTTATCTGTCTGCTACATAAGTCTTCATTACTACACAATTTCAAAGTAGAAATGTTTACTTCAATGGTTAATGGTAGATCTTTCTCTTTTAGATCATAATATTCTACACAAAAATAAAAAATAAAATACTTGAATTTCCTACAAACTTGAAATTTCCTTCCTGCTTTCAAAATTTCTAAAAATATTCTGAATATTAAAATTTACAGCCAAGACTTTTACTCCGGGCAACAAATTAAATTCTTCAACTTTGCATCAAAATGAACAACTCCTAAATATCTGTGAGTATTAAATAAAATTCTTCTCCAAAAATTTACCCGATCTTAGATCACTGAAGTGCTCAAAAGATATTAATTCATACATTGTCTTTTTCCATTCTTTGGCAACATAATGCCGAAAAATAACGCTAAAAGGACCATTAATGCAAGGAAAACAATAACTTAGCTGCAGAAAAAAACTTAAAGCGTTGTTTTCTGGCCAGCACGAGAAGCCCCGCTGCAAAAAAGAAAAAAAGGCTTCACGTATTTTTTTTTTCAATCCTTAAACATCAGTTTTGGTCCTGACAGCGTAATAGCTGCTTTCTAGTAAGGTATAGAGAAAGTAATTATCTCACACACATTTACTCCACGAAGCGTGACCTTGTTTTAGATATTATTTTTATTTTATTTTATTTTCTCTTAGACAATTTTTTTTCTGTTAAATATTAATGTACTCCCTTCAAACCACAAGGAAAACAAATGTAGTGATACTGCAATACAATTTTATGGTAAACGAGCTGATGTGTGCCTCACATGACTTCCTTTTACTCCAATTTAATGTCATTTTCTCATTATTGGCAGTTTAAACGTGATGATTCAATAGTTTACTCTCTAAATATCACCAACAGAGGCCAAATTGAAACCAAGTTATAAAAAATAAAAAAATAATCGCTAAATTTGTCAGCAAGTGGGCGACAAAATTTGGCGGCATATAGACTAGCGATATATCGCCAAGTGTCCGCCAAATTATAACACCACTTGAGTTTACATCGAAATTAACAATGATTTTACCCCATAAAGATGTAAAAGATCCCCTTTGGAGCATACGAATGCAACCAAAATGGAAGGTGCACAACTAGACCCCACTAGGATTCTACGTACCAAATTTCAACTTTCTGAAACATTCTGTTCTTGAGTTATGCAACATACATACACACATACACACATACGCATATGCGCACATACATACGTACATACAGACGTCACGAGAAAACTCGTTGCAATTAACTCGGGAATCGTCAAAATGATTATTTCGCGTGTATATACATTCATAGGCACTTATCCACGTGTGGTTGATTCGAAAAAAAAAATCAACATTCATTTGGGGGTGAGCAAAATGGAAATTAAGGTCGATTTTTGGGTGAAAATATTTTCGCGAATACAATACTTCATTTTTAGTAAAATTAAGTAAAAATACTAATAGTGGGTTGTCCAACTTATTTGCAGAGGTGTAACTTTTTTTCTCATGCATTTGCAATTAATTCCTGGAGTTTTTAACTTTGTTTTTTAATTGTGATAATTCAAAAATAAGGAACGATTGTGCGTCTTAATATATAATAGCAACTTTCTGAAAAAAATGCACTTGGAAAGTAAAATTGTACGTGTTGGGGAGTACGGTTACGTCCACAACATAAGCAAACAACTATTTTACTAACTACAGTGAAAGCTGTGTAAGTTGACCACTTGCGGTGAACTACTTAAGTGGTCAACTTAAACAGGTGGTCAACTTATAAAGGCTGAATTATATGATATAGATCTGATTCGGTCACTGAAAATATCGGTGAACTTACACTGGTGATCAACCTCACAGCTTTTACTGTACTACCTACCTCATTTATGCAAGTTGATTAAGCAAGGTATTGAATTTCGTAACAGGTAAACTGATAACAGCGGCGAAGTTAATTGACAAGTATATTCGTTGGTTTCTTTTAGAAAGCAAGGTATAAGAGATTCGTCTCACGGCTTAAACGATAAAAGCTACAAAGTTAAGAGCAAGAATATTTGTTGGTTACTTTTCGAAAGTAAGATATAGAAGTTCGTCACAGGGGTTAAACTATAAGAGTTAAGTAACAAGAATATTCGTTGGTTTCTTTTTGAAAAATGCATGGACATGATGGTGAGAAAATAAAATTATATTTAGTCGGTTTCTTTTTTGCACGCTAAAAAATATTCAATAGTAAACGGATTTTTTTACGGAAAAATTTAGGAGGAACCAAATGTACAGTTAAAATTTTCACAAAGTGCAGTAATTTTATATTGCACTACAGCAAAATGCAAACATTAAATTAAAAATTAAAAATAATAATAATATATTTTTTTTTATTTAAATAACAGATTATAATCGTTGTAACCGGAAATGCGGTGTCGAAGAGTCGGAATCGGACTGATATTAGAGTCAAGGAGTTGAAGTCATTCAAAAGTAGAAAAAAAAATTCTATCTTGTAAATCAGTTTACCTTTCACAAACAGTTTATTGATCTGAGTAAAATTTACAAGTGCTCACCTATTTGACATCTTTATTCAAACATGCCAAAAAAATATATTCGTCTTGTCAAATATTTAAAAACTTCATGTATAAAAATTTTACTATGTATAACATTTTTATTATGAATAAAATATTTTACGTATAAAAATGTTGTTATGTATGAAAAATTTTATGAGTAAGAATTTTATTATGTATAAAATATTTTATGCATAAAAGATACATTATGCGAAATATTTTTTAATTTAATAACAATTTTATATATTTTTTATTATGCATAAAAGTTTTAAGTATGAATATTTTTAGAAAATTTTGAACATTTTTAATTTTAAAATATTTTAAAATTTAAAATATTTTTAGTACATCTTTTTAATTTTTTTCAGCATTGCACTTTATAACATACTGTTTTCACAAAAATCTGTGTCATTGGGACAACAGCTATTGCATGATTTCATTTGAAATGAGTCCTTGTAAAAAAAAAAAAAAACGCAATAGAAATTACAACAATTTAAAAAAATCGCAGATTGTTTATTTCAGCCCCACCAAATTCCTTTAGTAAAAACATAATACCAAAACTAACTAAAAAACTAAACCTTTGTTTTGAAATGATAACATGATATAAATTCTAAAAAACGAAAAGATAGCGTCGCAAAAATCAAAGCGTAGACATTTTTTCTTTCCTGTCTGATAACTTCAAATAGTTATGCTAAAAAATGCTGCTTTATCCCTTGCAGTCAAATTAATTCAAAAGTTAAGAACTTTTGTTATTTCATCATTATTTCCTTTAAAAAAAAATTCGTAAAACCTGTTGATGGATCGGTACAACAGTAAATGTTGACATTGTTCTTCAAAATGCAAATGATAGCTTAATACAATTGTTCTCAATGAATAAGTCTTTCAATTGTTATAATGAAGAACGAGAAAAAATACAAACAATTAAAGCTGTACTACAAGTAGATAAATATTGATTTCTGTTCCACAAATATTCTTTCATAATAATCTTCATAAATATACATAAGAATTACTGAATAAATACATATACACTACTGATTTCATTTGTAAAATAAATGTTCCATGACGGGAGAGAACAAACGAATGCAGTAAATGTTCGAACTCCCGATGAGAAAAAGGATTATATATTTTATTAGTCAGTAGAAGGACTCGTTATGTAAATAATAGATTTTAATAAATTATTTCATTCGAATACTGACAATTAACTGGTTCATTTGGCGGCATAAAATCTTTCTATTGAAAAATTATCCCACGTGGAAAATTTCTATTAACCCTCAACAAAGGTGAAACATTTTGTATTTTATGCAGTTCATTGTGGTGACTTGTATTTTGCATTGATATAAGCTTGGTATGTGACAAGTTAATCCGCATTAACCCCAGAAATTATTATACGCTTTACTGATTATTGTACCTATATTACATTCCTGTTTGATTTAAACAGAAAAAAAACATAATAAATATTTCGTTAAAACCATAGACTAATAATAAGAGTAGACCGAGCTTTCTCATTCTTGCTGATGAAGAAAATTGGTTCATAGATGTATCATGTGACTAGTGGAAGGGCTTGGCGAAGACTTTGGCAGCATGGTTGCTAGATGGCAGCATTATCTATAGTTTGGCACTCGACATGTATTTTAAGACAATGTGTTTTCATTAAAAAAAAACTTCCAGGTGCAGAGATTGAACTGTTTTTCTTTTAGTTATGCATTATTTTGACATTAGTAATAGTTTTTGATCAGTTTTCGGTAACTTTTATTTCATTTGGAGCTGTCAGCGTTGGCGTGAACGAAATGGCGTAAACGTTTTGCGTTAACGCAAAAATGTACTAATCGGTATCTTAAATTGAAACTGTAGGTAAAAATCTTACCGTTTGCTGATTCTTCTTGGTCGCTTGCATCTTTATTGCTTAGAGAGTTATTGAAGTTGACTAAGAAAATGCACAATACTATCTAAACGAAAAACTCACTACATTAACAAAATATTTACACCTTAGAATAACAAATTTACAAATCGGACTCCATAAAAGATCATTCTTCCGTGTTCCATCAATTCTATTTATTTTATTTCGCGTTAGAGTTGATCGTCTGCTACGATTAACGCCCGCTGTTGCTAGGATATCCACCAGTCACATGGTTTGGTTTATGAGCAGCAAAAGGGTTGCCATAGCTCGGTCTACTCTTATTATTAGTCTATGGTTAAAACCTATCTAAAAAAGATTTAGATCGAGTTCTGTTCGTCAAGAGACGCAGACGATAAATATTTATTTTTTGACATTTGACATTGCTCGTGGGAAAGAAAAAAGGCACTATGAAAGGCAAAATTTAAACTCTATTTATGTTTTGAATGATTTAATTTAATTTAAACTAGATTTGTGTTTTAAATGATATAAAATTTTTAATGTTAGTTAGTTCTTTTCAAAGAACACAATGTGGAAAAATCTCGTAATATTGAAAAGGAAAAATACTTAGACAGCGTTTATTGTAGGTGTTTTTCTGGTCATGTAGCAAAGAAACTGAACTACAGAAAAAAATAGCAAAATGCTAAAAAATTTAAAATTTCTATTGATGTAGATAGCGAATAAATGCATATAGACAGCGAACAAATTACTGCCCCATAAAAAGAATCTCATAGGTTTTTGCCTAAAGGCTTTTTATTCACTTTTCAATACGTCAAGGGAATGTATTAAACTGGATTTGACCGAATGTAATCGTAAAAGTTCGGAATAATATAGCAATTTTAAATTTGATCTTACATTTCCCACGTTATAAAACGATAAAAATAAACAAAAGAAAACAAAAATATGTAAAGTAAAATTGGCTGTTTTATCTGGTAGCCGGTTTGATTATATCAAACCAAATTAGAGAGAATATAACGGCATTAAAACATACAACATGCATATGTAATGACTAGCTCAAAACCATTTCAATTAAAGAGCCTTATTCCATTTTCTACGATTTTTGTTATATAAAATACAACTGCAAGTTTAAAACTGATAATTTTTAAAGGATTTCTGTTTATAATATGGGAATCATTAATGTAATTTGCTATTCTTAAGCCATACAATTTTTTATTGACTTGTAGTTGTACATTTTTACAATGCAGTTTCATGGATTCTATGGAAGATTTTAAAGTAATTCAAATAAAGGGGGATTCAAATAAAAGGGGCGAGGACAAAAAGTAGAGAATATTTTTTTCAACTTTTTGATACATTAAATTTTTTGAATTCTTATTTGAATTAAGTAGTTTTAAAAGTATTTTTCTAAAATTAGAATTAAAAAAATACTGACGAAAAAAACATTTCAATCCGTTAAAATGTCAAAACCGACAGTGATTTCGATCATATTAGATTTTAAGAAAATTTTCTTTAAGTATTTTTTAGCCATGTTGTGCTGTGAAAAACCTGCCAATAGTACCTGTCTGTTTTTAACTACGTAAGCTTAAGAATAGATAATAATAATGGGAGGAGGGAAAATTGAGAAAAGCTAAGTGCAAAAGCTTTACGATGCAAAAGACAAATTTTTAATTTGCACGTTTTTAACACAGGTTCTCGCTTTTTTCTAAGCAAATAAATGTATTAATCACAGCAAATTATTTATAAAGTTCAAGCTAACCCTTACAAACTTTTCTTAAACTACGTATTACAAAATTGACTTACCTTAGCATAAAAATCACATTTAACAAGCACCAAAATGACGATAAATATAGAGTAATACTTCATCATATGTTTTAATAAAAAAACATGTAGAATAGCTAACAATATGTTATTATTCAAAAACACAGTCCAGTTCCCTTCTGCTTCAAAAATGTTTTGACATGCTTTCATTTAAACCTTTAAGTAGATGTCTAAGTGATTCAACCATTCAACTGTCTTCATAAGGGTTAAGCATTTACAGAACAGAATTGATTTTGCATTACATGAAATGCGCTTGAATCTTTCTCTTTTTTGAATGGTTAAAAAACGGTAGGTAAAATTTTAACAAAAAGTGATTTTTGAGCTTAAATGCAGCACTTATGCACAATATGTCAGAGCTTACGTATTTTGAACTACACACTGAAGTGATCCTTTTTTTTTCAGATTGTCATTTTATCTTCTTCAGAAGAAGAACCATCATTACATCCGGACTATATAGTTCTCGATTTCATCTGTTCTTTTCACAAATCAAAATCGAAACATTTCAAAACTTAGTCTTCATTATCTGCACTGAAGTCTTCGTATGCAACTGAAACGCTGACTCGCTCCATTTACAAAGAAATCAATTTTGTGAGATTGGTGCATTTTTACTAAGAATTTTACACTTTATGGTCATTGATAACGATCAAGACAAATTCATTTACTGCTCACAAACATTCAAAATTTAGTTGAAAATATATAATTATTCAGTTCCTGAAATAGCTTTCACACTTCTTCCTTAAGATAACTTACCCTTATATTTTGTACTACATAAATTCAACATTTTATTTTATCATGAAGCCATAAAGAGTTCCAGAAAAAAACATTTTTTTCTTCCAAATACATTAAAAAAATAACAATTGCTTCTCTTTCTTGCCAAAGTATTCTTCAAAGTTTTAATAGTTTCAAAACAGAGCTCTAATTCTCAAATCGAGTTAGTTATAAACATAATTTTGACTAAGAAAAAATATGGATATTTTTCAGCAGCACAATAGTTAGAAACATAAGACATGCTTGGAAATTCCATCTTCTTCATATCTCTGAACATACCACAGTATAAGACATTTGAGATCACTCAGTGAATGGAGAAGATTTTTGAATGAAAATCATCTCTTGTTAAGTTGTTCATTTCCTTTCCTCACGGAACATTGATAAGATTTGTTTTTTTCTTCATCGTGGTAAATGTGGATCCTCCAAAGATGAAAATATTGATTAAAATCTTGGAAAAAAGTGAATGTGTAAGCTATTGCGTAAGTGGAAACCATGATCATACTGCACTTATCGCATTGAGGCGCTGTGGGGTTAAATTCTTAACATAAGTTCATTGAAGATTTTCGGAGAAAAAAGAATTCCAAACTCGAAAAACCTTTCAACGATGTCATGAATTTGCTCGTTATCAATGGATTTCAAAGGTTATGTTTGTAAATTGTGGATTGATTTTAGAAGTTTTGGGATTCTCGTCTGTTTTTTTTTTTTTTTTTTTTTGGTAAATTTGTAAATATGGTAGAAATGTCAGTGCAGCAATCATTTTTTAACTGTCATAGATGCATGGACAGTTTGGAGTGCGTGTATTTCATAAAAATAATTTTTAAAAAACTGAAACACGAAACTGATAACTACTTTTAGGTTAACTTAATTTGAATTTAAAAAAAAAAAAAAATTTGACATCTTGAATTCAAATTATGTTTTTCGCAATCACGAGTGTGTTTGTGTGTATGTAGGCGTGTGTGGGGGGTTATGTGTGTTTGTGTGTTGGGGGTATGTGTATGTGTGTAGGCATGTGTGCGTGTGTCTGCGTGCAAGTATGAGTGTGTGGGTAGTTGTGTGTATGAGTGTTTGTGTGTGGGGGAATGTGTATGTGTGTGTAGGCATATGTGTTTGTGTCTGTGTGCAGGCATGATTGTGTGGGTAGTTTTGTGCAGGTGTGTATGTATGTGTAGGTGTCTGTATGTGTGTGTATGTGTTTGAGTGTGTGTACGTGTTTGTGTATGTGTGTAGGTGTATGTATGTGTGTGTATGTGTGTGTATGTATGTGTGTACGTGCGTGTATGTATGCGTGTAAGTGTAGGATATTGACGCAACCTGGAGACTTTGCTCGCTAGAGGAGCAGCATCGTGAGGCGGTCGGTCGACGGTGGTGCTGCAAAGGGTGCTGGTGGGAAAATAAAATCATAGCACATCAAAACAGTCAAATGAAAGCAATAAGCAATCGTGATAGCTCAAAAAATATCAGCGTAACTTATCAATTTTTATATTTTTGTGTTTTTTTCATCGTAATTTTTGTGGGGCACGTGAATGTCATAATAGACATATTAGTGACACAATGGGTACATTAGTAATTTGGTGACTGGTGAATTGAAAGAATTATTTATGAATATTGAACATGCAATCGATGTATTTTAGTGAGAAATGACTAAATTTAAGAATAGTAAACTAAATTAAGCAATATAAGAACGAGTGACTGAAACATCATAAAAATAATATTGCTGAAATTATTGTACTAAAAAAGAAAAACACCTAAACTTTTAACCAAAAACTGCACGACAGAAATTACGAAAATAGAAAGAAAAACGAAAAAACAAAAGAAATTTTTAAAAAGGAATGTAAAAAGTCAAAAACACCAGTATGTTTTAAGAATTACAAAAGAAAATGTAAAACTCACAATAAAAATTATCTATTAAGAAGAACACTGAAGCACTCAGTGAGAAAAGCAGTGAGAAAAGTGCTTGAGACATAAAATAGATTAACTTGAGTGCATTAATCAAGTGTAAGCACCATACTCAATAATATGTGATATTAAAGTGATTAAGCTAATTCCTTATACGAAATATTTAATTTTGTTTTTCACTTCAAGGGATTAGAAAAGAATATTTTAATAACAATTTTAATTGCACTTCCAAGCGCAATAATACTTATCAATGTACTTCAACAAACCCCAATTTTAACAATAAATTTTCAAACTTTTATTTAATGCTAATTGTCACTTGCAGTAAGATTTAGTTGCACAATAAAATTGTGCACTTTGAATGTTGCACTATTAAATGAACAGTGAACATGAAATGATTTAAAACATAAAAGGGACGATTTTTTTTTCAAAAGTCTTGTTTAGAGAAAACAAGAAGGAGATATGAAAGTAAACATTTTTCTTCAACGTATTTTTAGCAAATAATTATTATGTGCCAAAGGAGAAAATGGAACATACATATTTGCAGCCTTAATGCAATAGTACTTTAAACAAATGATTCCGTATTATGACTTTATATTTAAAAATACATAAATCGCTTGATTTGTGTGTTAAATAAAGCAAATTGGAAACGAATTAAAAAGGTCATGTGGCCAACACAATTCGCGTGTTTGTTTTTTTTTTTTTTCTTTTTTTCAGGGCCCAAACTTGTAATAATGTATTACAGCCAGGACCGCTTATTGGAATATCGGTTAAAAAAATATCCCGCTTAATTTACTAACCTTTCAATGTACCAAGCCGTTGTAACAGGTCACTTTGATCCCGGATAATGGAATATCCCGCATATTAGAATGCCTTTTCTTGACAAAATGGCTGTTCAATTAAGTAGGCTTGACTGTATGTGCAAAATCAACGAATCTAAACTTTTTTTTTACTTTGTAGTTAGCTTAATGTTGAAGCTTCTTCGGCGTAACAAAAAACTTCAAAAGATTCGCAGCTGAAATGATAGATTATTGTCTAAGATATCTGATTTCATAAATATTAATTATTAAACTCATCCAACAACTTAAGTGTTCGACAGCAGAATATTCGGCCATCGACTATAAATCGCACTTTATCGCATCTCCAGCCGACAGTTTTGTTTTTAAAAGAAACTAAAATCATTTTTTACTATCACTTGAATGGTACTAAATGTAAAATAGCTCGATAAAATCTGAGAAACGCAGCATTTGCATAATATATAGATACAGAAAAGTTTCTTCTTTTACGTTATATTGATACAACGTGTCTTTGATCTTGTTTATACACATCAGTTTAGGATTCAAAGGAATATTTCTTTTCGATCCATTAACGTTCTATTGCCAAATGACCCACCAATAACGTAATTGCGGGATAATGAGCCATAAAAATGTTCCATCTAAAGTTCGATTGTGGGTTAGTGGACGGGAAAAAACATGTTTATATGGGATGCAGCTCTATTCTATGCTTAAATCGTGAGAAAATCCATCATAAAAAGGCCGTGAAAATGTTTTTTGTGTGGTACCGAGACGGGTCATTTATCGGTAGGTGTTTGGTTGAGTAACTATAAATGTTTAAGTTTCAGTTGTATCAGTGGATATTCCTTCGGCAAATAAATGTTAGGATAAAGTCAGTAATAAAGATTCTAGCATCGTAAAACATCGATGATAACGAAATTGATTACTTAATGTAAATAAACTTGACTGATGATTTTTTCCCCTTATCGCTTGTTGGCAAGGAAGATTATTGCTTTAAATATAAGGGAGCATTAAACTGGATTACTATTTGCAGAGGTTAAATGAGCTATTGTAGTAGTTTGCCTAATATCTTCATTGAAAAAAAAAACGAAGGTTCTTTCTGTTTGCTTGTCTGAAAAAACGTCTTCGTGGTGTGTTGAATTTTTTGTTATAGGGTGCACAGTAGGGTGGTTACAAAAAATACATGTAAAAAAAAAATTCCTCCTAGATAACAGGACACCCCTCAATATTTTTAGACTTGTGGATAGTAATATACTGAAAGAATTTTAGCATCTTATTTCAACTGAAAGAGGGCGCTCAACCCCCTCCCCCAAACTTACATCAGTATGGGGAGGGGGTTAAAAATACATTGAACTGAAAAAGAATGCTTCACCTTATCATATACACTAGTAGTATGCATATACATTGCAATAAAATAATTATTTACAAAAAAAAAAGGGCTAGGGAAATTAAATGTTTCTAAATTTGTGGCACTTTTTATGCTACGGCTAATGTTAAATTCAGGAGTCATTGAGCATCCTCTAAAATTTGAGTAAGAATCAAAAATTTTTACAATATAATGCTATTAATAAGTCTAAAAAAAGGGGGTGTCCTGGACTCTAACTGAAAAAAAGGTTTTTTTTTTTTTTTTTTTTGAACCACCATAGTGTACAGATATATTGACAATGTTAATATTCAAAAACCGTATTCAAGTTAAGAAAGTATTAATTTCGATTCGTTAAAAATAAAACTGGCATCCAGCCCCTGGGCATTAAGCTGAATTTTGACATCTTGAATTCAAATTATGTTTCCACATTCACGAGTTATGAGCGGACTCTACTCTTTATGTTTCTTGTTTCTACAAAGGGCTCCTATCGCAATCGTAGTTATGAAAAGCATATTATGAATTCAAGAAGTTAAATTCAAATGTGAATGCCAGGAGTTATATGTTGTATGCTGGATATTGCATGCTGCGTAGTTGCATGGTGCAAAGTCGAGAGGATCGTGTATAAATGAAGTTGATAGAAAAGAAAAGAAAATGAGAAATTTGTCATATATTTTACATACAAATGGCTGTTGAAATGCATTTTATTTTTTTAACATATATTATTTTTAATTTCTTGTATCATAATAATTTATTTTCCTTGTTTGGCAAAAGGTAATAAAAAGACGACAGGTTTTTTTTTTTTGAAACAAAGATAGATAGACATAATTTATTACATTTTTTTAGTGTGAGGTTTTCCCCTTTAACTATTTCTTTTACTTAAAATGTATGTCAAAATTACACCTTATTTAACAACGTTCAATAACGGTTTTTCTGCTGTTTGTGTGTTCTCTTTTCTTCTCCTCCGCTGAAGTAGGAACTATACTGTAACTTTAAAGAATTTATTTGCTGCAACTTGTAGACAATTTTTGCTCTACAGACTTTTTCAGGAGTGACCTCTCTCTTATCCCTTACTCCCACTTATTTTCAAGATTATATCGGTTATGGTTGAATTTTTGTTATACACAGTTACCTTGAAGTCGTAAGAAACATAAAAATCGTTATGAAGTCTATCCATGTCTTAGCACAGTTGAATTGCCATGTTTTTGCAGATATATTGTGGAGCCGGAGATGCTCCGGAATCACGAGGATGGAGGCTTGTTTCACACAGGGCTGCGGAATTGTAGCCCGAGTTGGACTGATTTCGGGATAAAGAAGTCGGAGTTGGCGTCGAAAATTTTAAAATTTCTGGATTCGGAGTAGGTCATCTTCCCTCCAACTCCGCAACCCTGGTTTCCTAATTGCTCATAGTTCTTGTGTTTTATATCGAATGTTTCTTACTTGACGCAAACCTCAGAGTGCATATTCTGGTGTCCTCGGAACTTTATTTCTTGGAGGCTAGACAAAAGGAACTGATGAAGATGCAGTACCTCTTCAAATCCCCCTTCCAGGAACGGTCTAATTGAGGTTATTGAACACACGAATCGCACAGGATGTAAGACAAAAATGTCTTCGATACAATTTTCAATTCAAAATCTTCCCTTTCAAAGAAAAATAAAAGAGAAGTACGCCCACTCACTTCTGTACATACATCCTTTAAAAAAAAAAAAAAAAATCATTCTTCATGTTTTCTCAGCAAGTAAAAATATTCAAAAAAGATACGATTACTATGAAATAAAACTAAACTCTACCAAAAAGTAACCTACACCTGTCCTTTTCTCCTGCTTTTCAATTAATTCAAAACATGCAATATTTTTGTAACTTTCACTTTACATAAAACTGTTTTTGTCAGCTGCAGAAATTTTACGATAAAGCAGAAACATTGCAAATACATTGTAGTATATATGTACTGCAGCTTTATGGCAAGTTAAAAATACCGTTCTGTTTAATATAATCAAACAAGTTTATTTTGAAAGTGTACAACTCTTTCTTGAAGACCATTAGTGTATTCAAGAAACACATATTATGGTGACCATTTATTTTTTTCCTCAAAACAGGACTTTACCAATTTTATGTATTTGCACGTGTACATTTAAAAAAAACAGTGGCTTTTTTTTTTAAAGTTTATGACAGACAAAAATAGAAATGAAGACAAAAGAGAAGTGATGTAATTTTTAATACACAAATTTGCCTGAATAAGTGTGGTACTAACTTTAAATATGAGTGAAAAATTTTCTTACAAACTACTTTTAAAATCAACATTGCTTTACTGTGCTTTTTCGTTTGTTCACAATTTGTTCACAAGCGAAAAAGCTCTTTCTGTAGGTGCATTTAGCCTGGGCAATCATAAAATAATTAAAATATTATACATGATTTAATTATTGGTATGAAAGTTCTTTCGATATAAACTTTGTATAAATATTACAAATACTGTTCACATAGTCCAAAAACTAATTTCTTACTCAAGTTGTGAGAGAAGAAATAACTTAAATGTTCGTTTCCGTTTTGACTGATATGTCATTAAAAAAAAAGCGTGTTCCAAAGCATGTTTTCCATGGAATTCCGTACACATTCTTTTAACTCTACTGCGCACAAAAACGGAAAAAGTTCGAAGAAAAAGGTTTATTTTCGCAATAAAATGCCCTGTTACCGATACCTAGTAAAACACTTTTCAGGAGACAGATAGGAAATAATATTTCATGGTCTTCTTCCTGTAAAATAGTGCACCGCCTGCCTATTTTTCTCTTTTACAACCCACTCAAGCAGCACCCCCATAGCTTTCTCCTAGCCAGGTGGGGCTCTCTCTCCCTCTTTTTTTCTGACTTTGACAACAGGTGCTATGACGTTTTTCCTACGCTGCCAGGTGTGCATGCGCAAAACTGGTCTTTCACCTTGTTGGCGAGAACGAATGACGTCAGATTGCCTTTTTAACTGCTTTAGCGCTATTTAATAACTTGTTTATGGAAAAAGTTACAAAAAGAAAGGAGAAAAAGATTTTTCATCAATTCGGAGTTGAAAACGTTCACATCGGTGTTATGTAATGGTTTTTTCTACTTACTCCGCTGAACTTGGTGAATTAGAAATAACCACCGAACTCTATAAAGGAAATTTAACTGGCCAAAAAAAATTGCTTGAAATTCAATTTTGTAATTGACAACACAGTCAAAACCAGGTTGCCGCATAAGCCGAGTAAGCCGAGATTTGGGGCTCCCAATGATCTAAAATTTGTTCTTTCAAAATCAGATTAATGACTAATCTGAAAGTATTAAAGTCTGTTTTATAATTATAAATGTATTTTCTACCCCGATTTGAGATTTATTATTATTATTATTAGTTTCGATTCTATATTTTTTGACTGACAAAATATCCAAAAGCCAAAACTCCGTGGATGGCATTATTCGGCTTATCCATCGGATCGCAGTCATTGATGTTATTATAATTCATATCAATCTAACTTATCATTATTATGAATAAAATTTTGACCGTCTATTGTAGTAACTTACTAAAATTACGTTCATTAACATTCGTAAAAACATGAGCGAATGATAAAAACATTTTTATCATTCTGTGCTCAAATTATTATAGTGCTCAGAAAATGAACAAAAAATAAAATATCCTTTAGAAACTGTATTTAGGTCATTCTCAAAGCACGTTGCGAAAGCTTCCCGTAAAATAAATTTCTACTTCGTTACTTTATTTATTTTTAATCATTAAATAATTCAGAATAAAATTAGTTAGCAGATTTTAACCCTATAGGATGTGATAATAATGAGCTGTATGTAAACCTAAATAGAAGAAACTTAATGAATTAGCACAAAATAAAGGTACTTTGCTCACTGTCTACTTCGTTACCTCAGTTTAGTAACAAAGTGATATCATTTTAATGAATAGTTTTTATGATTTTATTCATATGAATAAAAAAAAAATATATTTAACATAAAATGTTTTTGAATAAATATATAAGTAAAAGAGCAAGAATTGTGTGTCGTATAGACACTCGATAGAGGTGAAACTTTTCATTTTTCTTTTTTACATTCTAAACTGTCATTTCCCCAGCACGTTTTCTCTCACGCCACGCTCTTATTCTCTCTGCGCCTGACTTAGGCATACTTATACACAACACAATCGTCCATATTGATAAAGAAAACAGATTATAAACAATGAGAAAACTGAACAACACTCGAAATCAACTTTTAAATTGTTGCCAAAAACATTGAAAAATAATAGTAATTACAAAGTTAATTTTGTTAGTAAAAGTTAACAAACTAATTTCAAGACTGAACTAAAGCAATGTGGAACGCTTCTATACTGATGACTTCCTGTTTCTAAAAAGTTTAAAAGCACAAATATATGCCGGCTTAAGTTCTGCCTTGAAATTAATTTGTTAAGCTTTTTGACAAAACGCTTTACTATTATTTTTCATTGCTTTTGGTAACGATGGGGTCGTTTCCAAAATTTTTAAAAGTATTTTTTTCGGAAAGAGCATGCTTAAAAACATAGAACCAGACCAGTGGTTGGAAGTAGCGCGCTACAAGTAGCGAAGCTACTGTAGTAGCTACATTTTTCAGTAGTTTGTAGTGTAGCGCACTACTTTTGAAAAAAAGTAGAGTAGCGAGTAGTTCGATACAAAAAAAAGTAGTTTGTAGCGATTTCGAAAAACTACTTTTAAATAAAAATTCAAGAAAAAAAAAGAAAGAAAGAAGCGAGGTTTCAAATGAATCTGACTGGTGGAAGTCTTAAGCGAGTAAAAGTTACACCAATCAGATTCGCGTTAAGACTTTGAAAAATGCGAGCTGTCCTCAGACATATGATACCGTACGTTCTTTGTTTGACGCCATTAATTTGTTTAGTATCGAGACGTTCAAATTTTCCCAATATTCGCCTTGAATAGAGCATGCATAGAAAGAAAATAATAAGCTATAATTGCCAATTTAGTGTAGCCTTTGTGCTTTCTGGCAGCAGAAAATGTCCCGTGGATGAACATTTTAAAATGTTTTAGGATCGGTTAACAATAAATATTAGTGTTATAGAAATTTATGATTACGGAAATTTTTCCGTTTCATGCAAACTTTGCCCGTCCAGCAAAAAGCTTTCGGTGTCAATGCGAGAGAGAGGATGCGTTCCTCGCATAGGTGAAAAAACTGTGTTATTGAATACAAATACTGTTAGGCTGCACATAATCAATGAGAGCGAATGGCGTAAAATGAAACCGTACGGTACGTATAGTACGTAGCAACAATAAAGTGCAGCACAAGCACTACAGTAGTAGTACAATAGATGCAGTAATTATATTCGACGCATTTTTAGTTGTTCAAGCATTTTAAAAATCTTTAAATTTCTTTAGTTGTCAGATACTTTCTATTTTTCCTTTCATTTTCAAACTTTAGCTAAACAGCCCGCTTGTGTGAAATTATGTTTCATCAACGCCATATTTAGAATGAAAAATGTACGGAGGGGTGATTTGTACGTCAACAAAGCGATGTTTCGACTATACTAGTACGGTGTTAGAACTTTCGCTTTCAGTGACGCTAAAGAAAAAGTCCATTCACGGCAAAAAAAATAATTACCCAATAAGAAAGGCAGTACTTAAGCCCATCGATTCAGTTCCGAAAATTTTCGTGTTGCGGGTGAGGAATTCGCGCTAGCCCCAAAATTCGTTCTTCGAGAAGAACTTGCTATATAGCCGTTTTGCGTTTTTCGAATTGCGTTGCAGTGTGAATCCACTGCAGTTTAAAATTACACATAGAAGTAAAGTAAACATTCTTAGTTATCTTATATTTATCTTATTTATCTTATTTATCTTATTCTTAGTTCTGTTTCATATTTCGGATATTTATTAATATTTGATTTTTAATACTAAGACCGTTTGGGATATTTTTCCTATTTCTTAATTTTTTCTTTTTTACTAATTGAGTTTTGACATGTTAACATAATAAAAGTCAATTATTAAATATTGTACGTTTTTGAGGTTATTCGGTAAAATTGAATAATGTTTTATTCATTTTATTAGTAGCGTAAGAAAGGAGATGGTGTCCATGTCCAGACCCGTAACTTGAAGCTCAAAATCAATTTTTTAGCTCCTACAGAATATAAGTTCCTATAAAATCAACTATAATAGAAATTAAATTTTTTATCTTTTGTTTAAAATATGTTGTTCTTCACCTAAATCAATTTTATGTATATGTATGCCTATGTAAAATGTAAATCAAATTACGCCTGCATCTATTTTCATTTTCAAGTAACCGAGTTGTACTTCTTGAATTAAAATTCACTGTCGGGAAACAATTAAAAATTTATAGGTTGAATTCTTTCACATTTTAAACTTAATGCTTTTCATTTATTTATTTTTTAAAAAGTAGCGAAGTAGCGACTACTTTTCAAAAGTAGTTTGTAGTTGCTACATTTTGAAAAAAGTAGTTGTAGTTGTAGTTAACTACATTTGTAATAAAGTAGTTGTAGTTGTAGTTCGCTACAAAAAAAATGTAGTTTTTCCAACCACTGAACCAGACCATTTTTTAAATAATTTCTTTAAGTTTAATATTTTTAAAAAAATTACTTAAATCGGTGCTCTTTCATCGTTTAATGCTTCTGCCGATGACATCACAAATGATGAAATGCTATTCAGTGTTGCCATTCACGGTTCAAAATATTTAATTCACATTTTTACTCACGTGTATTGGCAATGATAAGGTTGATAGCAAGCGTAGAGCGCAAAATTGTAATTCTCTTCTTGATTGTCATAACGTGGAAATGTGGCAGAACGATGCGCCATAGTGCATCATTTGTGACTTCATAAAGACCACGCCTTGTTTGAAAAAATCGGACATTTAAAAAAATTAATAAAAAAAATAACTGTTGGAAAAATGAAAGTATTTTCTGAATCCATGTTTTTTTTTTTTTTTTTTGCTTATTCTATCAATTTCAGTGACAAAAAGTACTACTTTTGACTGAAGGAAACAACCCCAGTAAAAAGCGGAAGTAGTTTTACTTTATAATTACTATTATTTTTCATTGTTTTTGGTAACAATAAAAAAGTGGAAGTATTTTTACTTTATAATTACTATTATTTTTCATTGCTTATGGTAACAATTAAAAAACTTCACTTCTGCCACACAAAAGTTAACCAATCACAATTTCGAAACCCTCGCTTAAAAAGTTTCAATTTGAAGTCAGTAGTAACAGTGTGGACATTGTCTCCTATTTATAAGTGGTTAGTTAAATATGTTTTGCATTTTTTTCTTACAAAGAAATATAATTGAATTTCATAATGGCTTTTAAAATATAATAACGTATTTTAAATAAATAAAATAAAAATATAGCACAACCAGTTTGCTGGTTGCTATTTTGAAAGAGGCGCGGGCATCGGTTGATTCAAAAGTATACTCTTAAAAAAAATGACCTAAAAGATGTATTAACTTTAGATTACAGAAACCCACTGGTCTATTTAATGACAGTCTGAATTGCCATAATTAAGAAAGTGTTTAAATGGGTATTTGATTTAAAAGTTGCCCATCCGAGAAAAGAATTTTTTTTTCTCTTGTTTTTATTTAAGTAGCGCTGAGTGGGTTTTGCTAAGAATTCAAGTTTATCAAGCAGACGATAATTACTGGAGGGAAAAGTCCCAGAAAAGATAAAATGTGTGAAGAAGTTTTCTTTCGAGTTCAAGTTCAAGGGCCTGGCTGGCTGGTAAGGAAATCAGCTTCCTTTTCTTGTTTTCTCTTTTTTTTTTCGATTAATTTTTAAGGTGAACGCTCTAGTTATGGAACTCTTTAAACATGAGTGTTGGCACTCGTGGTAACGCGGATTTACTTCGTGGCATTATTAGTTTTTTTCGTATCGTATAGTTCAACATTTGAAAATGTTTAACGCAATGTACAGAGATTATTTTCAAATTGAAGAAAATCGTTCATAAAATGGTAGTTATTGTATGACACAGGGGTGCTCCTACATTAAATTTTTTGTACAAGGAGATTCTCAATTTACCAAACAAGAATTTTATTGAATGATAAGATACGAACATGCTTATATACTTGCATCTAGGGCCAATACCGGACCAAAAATTCAATACCGGTATTCAGTATTTTAATAACGTGATACTGAAATACCGGTATTAATACCGGTATTTGGAATTTATCAAAAAATGCTTGAAAACACATTGCTTCGTTGCCACATTTCATAATTTTATACGAAAATTGTATTACTCATGAAAACGTATTGCGAACAAATACAAAATGTAGGAGCAAATGTCATAACAAAAAACAATAATATTAAAAAAAAACATAATGCATCTATTGAATTGTGTAAGCCTGGACCTCATTTTAAGTGCTCAACTTTCCTACAGTTGAAAACGATCTTTTTGATTTCACGCAAGTCGATGGTACTGTTAACAATACGCAATACACCGCCTTTAATAGTCTAGAAGTCCTTCATTTACAAATAATTCGGTCTATTGCGTGTTATTTTTGGATAAATCCTTTGTGTGTGTGTGTTTTTTGTATTTTTTTTTATTATAGCTAGTTGTAATTTCTTTTTGAGAGACGATGCTTTTTCAATATTAACATCATTTTCTCTTGAGCAGGATAAGTTTGTGTTTGCTTTTTATTAGCCCATTGCTTTGAAATCTGCGATAAACTTGACTATATTTGATCTTTTGTTAGTTTCTCTTATTCGTTTTCGCTTTCTTTTCAAAATTCTTCACAATTATAATTATGTAAATATCTGAAAATATGCTTCAAGTGATTATGCTTTACCTCTATGCAAATTTTCAAGGCACTACATAATTTCGAAAGCCAACTCTTGCCAAGTAGAAAGCTAAATAGCGAGACAGGACAACACTCGAATACTGGAGACAAAAAATTACCATTTGTTAAGCTAAAAGGAAACGGTTTTTGTCAAAATTTAGTACCGTTGAGACAAATAATTAAAAAAGAAAGAAACTATGAGTTACTAATGCAATTGATGGTTGGAATAAATTGTTCATAGGACAAATGCATTCAAAATTACACTCGAAATTGACTTTCACAAAAAGGAAAGTGAGTGGTGAGGAAAATGGAAAAAAAGAAACATGGTGCAAAAAAAGTTAACGAAAATGCGATTCATCTCACCATTTAGTAATGACAATATCATTTGCAATCTTCCCACTATGTCTTTGACGGTGGATTTGCTTTTATTGGCTGCTGACGTTTGGTTTCCTTGGCGGCCGGGACGCTCCCGCGTCCCGTGATATCACTTTGCAACCCTTCTGCTGCTTTTGTTTCATGATATTCTATTAGTTCGTGATTTTGAAGCCAAATTTTTACATCAATGGATTGACTTTGGTTCTGTATCATGGAAAAAGAAATATATATTTAAAATATAAATAGATATTTAATAAGACAATTTGAAAATTCTTTAATTGAAACTATTTATTATTTTCAGCTAATACCGAAAAAATCGATATTTTACCTCAGCAAATACCGGTGTTACAAAATTGCAAAAATTCTCGAAATACCGGTAGTCGGTATACCGGTATACCGATATTGCAATGATTACTTGCATCTAATGGGAAGATACATTAGACTATTATTTAAAAAAACTGGTATAGTGCACTAATGTCGTTAAATTTGACTAATCAATAGACAAAATTTTCTGAACATGGACCTCCTGCGACCTCCCTTGAGGTGTTCTTGTTTAACACTTCACAAAAATATTTTATTTAAACTTTACCGTATGTCCTAACGCTAACTCGAAAACACTAACATTAATCAACTATTTTTTTTAATTTTTGTCTTCGAAAAGCGTCATATATTCTGACTTCAAAAAACATTTATTTCAATGTATAAAATGATTTTCGAAATGATATAAATTTTTTACAATATGATAACGAAACACTTATACATCCAAAAATATTATTAAAGCTGTAAAAGCTTAGATCGTTAGCCATGATCTCAGACTGTTAATTTTGCTCTAATGTTTAATTTTAGAATGTTAGCCCTTAGATTGTTGTCAGGTTGTTACCCTAAAATAAAATGGAAAGCAGTAACATTAACTTACTAACTATAAGTTTTTTCTTGGAAGATGTTTCATATAATCCGTCTTTCAAAAACATTTAACGCAATGTGTAGAAATAATTTTTGAACTGGAATTAATCGTTCATAAGAAAATAACTATACTGTCATATGAGTGAAAATATTTCACTTAAACTTTTTCTTTTGCCCAAAACATTAACTCAAAAGCAGTAAAGTCAATTAACAAACTATTAGTAATTCGGAAAGAGGCTTCAAATAATTCGACTTTGAAAAATATTTAACTCAACGAATAGAAATGAAGTTTGAATTTAAATAAATCTCTCGTAAGATAATAACTATACGGTCCCATTTCCAAAAATATTTTAACTATGCTTTGATTTTCCAATAATCACAAACTCTAAAGCAGTAATAGTAACTTAAATCATTTTTTCAAATCAAAAAACGAAATTTAATAAACCATGTGAGTTTGCAGAAAACAAGATATAAAGAACAAATTCACAATGCAAACTTCTTGTAATTGTTTCTAAATAACAAAGATCGTCCATTTAAAAATGTTAAGTGGTTAAATTCTAAAGCATGTATATAACCAAACTTCAATGCATTTTTCTTTTCTAGTACTAACCTTTGGCCGGTTCAAATGCACCTATGAAATTTACCATTCAGCGATCACAGTTTTTCATAGAAACATTCCCTTGGTTTAGAATAAACTAATATAATTTCTCACGCTTTCATTTTTCTTTTAAAACTTCTCATGAGGATTTGAGCTGTTTCAGAAAACTTTATGCTTCTATAGACGTACCTAGAATTTCAGAAGATAATACATTATTAATAAATCACTGTTTCCTGCATGGTTCATTCCAGTATTAACATCCTACTGCTCCATTAACAAGACTCTTTCACCGCGATTTCGAAATATTCCCACCATAATTGCATTGTAATAACTCGGAATCTTTAAATTTTATCTTAGTATGGGGATCTTTTTTAACTTTGTCATACTCTTAGTTTGTATCAGATAATTTTTGTGTTTTAGTTTTATAATCAAAGGATGCGGCATGTTTAAGAGTGCGTTACGGGAATTTTAAACTCAATAACAGGAAACAAGGGCCATGTCTCTTCAAAATAATTATTCTTTTAGCAGAGCAAAGTCTTGGTTCAGGAGCTGAATTTCGCATTTAGAATTTTAAGTTCTTTCTGAGATATATAATGCTCTTGTAAATCGTAAATATTCGGATCAGAATTGACGTAAATAATTGTTTATGCTTCTCTTAGATTTCTTACTCTTATTCTGATTTTGTTGAGTGGTTTTAACTTTCGACATGTAATTAATTTTATCTTTTTCAACCATACATATTTTCATACTTAAAAAGAACTAACTCCACTAGAGCACACCAGAAAGAGTTATATTATTTGTTCAGATACGTTATTTTAAGTAAAAGCTCGTAAGGAGCAATTTTACCTATGTTTCAATTTTCAAGCAACCATTTATTCTTTAAGGTAAGTCAAAACTACTGTTCACTTTATTAAAAATATTATGAGGATTTGACTTTTACATTTATTTTCTTTTCTTTTATTTTGTTTTGTTTTATTTATTTTATTTATTTATTTATTTATTTATTTATTGCCCGTAAAAATAAAATTGCGTGACAAGGAGCGGAAGTCCGAATAAGCTAAATTATGCTTGCTTAGTAACCACCTACTTACTTAAACGTTCCCGAAATTATAGTTATTCTGATCAAGAGCAAGTTTATTCAACTCTAAGAGAACAACTCATCAATAGCAAGGTTTACAAGACGTCCGAGTTCCGCTCAGTTCAGTTTTCATACTCCTGTTCGGACTGGTGTCCGGGTTTGAAAATTACATTTGAAAAACGCTGATATATGACTTAATGATTACTCTACTACTTTAATATTATTTCTTCTCTACCAATGTTAGACAATTAGTTTCACATTACTTGATACTAATTACCCTTTTATGATTCACACAAGGCTCCATCGATCATGTAGTAGGATATTCATAAATCTTGAAAGAAAAAATTTGTAAACACAAGTGAGAGTACGAAAGGAGGGTATGAAAAACTATTTTCAAAAAGAAAAATGTTGTTCTTTCTATTTATTTCGGTAGAGAGATCAAAAGTTTACTTCTTTAAATAGTCATATACTTTAGCAAAAAGAGGTGATGATTTTCCTTTAAAAATTTAACTGCATTAAAATGTATTTATTTATTCATGTAAATTTGGAGTTACGAAGTATAATTTTAAGTCTGACACACTTGAACTTAAAATACACCGCCAGCTCAGTTATTCCATCCGAGGACTGAAGTTTCGTACTTTTTAGCACTCATCAACCCGGAATGGGAATCACATGAGCTGGAGGCCCATGTGAAGTGTAGGAATCACATTCTGACTTAGCCCTGGCTTTAGGGCGGTAACTTACTACAAAATACACTTGAACTGGTTTAAAATCATGAATAGGTTTTTGAAATGTAAAACTAATCGAATGTTTTCAAACAAAGTGTAGTCAAAAGTTAACGGTAAATCACTACCTCCTTTCCTCCCCTCCCCCCCCCCTTCTTCACCTCCCATTATGCTGAAGTTGTTCTGATTTTTCCAGAGTAAATTACGGTAGTCCTATCAATAACTTATGGAAAAAGCTAAAATTCGTTTACATGTCCGCAGTATACGATAGCTAAATTTTATAAAAGCTTCATGGTGAAATTTTTTTCCGGAAAATGTTTTGAAGATGTTGTTTTAATTTTTTTCAGAAAAACTACATTCCTGTGAAACACGACAGTTGAATGGGGCTAATATGTTTGCATTTTTCAAAAATTGGGCCATTGAACTTCTAGGTCTTCATATACTTCCAAAATTTAAAAAAAAGCACGTTATTTTTCTAAGAATGGATTCCTCTTTTTGCATGTGCTGTTTTTGATATTCCGTAGATAACAAGACAAGATTGATGATACGATAGATGCAGGCACACACAAGCATTTGAAATAGCTTGTGCTCCTTAGAATATTAAATTTTCACGCGGAGAAAAGATATATTTCAAACAGAATTGGAAGAAAACTTTCAGACTTGAAAGTTAATTTTTTTTAAACCAAATGCAATAAAAGAGAGTTTATGTCTTTCTACTTTTCCCATGGAGGATTACATGGTATTGTTGCCATCAGCACATTTTAATGTTTTTGTAGAATTTTAAACAGAAAGTATATTTTTACATTCGTTTTGTCTCTTACGGATATAGTTCATATAAACTTAGATCATTTGATAAAAGCATGAGAAAGGGGGGCACATCTGAACTTTTTTTCCTCTCTGCTTCTGAAAAAAATTACCAATTTCTCCAGAGCAAAAATGTCTACACGTCTGAACAAAATGTCTTTACATCCGAAAGCTCATAAGTTTGAATTGAAAAGGGGTTCCCTGGAAACTCCGAAACCGTGTATTCAGTTATGGGTCATTCCATACAGATTCAACGGATGAATGCGCTCGACCATTTTCAATTTTTTTGAAACTCATATCCCAAAAAGATGCATATGAATGATGTTTAAAACCACTTTTATTTTTTTCTAACCTTAACCCTTGATTTTTTAGAGGTCATCAAAAGTCATTTTCGTAGTCAAAAATGGGACTTTTAGACCTTTGCATTTTGGCCAAAATCTATTTGAATTACATTTATGGCAGTTAATTTTACGCTTTGATGTGAAAGTGCATATGATGATAGTCTTACATGCTGAGTTACGTGGCTGTAACTTAATAGTTAAAATAATGGCAACAGGTTAAAGTTCAAGGTCAAATGTAAAAATTTTACTCATTTCAAAGGGGAATAACTCGCGTAGGGGACGGAAACACAAAATGAAATACGGCAAAAACTAATCACTGGAACTATGCCAATAAGAATATGTAACTGCTTCTGTGTGTTTTTTCACCCTTTACAGATTACAGCGTCTCAAAAATCGGAAAAATGACAAAAATGACGTTTTTAGACACCTGTAAACCAAAAGGTAATGAAATTAAAAATAAAATTTCTTGGCCAATTAAATATTCTATTCAAGTACTATACAAGTTCTATGTATTGTTTAGTGTATTTGGTTTGTAAAAAAGATACAGGTCTTTGAAATTGAGCACTTTTACTAGTTAATTCACACACTAAAACAGAAATAAAAAGGGAAAACTTCATTGCACCTTCTTAAATTACGTAAATTGTGCTCTATATAATATATTATACTAAAAAAACATATTGTAAGTATATAAAAAAATTATTTAATTTGAAAACTTAGAAATATTTGAGCATGAATGAGTAGTTCATACTTGATTTACAGCTTAAATAGTTAATTTATAGACTATACTGATAATCTACACACAAACACGCACAAATTTTTCATGTATACAAACATATTCATTAACTTATGTAACTGCACATTAACTTATGTAACTTGCCTAAACACATTCAAAAACATTATCTACATAGTTGAAAGGAAAAAACAGTGCGTTTTTCATTTCTTGCGTCCGTGCAGTTTTAAGAAAATGTTCTCACACAGTAGTACTATAGTTCTGATGGTGACACAGTACGTGGCGTATACTTTACTTAAATACACAACAAAAATAGAAAGAACTTTGTTAATTTATGTAATCACGAAACGGATGTCAACTTGAGAGCTGAATGGCATTTCTATGCAATATCACATGGTAATGGACAATGTAAGGGAATCAGAGGAACCGTGTAAAGAATTGATGCTACTAAGACTAGCTGGCAAGGAGAACTACTAGAAGTCACATTTTAATTCCTACACAAATGTATACCTTCTGCATTTTTGCTACTAAACATTGTATGTATTCTTGTGCTCACTCCATATATTAAACTGCACTGTTAAAACCAGGAGTGCCACAGGGGTAAAGAATTTCACCTTAGGGTGAAAAAAACGGAGCCTCAGGGTGCAACATAGGCTAGGAAGTGTCGTTAAGGTGCTTTTGGTTCCTCAGTGGGTTAACGACGTTAACAAAAGTGCTAAAAGACCATTCAATAGGAGAGCGACTCCTTGCGCATGCGCTCTGACTTATCGTCCAACGACAACTTCAGTTTGAATGGCGAACGAAGGAAGTTGCAATGAAATTTACGTTCACATTGAATGAAGTACAAAACTGAAAATTTCGTGGATTAATCTTCAAAATCTCGCGTAAGTAAAGGCATTTGATCATATTGTAGCTCTTAGAGCTTTCGAACATATTTAAAGTGATTAAAGTATGTTGACACCTGCTTATTGTTCCGTTTACCTTATTAAACATTTAATATCTTGCTATTTATATCCTGCAAAACTGTTACCTAAAACTATCTATCAGTACTATCTTGAACAACAACAACATTAAAAATAAAAACGTTTAAATCAGCTGATAATTGAATAGCTAATTCGGGAATAAAACTGCATCGACGCGAGCAGCCTATATACCAATGTCTATTTCTTCTCAATGAAATAACTACGTAAACGAACAGAGCAGCAAAGGTGGAGGAAAAAAAACGCGTGAAAAGAAATCTTTCTCACTCAATGTTTGACTCATGAGTTTCACATCGTGTTTTGATTAACGTATTTTTCTTAGGCGTTATTGCATGAAGCGAATGTAGTTATCTACTAGTTGTTATTTTTAATCTGACGGAAAACTTGACATTAGAAGGAAGGGTTTTTAAATTAGTATTTATCTTGTACGCAAAAGGATACTCAAATATAGAATCTTATAATAAGTATTGATATGTTACGCTCGATTAAAATTTTAAACGTTTTTGAAACGCTTTTATTTTCCTATGATTCTAATCTAATGTTACCTAATATTTCTGGTTGCTCCGGCAAATGATTGATAAATTCTTTCCCTGTTCATTTTCGGTACGGATTATGCAGTAAAAGTTGTCAACAACATATTAATTACTGAGCAATCCAAGTGTGAATATAAGAAAGTTAGTGCACGAATAGACAAATTAAAGTCATGAACACTTTTAAACTATGTTCGAAAGTTGAAATGTGATCAGATGCCTTCATATATATAAATCAAAATAAATAAAACACAATTGTATTCAAAAACGCACACAACACGGGGGAAGAGGGGGAATCCTTATAGGAAGCAATAAAGGTGCCATTTTTCTCACCTAGGGTATACCATCTTTCACCTACGGTGCACGTTGAGTGAAGGGAGCCAGTTTTTCACCCTTGCTAAGGGTGACATTTCGGCTCTCTATCGGGTGCCGCTGGTGAACAAGCGTTTCACCCCTGACAGGTGCCAAACGCAACCTGTAGTTTTAACACTGTAGCTGAAAATATGCTGCAAGAAAGGTTTGACTATGCAAATAAACTTCCCTACACAACAGCTAATCATTGCTTTATGCCACCCTATTTAAATATTATCACAGTAATATCATTGTCCCTTATCAATAGGTATGAAGAATAGTGTGTTACTAAAAAGACAATCAATAGAAGATGCCCATTATTGTCAAAAAGGTTATTACAAAGCTTGTGTTGATCACTAAATTTAGAGCCCCTGTCATTGTCTTGGTCCTGGTTCAGTTTCAAAGTATCAAATTATGAATGTGCATTGGTAATGCATTCCAAAACGTCATATACTTGAGTCACCATTACAACTATAGGTCTACTAGATGAGTTCATTTTTTCAAAACTACACTCGAACAAAAAATAAAAAATGCACTTTTTAAAATTTAAATTTTGTATATATAATGTTTTTGCATATGTTTAAGGCAATTTGGATCTGTTAATGTACAGAGCGTATGTTTGTATGCATTGAAACTTTGTGTGTGTAGATTATCAGTCTAGTCTAAGCTGTCAATCAAATCTGAACTACTCATTCATGTCCAAATATTTCTAAGTTATCAAATCAAAATAATTATTTTTATACTTAAAATATGTTTCTTTAGTACATTATATAGAGCACAATTTACGTAATTTAAGAAGGTGCAATGAGGTTTTCACTTTTTTTCTGTTTTAGTCTGTGAATTAACTAGTAAAAGTGCTCAATTTCAAAGACCTGTATCTTTTTTACAAACGAAATACATAAAACAATACATAGAACATGTATAGTACTTGAATTGAATATTTAATTCGCCAAGAAATTTTATTTTTAATTTCATCCCCTTTTGGTTTACAGGGGTCTAAAAACGTCATTTTTGTCATTTTTCCGATTTTTGAGAAGCTGTAATCTGTAAAGGGTGAAAAAACACACAGAAACAGTTACATATTCTTATTGGCATATTTCCAGTGATTAGCCCTACCAAAAGACCAGGCGGGATGTGATTTCCAAGGCGGGAAAAAATGAATAAACTAGGTGCATATAAACTTCGTTAAAGTGTCTATAGTTATGTAATCAATAAAGAATTTGCTTTTAAAACAGTCTTGGTCTAATAATTTGGCCAGCACTGTATGTCCCCTATAGGAGTCACGTTTTAATAATTGAACATGCCTAGGGTATATATGAACGAGTTCAATAAAGAAGTCAGGCAATAATCTTCTTTTTAAGGAAAATCTCTTTAATGTAAAATAGACACATACATACATACCAATTACAGTGAAGGGTTTGTAGCATATGTGAATTTAAATTGTACTGTAATGAGTTAAAAAGAAAATATTTTTTACTGACAGCTAAATTTTTTAATTAGGTTTTTTTTCTGATCTGCGCAGTTTGTTGAAAAATAATGTAACAAATTATTCAAAATAAATTCTATATTCTGAATCTTATTTCTTTGATATTTTTATTAGGTTTTATTATGAAAGCTTTGCCTGAGTTGAGTATGACAAACCTTTTAATCGTTGCCAAAATCAAAAATGAAAATTAGCAAATTTAAAGCTACTATTAATTATTAAATTGATTGCAAGGTTGAAATAAAGCAACCATAGATTTGTGGATTTTGGGCTTTTGAAACTTTCCAAATTATGCAAATTTTTGAGTTCTTTCTTTAATCAATTCATCAGTTTAAAAGCGTTTTTAAAAGCTATTTCCCACCATATACTTTTTTAATATAATTCCGTAGGCAGAAATTAGCCACTCATGGTAGCCCTCAAAACAAAAGTTAGTTTTTGTGGACAATTAAAATTAATGTAATAATGCCTAGAGAAAGCAAACTTCAGTACAAAAACCTTTCAGGGTTATAATCTATGATCAATTCTTGCTTGAATTCAGGTGATTTATGAATCAAGGCCTTAAATGTTGACTTTCCCGTGAGGTTAAGAAACCCATCGCTGCCAAGATCTCCAGATCTTCTCATTAAGTTAATTAAAATCGTGCGATTTTGTGTGAACAATGCATATCAAGTCGTGAGTTTTGTGAGGAGCGTGGCTATTAAAAATATATTAGCATAACTTTGTAAATTCCGTATCTAAATACGTTATGCTTGTCAGGGCAGGCTTAGGTATGATGATCGAGCAGTAGGCTAAACAAGATGGATTTCTATCCGCATCGGCTTTGCTCTTAGGCTTAATCTTTAATTATATCTTTATGAAAATTAAAATGAAACGTTAATCTGATACAGATAGCTTTAGGCAATCGAATGCCATTTCAAGAACCATCAAAAAAGGAGTGTTGAACCTAAAGCAGCGAAAGTTAATTTTATACAGGCGTATATAAGAGACTGAGAGGATAAAATCTCGAATCCAGTATGATGAATTTATAGTATATTGCATGTCAAGTACTAAATAATCTAAAAGAGATAAAGCATAAAATTATTATGTAGTAAATTTATTTCTATTGTTAAACTTTCGCCTCAAATCAAAATAGATGTCTCTAACATATATTATATGTATTTTATGTACCAAAACTTTTATGTGCATAGAAGTATTAAGTTCAATAAAAAATCAATTTAAAATAAAGTTTTAGAAAATCATCAAAAGCTTTAACCAAAAATAAGCAATGCTTCAATTCAAGAAATGTAATTTAACCTCGTCATTCCAGGTATACCCAATAGTATTCAGTGATAAAAATTCGCTAAAACTCCTTCAATCGATACATTTCAGAAAGGGCATAAGTCACATTTTTTACAAAATTGAGTTCCATATTTGTATGTAGAGAAATCGACTCGATTAGTGTAGCAGGGAATGTAATCCTTGTACAACAAAGCACTTTATTTAGGGGTTACATTTTTCGTTCAGTGCAGAAAGGACATAAGTTCCGGAATTTTTCCCTTTCTGCATAAACGCGAATGAAGGAGTAGTAAGGTCGCAATGTAAATATATGGCAAGATCATAGAGGAACTAGATTTTTAGCGTAATGAAGTAAAAACAAGTAACTCCTTTGATCCAGCATTCTTACGGTAATGGTAGGTTCGTCAGTTATTGGAATTTGAAATCACGGAATCGGAATGAAAAATTCGCCAATTTCTCAGTTATTTTATTAACATCACTCTAGAAACTGCGAAGAAACTATACGCTTTCAGCGAGATATACGCTGGTCAAAATAAGAACAACACTGCAGTAGACTTTTTCTAGAAATAACGCTGAAGAAATTTAACAAGATTGCTGATGATTTCCCTGTCAGAGGACATTCGTTTGTCCTTTGCGACAGGGATTTTGGAATAGTAAACGAATGTTAAACAGATATGACAAATTATTACTATGTGAAATTCAATCTCTTATAAGAAAATTATTCTCTCTTATTACTCTGAAATTACATTAAGATTCACAGTCAAATCCGTTGAAAACAATGAAATCTGTAAGTGCTAATGCTAAAACAGGTGCTTTTCATTTTTTAAGAAGTCTTTTTCCTCAAATTGAGAGTTTGGAAAAAGATTCTACTGGTCGACCAATATTTTCAATTATCAACATTCATGATGTTTAAATCTTCGATAGAACATCAAAGGAACGGTTTCAAGCTAGTTATTTTACAGACGGTTTTCAAGAGAATATTGCAAAGTAACGTTTGTCGGTTGCACTACCTTTGCCAATATTGAGTATAAAAGGAAATTTTTCATATTGTAGGAAGAAATAACAGATATCAATATGGGTATTCAGTGCAATTTCGAACACAGTCATATTAATATGTAGGGGAAAGTGTTGTACCTTGAGACACTTTTCATATTTTAATTTTTAACGTCGATTATTTGAATCAAATTTAAAATCTAAAAGTCACATTAAAATACACAACATACTTCTATGCAATATATTTTTTAAAATTCAGACAGTTTGAAAATAAAATATTGCCAGCCATTTAAAATAAGAGTTACAAGTTGTCACAAGATATAACATCCTATTGTACTTCGGGACACATCCAGTTGTACTATGGAAAAGTTTTCACGATTCAAGAAACAGCCATATACTTGAACCAATTTTGCACCAGAAAACAAAAAAACAAAAAAAATATTTTTTTCATGGTAGTGATTTAAATTATGAATAATTTATTATGAATTATGAATAATGATTTATGAATTATTATCTAACATTGAATGTGTTTAAAAGACTGCATAAGATTAGAACATAGTTCCACGTTCCTAAGCATATCTTAATTATTAAGAACCATGCTTATGTTGCACTTTGAACGTGTCCTAAGATACAAAATGTTTGACTGCCTCAAGGTACAATCACCACGTTGTTTAAGAAAAACCAAAATGATGGTCAATCAGGGTGCACTATCATTATTTTCCCATAAGCAAAATATTTAAAGTACTACTAATTTATTACAAAATAAAATTCAGTTGATTAAATTTACGAATAAAAAGACAGGAAATGAATTTAAAGTAAAGAAAATATTTACTTTGGAGTCATGAAATTTTCTTTCTCTCACAAAATCGTCAATTTTACTCATTTGATGCTGATTTTTACTATGGCACCATTTAGTGGTGAAGATTACTATTAGAGATCACGAAAACATGGCTGCTAAAAATAGATTCTTAGACATTAGCAGTGTCCCAAGGTACAACACTCTCCCCTACATCAAACTTAAAACACATAGTACACAAAACTGGGCAAGAGAAGAATAGAAAAAGATTTCCATGAAGAATGTATTTAATGAATATGAATATAATTTTATACACATGTGAAACTTTTGTTTTTTTTCCCTCAGTTTGTGAGTGTTTGTATCCCCCCCCCCCCCCCAGACTTTATCATTTTACAAAAACAAGACGAGAGAAAGAAGAAAATACAAGACGTATTTTATTTTGATAATGAATTTATGAATACGGACTTCACTAATTATTTTTTGTCACTTTGTAATATTATTTTTTGTTATCATAATTCAAATTGAAACAAATATGTTTCATATTTTCATCACTCTAAACTAGTCTTTCAGGATAATTATTGCAGAAAGGGCATAAGTTCAAATTAAAAAAAAAATAATAATTAATTTCAGTGACGAAATGAAACGTAATTTAAGGTGATCCTACTTGTGACTAAATTAGTCATAAACATTTTCGTAGAATTTAATTCATTTCTGAATGAAATGATCACTTTTTATTGATTCCTGAAAAGTTGCATTAGTTGGACTAATACCCTTTCTGAAAAAATAGATTCATTTCGAACTAGTGAACTAACTCTGTTCAAAAACTATAGTTTCATCATCATCATGTAACTGACAGAATAGGTTACATTTCCAACCTAGCTTTGATTTTATAACTACTTTCATAATTTTCTGCATTTTTCTTGAAGGCCTTTCACAAAAAAGAAAATTTTAAATTTTCTACAGAATTTTCTGCGTGCTTTCATTTCTTAGCAGAGGATTGAACTAATGTTTATAAAAGTTCATTCACATAAAAATGTCAGCACCATTTTCATAGACAAAAATATTTTTTGAAGTTTCAGTCGCCAAAATATGCAATGAACATAATTGTAAGCATTGATGAGTTCTGCGATTTCCAAGGAGAGAAAATCACAGAAAGGAAATCATGTAAATTGATGACAAAAGAAAAAAAAAATCAGCTTATTTTCAACAGTAGCAGTTATGGTACTTTTTTTACCAGTGTCTTGACAGTCGTTGTGAAACTTGACTTGAGTTTCCAAGCATCATGATCTTTGTTTTAAAATGTAGCTTACTTATCTATTTATTTAATTATTTTTTCTGGCTGTAAAGGAGTCAGGTTTAAGGGTTCTCATATTTATAAAAACTTTTTTTTTTAATTGATCCGGTCATTTACATGCCTTCCGTCGTTCTCTTAGTTGTTCTATCTTTACTTTGCGAGTTTTATGTCTTCATAAGTAAACAATTATTATGTGATGAGAAATTTTAGCGTCAATCTTATTTTATTGTTTGTCATCGATTGTGCGTCTGATTTTTTCTATCACCGAAAGTCATTTCAATCAGCAACACTTTAATGAAATAATTGAACTTTTATAGTTAAAATCTGCTGTATTTAAAAAGGCGTAAATGTTACAGAAAGGATCTGGACTTGAAATAAAAAAATAAGTAAAGAAATGTACTATTGCTTCACTCCTATTTCATAGAAGACTTAGAACAACTTAGGGGGGGGGGACCTTCATAATAACAATACTAAACATTGTAGTATAAATGTCAAAAAAAAAAAAAAAAAAATCTGAACTTGAAAAAAGAAAAAAACTGCACTATGGCTGCAATTCCAATTTCATAAAAGACTTTTAAAAATTTGAAGGGGGGGGGGGACTTTAATTGTGACAACTTGACAACTCTAAACATTGTAGCTTTAATATCAAAGAAAATATCTGAAGTTAAAAGGAAAAAATAAAATTTTACTATTATTTCATTCCCATTTCATAGAAGACTTAGATCAACTTGAGGGGGGGATTACTCTCATTATAGTAGTACTAAACATTGTAGCGTAGATGCCAAAAGAAAAAGGCTCTGAACTTGAAAGAAAAAAATTAAAAAACTGTGCTATTACTTCATTCCTAAAAAAAAAACCTTTCCCGGCAATACTACTCAATGTAACGTAATCACCAACAAAGGATATGAACTTCAAAGAAAAAATTAAAAACCGCACTATTTCTTTTTTTCCTATTTCATAACAAATTAAAGAGTGCCGATCCCAGACCAAACACTTGTTGCTATTTAAAAACACACATTCGCCAAAATTTACCATTGGCGACACCCTTCGACAGGAAACTAAAGCTACCTGGTTACTCGGCAACCCCATAAGTAGAAACCGCGCGAGTTCATTTTTTTTCTCTGTGCTCGATCTTCGCATCTGTCTATAATATGGAGTTGAGGAACTCAAAAAGAGTTCGATGCTTGTTGAAGATGGAGAACTAGTTACTAAGACAACATCCAACGAAGACGGTTTGCTTGCTTCCCATCAAGTGGTTTTTCTCCTCGTTCTAAACGTGTGGTCACACTTCTTTCCAAGAGCATTGTACGCTGAGGACGTTTAGGAATATACGGCAGCGAATCGGCGAACACAAAGCGTGCAATGACCAGGTAGGATAGTTCGTTTGAATTTTCGTTTTTTTTTTGTTCTGGCCGCTTATATTTTTTTGAAGTGTAACAGCTTAATGTTGTTTCATTGTTGATTTTTTACATCAAATGCTCATTTTTGACTTGTTTGTAGTATGTGACGTGATATTTCTCAGAATTGGAAATTGGCTTTGCTAGTGAAATTAATAGGAGTTTTTAATTTACTTTTCTCTTCCCAATGTAGTAACACCTACAATTTATATCTGATATATTAAATTATTACTTATGTCGCTTGTTTTATATTTAACACAATGTTTCTCAGAATCGGATGTCCACTGCGTTCGTAAAATTAAAAGGATATTTTATGTTGCTGCTTTTCCCCTATGAGAAAAAACTTGTAATTTGTCTTTGATACATTAAATTATTATACTTAGATTTTTCATGTTCGACTTAGTTGTAAGCAGTAATTTACAAAATTCTCCCGAAAGTATGTGAAGTTAAAAAAAAAAAGTAAATAGTGCAAGTATACTGTACGTTTTCGTTAGGATACAGGTTGGTTTCTTCTAACGGAGTACCACTTGGAGAAAATCAGTTTTCGTATTTTTTTTTTATTTTTTTTTTAAATTTATTGCGCATTATTAAAAACATTTCGTTTCGTTGATAAGTTAAAGAAAAATTTGGTACCTCTCTAGAAATTCTGGAAAATATACTCATAATATTTAATTTTGTAAAATACATTTTCTCAAAATCACATTACCCTTTTATTTTAGAAGCATTATGTGAAAATAATCATACTACTTGTTCCATTTATTAATCTTTAGTTACAGATTAGAAAATCTTCTTTAGTATTTGCTTTGCAAAGTAAATGAAATACGAAACATTTAGATACGTCGAAACATTATTTTCCAATTATTTGATTATCAAAAATGTCATCTCAAACACATAATTTCGGGGATGCGTGAACAAAATGTTTACATATAAAGCTGTTTGCTTATTCAGTTAGGTCTTATTTATTATGTGAAACATTTAATTTTCTGAAACGTACCTTTTTTTCATCACAGCAATGTTCCCAATGAGTTTTATAAAAAAGTTTCGATGCATAGTTTTTATTATATATATTTCCTATATGTCATCTTTCTAGAACTTAGACAAATTTACAAGAAAAGAAAATTTACGCTTCAACAATATAATTTGATATACTGTGTATTGTTCTGAAAAGTAAGAGGAATCTTTATCTGATTTTAATAGCTAATTTTTACACCTTTTTTAAAATATAAATATGTATTTTTTGCCCAATGCAATTTCCGTAAAGAATCTAATGATGTCCAGTAAGAATAAACACATTCTTATGAATAAAAATATTACTATATTTACAGGTAACGTTTCTAAAGTTGACAAATTTAGCAAAATCAAACATATTTTACAATGTTGATACACGGTTGTCAGCGTTCAAACCTAGCCCAAAACTCCAACTTTGATTGTTACGAATTTAAACTGTTAAATAGTTACGAAAAACTAAAATTATTTTACAAATCTTAAACTCCTATAGTAGGTTCATTGATAGAACGTTTAAAATCTTTAAGTTTGTATCGTAATAATTAACTGCGAACCTGGATTTAGTAGCTGGTCAATTGTTTTTATATGACTTAGCGACTTCTATTGAGCACCGGCAAAAGGTGCAAATGAATCGGCAAAAGGTGCCGTGTGATTTGTAATGAATTAGAAGACTTTTAACCGAAGTATTCTTGTGTTCTATTCTAATATTTACAAAAATGGATAAACCGAATATTTTTCCGAATTTGAAATATTACTCGTAACAGAACAAGACTTCATTTTATTCCACTTGAATATTTGTTTGTAAAACAACTGTCTGTTGCTATGGCAACTTACTGCGAAGACAGAAGACCTATTTGAATGTTTTGCCTCGTTCTGAAAAATTGCGAGTACACATAACGCGTGATTTTACGTGGATTTAAAATACATATTTTAAATAAAAAACTACTTTATAATTCGTGATTTCCACAGTAAAATACATAAAATGTACATCAATGGAACAAGGTAAAAACTTTTTATAACTTAAATTTTAGTAAGCATTATAAAATTCAACTTAAAATGTCAATAATTGATGAAACTGAATTGCAGATTTTTTATACAGAAAACCATAATCAGACAAAAATATAAAACCTTACATACGATTTCGTATAGAGCGATAATTAGTTCTTACATAGCTTCGAGTTATCGAGTTAGCGATGATTTAAAAATAATATTGATTCACACGTTATGAAATGTTTATTTTAAGAATAATATTGATATCAATATGAATACTTGATTGAATATTTATTCAAACCTAAATATTCGAAACGTTGAAATTAGCAATGAAACATTACACTATATAAAGCAACTACAATAGAAAATTGTGCGACCGGGATTTTTAAAAACACATCTTAAACGAACGCATCGTAATAAAATGTTTCCTTTTGGTAAATAAGATTAGTATTTGCACGCAAACAATAAAAATGTTTAAAACAAATCAACGGAATGTTAAAGGACTTTCACCACATGCGTCACAGTAAAATGTAAACATTTCAATACGTTTTTAGAATAATTTTCCTGAAAAATGAACATTTATTTGAATGATTCAACATACAGTTATTTTTCCTCTTTTGATAAAACCTATTTGCACAAACATGTTAGAAAACTAAACATGTTTTCAATAACATTTATAAAATAAAACTTGTGACGCATTTTGATATTTCTTTCATAATTTAAAAAAAACACTAAAATTTAAAAATTTCAATCTAGAAGTTTTCTACTAATACTCCATCTATTTGTGAAATATTAGCTTTTCAAATCGCTTTTCAGTTATAAAACAATTATATTCTTGATTGTTTCTTAATTTTTGCTAATATCGGTTTTTGTGTACTGAAGGCTATATTTTGAGACTTCTGTTAAAATAAATGCTTTTTTTTTTTAGCAAATTTCATAAAAACACAAAAAAGTTTTCAATTTATCTTCCTAAAGCGACCTTGAATTTTCCTACAGTTTCTTGAATTTATCTGAAGCGCCTAGAAAGAACGGGAAGGGGGGGGGGGGTATTCCAAAGTAACGTGTGTGGTTTTTTTTTTTTTTAGTTCTTCTTCGTTATTTCAAAAACTGAAGAATCGGTAAATATTATCTTATTTTACGCCTTTTTAAAAGCAATTGCATACATGATATAATTATTTTCAGTTTTTTATAACTATGACAACTAAAAACTGAAATTTGTGCATATGTAACAAGTTTTATAACATAAATAATCAATTATGAAAGCTGAAAATAATTATATCGTAGGTGTACTTGTTTTATTAAAGGACGTAAAACAAGATAATCCTAAGCGATGCTTGATTTTTTAATGCTGAGTTAATGAAAAGAACTTTGAATCGAAAAAAATGCGTACAAATGAGGCAGTGAGAAGCAAAGGGATGTAAGTGGACGTATTCAAATTTTGAGTAAAACTCGTTTAAAGAAAAGGTCCTAGGTAGGCTTGCATTGAAAAGTTTTTCTAAATCATGCTGTATAACAGTACTTACCAGGTTTACTAGAACTATATCCTGCCCCAAGACAGAGGAGGAGTTCCCCTTTCAGTACTGGTTATCTCCCAATTTTTAATTTTTTTCGCTTACATCCCTTTGCTTCTCACTGCTACAAATGTCATACACCTATCGGTGGAATTGGCCAGAGGTGTAAGCGCAAAAATTAAAAATTTGCAGGTAACCAATACAAATGTTTGAAGAACCTCTCCTGTGTTTTGGAGCAAGAGATGGTACTAATAGCCCTTTTAGGAATAGACGCCCATATGGGGGGGGGGGGGTGTCAACTGGGGTTTCAACTCCCCCCCCCCCCGCTTAGAAATTAGAATTTCCTTACTTTTAAAACTTTTTTCTTTGCAAAATGGTAAAAACACTTCTTGTCCAGCCGTTAATGAATAATTTATTAAAAATGTCAAATTTTACTAACTCTAACCTGTACTGAAATCGGCTTCCATGAGGAGAATATCCTGCTAAACCATAAGGAAAATATCTGAGTTCAACACCCCCCCCCCCCCTCCTTAAAATTTTGCATATGTTCGCTTGTAGGTGGTGCTACATAACATGATTTAGAAAAACTTATGGAAGAAAAGCAGCCTATGACTTAAACTTTGCACACGTTTTACTCTAAATTAAAAAAAGTTCACTTGCATCCCTCTGCTCCTCACTGTCTCGTCTTTATTTAGTATCCTTTGTGCAGAGAAGTAAATAATTTGCATAGTCATTAAATGAGAAGTTTTCAAAACCATTCTTAAATAATCAACGAAGCATTCCCCCTTGTGACATTCAAATGAAAAGATAAACTTTTTTTCCATTTCTGAACAATTAAGGTTTTTTTTTCACGACTTTCGTTTCACGCTTAATAAAATTCCCAAGGCCGTTTTCGTTTACATTTTCCTTCGCATATCGCAGCGATTCATCGAAGTTTCGCTAGACGATATTCAGCAAACAATGCAGTTTTTTCTTTTTGTATTTCTTTCTTTATTTTCTTAATTTTTTGTTTTCTGTACAGGAAAACCAAGATCTGTTGATAAAAGTGTTTACTATTATTATTATTATTGTTGTTCTGTTTACCCAGCATTGTTTGAAACAATGATCCATGTGTGAAACATAACGGCATCATAATAGCACAAGACAACTCTTTTTTTTTTTTTTTTAATTTTTTAAAGTCATCTAAGCGAGCGTTTCTCTGCCTTTTCTGGCCAACGAATCAGTAAAATTTCAAACAAAAATGCTGGAAGTAAATATTTTTCTTTTTTACTTTCTTTTTTTCTGTAAAACTTTACGAGAAATTAAAAAACGTACTGAAAGATTATTTTGTCATTTATTTATAACAATATTTAAGCGTATAGACAATCACGTATTTATCTTATTATCTATGAATGAATAAACCTTGGAAAAATCACGGAGTAGTATAAAACAATCACAAAATTCAATTCAAATGAAAGAAAAAGAAACGCTGTATTTAATAAATAACAACTGTGTGCACACTTTAATGTTGCAAACCTTCAAATATAATGCTACATTGTTTTAGATCCATAAAAATATGGCATTAACGTTAAAAATATCGCACAAAATTCATTATTGCTATTATGTAAAATCAAGAATTTTTATCACCATTTAAAATCACGAATCAAGCTGACGCCTGAGGATCTGTCAAAGTTCTCCGCGAACCGATGGCGGTTTGAATTTAAATTCATCCTTATGAAGCTTTTAGCTAAAATTTATTTACAAAGATACAGATATGCTTATGATTTTTATGAGACTATCAGCTTTACTTTATAATAAAATATTATCATTTATTCCATACTTTTGTTACTTCTCTTTCTAACTGAAACTTTTTTTATTAGTATTATTATTATTTAACATTTTAATCTTCTTATTAAAGAGCTGAAATTCAGTCAAAGAAGGAGAATTACTGAATACCTTTGAAGGAAAGCGTTTCTTTTTTTCTTTTTTTTTCTTTTTCTTTTTTTCTTTTTTTTTTTTTTTTACCCTTCAATTTTGAAATTTCTTTTTAATACATTCAGTTTAATAAACCGATTATTTTATTTCTTGAAAGTGCGGTTATTATAGTTCAATTTTGTTTTATGAACAATAAACATGAAAAACGAAACTCGACTTTAGTCGCACTAAAATTTGCTAATTGAGAAAAATGATTTTAATAACGGAAAGTTTGAAGTGTCTACTACGATAAGTAAGATAAGAAAATTGAGATGGCATTGATTGCTATTAAAATGGTGTTATTTTTTTATTAATTAATTTATTACATAAATAACTTCTTTATTAATGCATTTATTTCATTTTATTTGTTTTTTGTACAATTTTTATCTTCGATATTTTCTTCTTTTCTTTAAACCAAATAATATGAAGTCAAATCAACAAAACTTTCTGAAACGTTGCTGTTAATTTCTTTATGGGTTTTCTTTTTAGGTGAAAACCTATATCAACTGTAAGACTAATATGCTTGTGTACAAGATAGGAGCTTGATTTAACAATTTCCTTTGCAAAAATGTTTTATAGATAAGTTATAGTTCATTCTATACTTGTAAAAAACAGGGCTGCAGAGTCGACGTAGGACTGAATTTGAGGTAAAGGAGTCAGAGTCTGAGTCAGTCATTTTCGCTCCAAGTTCGCAACTCTGCCAGCGTTTGCCCAGTCGGAGTCGGACTGATTTTGGGGTAAAAGAGTCGGAGGCTCTAAAGCTCCTAGATTCGGAGTCGAAGCTGGAGTCGGTAATTTTTCCTCCGACTCCGCAGCCCTGATAAAAAGCCGAGTGCTGAGACTTATGAAAAAGTGGAAATCATAAAAAGGGAAGAATTTCTTTCAAAATAGACATATCTTCGTGAAATTGGCAATTTTCGAAAAAATATATGTATGGAAAACAAAAATCTTTATTTTATACTCCCTGGAGAAAAAAAAGAAGAAATTGTTCAATGTTGCATGGCTTTGATGCAAAAAAATCTTTTAATCGAATAATAGTTTTGAAAATCATTACTTAAAAAACCGGCTCTTGCCGTAAAGTTGAAAATGTATTAACGTCTAACGCCTAGAGCGGCGTAAATGGGTTACACAATTGAAAATGATTTTTGTTATGAACGTAGAAGGAAAATATTTTGGAAGGAATGAAAATGAATAACGGTAACGACTTGTGTACTTGAGTATTGTTTTCTTTTGATTTTCTTTTCTTTTTCTCTTTCAATTTGAATAATCTTCGTACTTGTTATTATTATAGTATGACGCTATGTACCCTGAGAAACGATAACTATGAGCAATTATTTCTTAAACAACTGAAGTAAGAATTCCTTATATCAATGATATTTAAATGAATTCATTTAGAATAGGTTTAGAATAGATTTTATAAAGAATAAAAATTTGAAAGACACTGAAATTAATGAAAAAGTAAGATTACATTTAGAAACACGGGCTTGGTTGGTATACGCCCAAAATGTCGCGGGCCAAAATGTCGCGGCCAAAATGTCGCCGTCCCAAAATGTCGCCGGTCCAAAATGTCGCCGGTCCAAAATGTCGCCGTCCCAAAATGTCGCCGGTCCAAAATGTCGCTGTCCCAAAATGTCGCCAGTCCAAAATGTCGCCGTCCCAAAATGTCGCCGGTCCAAAATGTCGCCGGCCCAAAATGTCGCCGGCCCAAAATGTCGCCGGTCCAAAATGTCGCCAGTCCAAAATGTCGCCGGCCCAAAATTCGCTAGTTCAATTGGTACGAAAAAATTTAAATGTACGTCGATGCTTTTCAGCATAAAAGTTGCGAAAGAATATTAATTGCCTTTCAAAGTAAGTTATTTCAAAAATTCCAAACGTTTTCTCCTGTCTTAATTCGTAAGCATCAGATTAATTCCAGAAAATTAATAGTTTTCAGAAAAACATACGTTTTTCTAAAAACATACGTTTTTCTGTATACTATTAAGAACGTAAACATGCGAAAGGCTGCTGCAACGGATTTCTCTTTCTCGTTTAATCTGATTAATAATAATACTCAAGATGTAAAGCAAAGGATCAAGATGTAACGCAAGGATTCAGATAAAAAATTGGTATGGAAGTAAAACTAAACTGTTCTAAAGGCGAATGAAAGAATAGTGAGGCGCTATGTGAATATGGCAAGAGAATAGACGGCTTGTATTTTTTGGCGTAATGAAGTAAAAACAAATAACTCCCTTCACTCTAGCATATTATTACCTTAGCGACAAGTCAGTAATTTAGGGGATCAGGCGGAATGGCCCCCGACTTTGAATTTTTTTTTTATATATACAAGTGGAAGTGCTTTTTATAGCAATCCTATGAAATTTGCATTGGTTATATGCCCGTTATCCTCCCTCTCCCCTTTCACTAGAAAAATTCGAAATCACGGGCCAGGGTGGAAATCAAGTAGAAAGGTATCTTAATGAAATTTAATTTTCTCATAGATTTTTTAACATCACCCTAAGAACTGTAAAAAAAAAAAAAAAAAAAAAAAAAAAAAAACTGTACGTTTTCAGTGAGATATACGTTGGTTAACGTAAGATCAAAACTGTTCTGAGACTTTTTCTGGAAATGAAACTGAAGAAGTTTAACAAGACTGCTCGAGACCTTCCTCTGAGAGGACATTTGTATGTCCTTTGCGACCGGGATTTTGGGACAGTAAAACAAATGTTTAACAGAGATGACAGATTATTGCCGTGGAAACTCTGTCTTATGAGTAAAATTCTGAAATTACGTCGAAATCTTCACCGTCAAATCTTTTGAAATCAATGAAACCCGTAATTGCTAAAACAGGTGTCTTTCACTCAGATTTTTGAAAACGACTCTACGCGATGACAAATATTTTCAATTCTCAACATTCATGAAATTTATATATTCGATAGAACATCAAGGGGGACAATTTCAGAACAGCTATTTTATTACAGGTTTTCAAGAGGATACTTTCATGCTTGCGAAGTAGCGCTTGTCAGCTGAATCACATTTTCCAATTTTAAATAGAAAAGAAAAAATTTCACAATGTAGGGTGAAATAACTGATATCAATGAGATTATTCAGATCAATTTTGACCTAGACTTATTTTTAAAATGAGTTTCAAAAAGTAATAGTTCTAGCTCAATATAGCTTGGTAATTCAGAAAGAAAAGAATACTGATAATAATAATAATAAACAAATAAGTTTCCCCCTCTCAGAAAAAAATGCTGTTTTAATTATTGAATTTTTACTACGCAAATTGTATAAGAATGCAAACTCAGTTTTTATTTAACACCCACGCTAGTTAAAGTGCTACAAAAATGAGAGGAATACACGGCTAATTTAGATTTTATTGATATCTTGCTCAACCTCTCATATTTAAATTCAGTATATTTTTCATTGTTTATTTAATTACACTGACTCACGTAAACGATTACGAAACTCAACTTAGAACGAAAATAAGGCTTGTTTTCGTTTAATTTCACTTGCATACTACATTTTTGTATGAATCCTCGCATTACTTCTTGAGATATAGCAGTCACATAAAACGATTTAAAATATTCGGTGATCCATCCTTTTGGGGATGACTGAAGCCAAAAATAAATGAGCAACTCGCCCTTTAAGATATACCTGTAGACCAAATTTTGTCTTAACCCTTGTACAGTAGACCCTCGTTTTACGCGGGTGTTATGTTCCACGGAAATGCTGCGTAAATCGAAACCGCGTAAATTGAGACCTAATATCAAAAATAGGGAATGGGTTCAAAATAGGGATTAGGTTCCGTAGATAAAAAAATACTTCATTCTAGTGATGATTAATTGTATGAAAAGTTTAATGTGTACTTATATCGATTTTTATGCATAATATGCATAAAGAAAACAAACTAATTTCGTGTTCTGTTTATGAAGAAGAGCTGGCTATGATAGTCTTTTGGTAGTCATTAAGAATTTTTCCTCTAATTCTTTGTTGAGCATTAACGCATCCATGACCACTTGCGTCATTTCCTAGATAAAATCTTCCTTTACTAACAAATCAGAAAAAAGATTATTTCTATTGTCTACGAATGGTTCAAAATTTTCAATGTGAGCGTTTTTGGTTGTGTGTCACCGGAGTCGGTATCCTCGTTGGTTTTGACCTCCTTTGTCGCTCCTAAAAGCTCTTCTTCCAGTGAGTTCTGAACTGTGTGAGTTTAATCACTTTACTTCTATAACGGAAAAAGCTCTGGAAACAATCGCATAAAATGTCTCCAAGGACCCAAGTTCGATTATTAGCACGCCAAAATGCAGTTAGTTACGAGTAATCTGCAATCTATAGGAGCTTGGGTTTTGAAAGAGAGGAAAATGTTACCTGTTTGCATTGCCGCATCAGCGTAAAACCGAAACTCATCTGCGTAAATAAAATAAAGGTGTCAAATCTTCAACCGCGTATAATCGAAACCGCGTAAAATAAACCTGCTGAAAACGAGGTTCTACTGTATTACTTTTTGAGATATATCAGTCACAGATAAAAAAAAAGAAAGGAAAAAAACATTCGATTGCTCCACCCTCTGGTGTTATTGGCCCCAAAATCTGTCCCCCTGCTGCTTCCTAACATTTTATTTGATTCCGTTCATCATTTTTTGAGCAATGACAGTCACGCATATCGATGAAAACGTTCAGTTACTCCACTATCTTGAACGAATTGACGCAAAAAAAACCACGCAGCCCTAAATCATATATGGGTACCTGCGGGTATCGTTCGAATTCTTACCACTGGTTTTGACGTAGAATGGCCCCAAAAAATCGGTCACATACAAACGCACACTATTCTTGAAGAAAAGTTTTAAAAAATTTATCGAACGTCAGAACTGAACGCCGTCAGAACGTTTTACAGTTGGTAGATAGCGAGTCACAAGAAATAAGGTAACGTAACACTTGTATTCTATTTGTTTGCTGAAAAACAGCCGAGAGTTGCGAATCAAAAACGGAATAATCTTTTTAGAATTCATCAAGAAACTCAGTTCAGTCCCATTTTTAACGAAGACATTCATTAAAGGCAGTAATCATTAATTCTGCAAATTTGGTGTTAAACAGCATTTTTGTACATTTGCATTTTTCTTACCAACTGAATGAGCGAATTTTGGTTCTACGACATTTTGGCCCGGCGACATTTTGGCCCGGCGACATTTTGGACAGGCGACATTTTGGACCGGCGACATTTTGGACAGGCGACATTTTGGATCGGCGACATTTTGGGCCGGCGACATTTTGGCCCGGCGACATTTTGGCCCGGCGACATTTTGGACCGGCGACATTTTGGACCGGCGACATTTTGGGCCGGCGACATTTTGGATCGGCGACATTTTGGACAAGCGACATTTTGGACCGGCGACATTTTGGCCTGGCGACATTTTGGACAAGCGACATTTCGGCCCGGCGACATTTTGGACCGGCGACATTTTGGCCGCGACATTTTGTCCCGCGACATTTCGGTGGCGACATTTTGACCCCAAACCGGCTTGGTTAATTGAAAAGAAGAAAAACGTTTCAAAAAAAAGAATAAAAAACAATGTTTTTAAAGCATGGCCACAATTTCTGATTGCAAATAGTATTTTTAAAGATTTTTGTTGCAATTTTTGAACTCCAGTTTGTAACAAGAGGGAAGAAGGAGGTAACAAATAGCGAGATTACACAAGTTTTTCATATTAATATGTTAATGAGAAACAGCTTGATATGTGACAAAGAGGGAAGGGAAATGTAAGGAGTGGCACTATGTGTCAAAAGGAGGAGGGAGTCAAAAATGCTTAAAAAAGTGTGACATCATCTATGTCCAGTCCCTACTAGTTTTACTGTCTAGGAATTATCTAGAGATACTCTCGGCTTTGCTATACTAGATCAATTTTTATTGCACTTAGCAATACTAACCCTACCATTAACACGCAGACACTGTTTTTCTTTTTGTATGATTTTTTCAAATCCGGTTTGGGATATCCGCTTAGTTGTACGATGTCACCTGCAAATTCAAAACAATTTTCTATAATTAATCTAAATTTATACTTCTAAACACGGTTTTTTGTCATTGATGTAACCCACAAATAAAAAAAATCCACATTAATTTGTTGACATAATATCTAACGTCAGTCTGCAATTTGGAACACATCCATAAATCACTGCTATTGTTAAAATTCTTCAAAGTTCGAAACAACCGTACGCTTGCAGTATAATAGCATTATAGCTGGCAATAAGCATCCTAATTGATTGGTGATCATCATTTTTTTCTTACGAAACAGCTCTCATTAACTGATGATCAATCATACGGAATAATAAATTACTGGAGTAATTAGCAGGCCTGTTATTCATCCTCTTTGTCTTGTGGAAGAATTTCCCACAATTGGTAGCTGTAAGCAACTTCGTACTTGAGAGTGATGTCACGTAATCATGTTTAAAAGTTTGCACGAGTCGGTGTTAAAATTCGTTGAGTTTCGATTCTTGCTAGAATCACCGAGTTATGTGATAAATCTCAGAAATTACACTAATTAGAATTTTTGCTAACGTTTTTACAAAATTCTCAGTTAACATGGTAAGAAAAGTAATTATTGTTTCTAAAAACGAAAACTTGGCGTTGCATGGTTCAGCGCGGAACACAATACATTATAACCTTGGTTAGTGGTCGTGACTTCCGTGCCTCTGTGGTAGAAACTTCATCTTCTAAGCCGGAGGTCGTGGGTTCGATTCCCGCTGATGCCCTGGGTGTTATTTCCGTCTCTTGTTTTGTAAATCTTTCCTGTATGTGTTTGGAGGCAAGACGCTTTGTACGCAGTCCTTTATGTACGTGAAGCTGTTTAGTTCCTGTATAAATAAATAAAAGCAAAGTGTACGGAATCAAACCACCTTCGGTAAACTAAAAATTTCAGGAAAAAAAGTGTTTAAAATTTAGGCTGCGGAATCGGACTGATTTTGGGGTAAAGGAGGTAGAGCCTGGAGTCGAAGGTTTTTAAATTTCAATAGCTGCAGTCGACCATTTTCTCTTCAAGTCCGCAGGGATGCGGATCGGACTGATTTTGTGGTAATAGAGTCGAAGTCGAAGGTTCTTACATTCTAGAAGTAGAAGACGGAGTCAGTTCTTTTCTTTGCGACTCTACAGTCCTGCTTAAAAATGGCTGTCAGAAGACAGCAGAAACCTTACGCTGGATTTACATATGTGATCATTTAAAAAATAACTATTAAAAGTGACATTTTCTATTATTTTATTATTATTATTGTCATTATAACGAACAGTTTTGTTCAATAAGAGTCAAAAAACAAATCGAGAATTTAACGTAAATTTTATAAGACCTGTTATAGTTAAATTTAATATGTATTGCGATATTAATTTTGCGTTTAACTTTATGAGGTAACCTTTAGTTTTAGACATAAATACGTTGTAAAAAATAATTTAGTTTTAGAATCGATTCCTTTTGAAATTATTAACATTAATAAAATAGAATTGTTGACAATGATTCAAACATTTACTAAATAAAATCAAGAAGGACGGTTGAACGAGGTTCAGGTCAAAGGGGATTTGAATCATCGGGGTTTTACTGTATTTACAAGCTAGTTGGCTGTATAGTTAAGGTTATTCAGAACAAAACAATGCACTTTTCTAGGAATAAAAGCATCAATTTTCCAATATCATCTGCATCTCTTTCTCTCAATTAGCTGAAACTGCGAATTATTATGACATTATTATGAACATCGCAAATTATTATGCAAATTATGGCTGCAAATTATTATGAACATCGAGGTTCTACTGTATTTACAAGCTTAAACTGCAAATTATTATGACATTAATATGAACATCGCAAATTATTATGCAAATTATCGCTTCATATTATTATGAACATCGAGGTTCTACTGTATTTACAAGATAGTTGGCCGCATAGTTAAGGTTGTTCAGAACAAAACAAATCTATTTTCTCGTATAAAAGCATCAATTTTCCAATATCAGCTGCATCTCTTTCCTTCAATTAGCTTAAACTGCAAATTATTATTACATTATTATGAACATCGCAAATTATTATGCAAATTATCGCTGCAAATTATTATGAACATCGAGGTTCTATACTGTATTTACAAGCTAGTTGGCTGTATAGTTAAGGTTGTTCAGAACAAAACAAGGCTACTTTCTCGCATAAAAGCATCAATTTTCCAATATCAGCTGCTTCTCTTTCTCTCAGTTAGTTTAAACTGCAAATTATTTTAACTATTACACTATGCGACTAAACCTCAGGAATGGTATTCATTTGATTTTCTGATGATTTCGTCAAAAAAACTTAGTTGAATGGTAAGAAAATTTATTAATTTTCTGATGAAGATTTACTTACCCTTTAGTCAATAAGACTTAAGAAAAAGTCTGACATAAATTACGCGGCGCTCCTTTCTCATGTAAAAACATTCATTTATAACATCAGTTGAGTCTCCCTCCAGATCAGCTCAGACATGTAAATTATTTCAGACACTTTTTTTTTTACAAAAAATACTTTTTAAAGCAACAAAGTATGCCTCCGTGAAAAAAGAAAACTATTATTTAATGTAAAACCAAAATCAAATTCATTTTTTCAGGTAGTTAGGAATTGTGTATCCAGAAAATCTAATAATTAATGAAGTTTTTACTAGGAACATTTTAAATTCAAACACTTTTTTATTTAAGCTTAAAAACGTAAAAGAAAAAAAAGTATAGAAATGAATTACTTCAGTTGATTTCCCTATAAATTCATTGACTTCCCTATAAAATTTTGAACCTGAATTGATAACTAAATTAGTAAATATATAATTGAATACAGTATGGATTTTTTCTGCAAAGATCTACAAAGGGGTACTTAATTTTAAGTCTTCCTGTAAAAGAATTTCAGTTTTTGATCCATGTCTATAAAAGAAAAGAAAAAAAAATGGCAAGAGGAAAACATCTCAATAAATTAGATATCATTAATGTAAGATCGTTTATATTTTTTCTTTCAGCTGCAAAACAACTTAAATTTTCTGATTCAAACCTGCAAAATAGTCCTGTTTTCGTCAAAGTTAAGTCTGAGGAGAAATTTTTCTTTCTTTCTTTTTTTTTTCATTACAAAAACGAGAAAAAAAATACTATTGAAATAGTAGTATCAAAATTAAAAAAAAAAAATCTCGAAAATCATTTCCATCAGCAATACAATTGTGTGTTATTTCTTCTTATTCTTCATCAGCACAAAAGCCTGGTGCAGGCCAAGCCTTTCTCCGTCTGCTTCCTCCAGGCGGTACAACACGTTGCCAGGTTTCTCCACCTGTTCACTCCCAAAATTTTAAGGTCCTTCTCAGCACTATCCAGTCACCTTGTTTCTGGTCTTCCCCTTCTCCTTGTACCCTCAATCCTCGAAAAAGTTAGCTTTTTAATCGGATCCAGATTTGCACGCCTAAATACGTGCCCCAGACATCTGATTCTATTGGCTTTAATTACTCTTAAGATGATGGGTTGTCTGTATTTACGGTATACTTCAAAGTTATATAAACTTCTCCAAGCATCATTTTCTTTTACTGCTCCAAAAATTGCCCGAAGGATCTTTCTTTCAAAAATGAGAAGTCTGTTTTCCTCTGTTTTATTAATTGCCCATGTCTCACTACCGTATAAAATGATCGGTCTTATGAGAGTTTTGTATAGGTTTATTTTTGTATTAATGGAAAGGAGCTTAGATTTTAATTGGCTCTTTAAGCCAAAGTAGCATCTATTTGCCATCAAAATTCGATTTCCAATTTCAACTTTAAACTCATTCTTACTGGTAATAAGTGCACCCAAGTATTTAAACTGGGTGACTCCTTCAAAAGTATAGTTTGCAATATTAAGCGGCTGCACATCATGTATTCTAATGCTCGCAACCAAAAACTTAGTTTTTTCCTCGTTCACAGCCAAGCCCAACTCCTTGGCAGCGCTCTCAAGGGCAACAAATACCTCGATCACATCCTGTTTTCTTCGCCCAACGATGTCGATATCGTCCGCGTATGCCAATATCTCTATAGTTCTCTGCAGGATTGTGCCTCTAGTGTTGATACCTGAGTCTCGTACAACCTTTTCAAGGGCTAAATTGAACAAAATGCAAAACAGATAGTCTCCTTGTCTGAGGCCTCTCTCTGTATAGAAGACCTCCAATACTTCGGACATGGTCTTAATTGGTGTGTTATTTCTAACATTTGAAAATTGATGCGCTTTGATTTCTCTTTATGTGGTTTAATCAATCAAAGTTTTCAATTTTTAAAAGTAATTTAGAACTTTGGTTTTATAAACAAAAACTGTTTAGAAAATTAAGATTCGTCGCAGCCTCCCTTAAAGATCTTTTATGAAGAAAGGTTTTCTTTAAGGCTCTCTACTCTGATAAGTGTAATAAACCTCGATTGGTCCAACACAGCCTGCTGGCATGAGCCATTAAATGCACAACAATCAGACTAAAAGTGAGGTACAGATTCAGTTCATTAAAAGAGTGTAAAAAAAGCTTTGCTTTAATTTTCGCTTGGATCCAATGACATCACTAATGCTCCACCCAATCAGGAAAACTCCAGAAATGGCGATGGACCAAGAGTCGGATCCGTGACTTCAGACGTCACGGTAGATAGATCCGCGTGGCTATCTGCAGATCCGGATATAAGAGTGGGAGGAGTGCCGGAAGTTCTTTTGTCCGTCACATTTGTGGAGTTATGGATGGTTGGAGAACGGGAGAGGGTGGCTTGACATTCAAAACTGGTGGCGAACGTTTTGCGAAGCTGCAATGGAATTCTTACACTGGTTGAGGAGTAATTTATCAAAAGGAAACATATCCACTTTTTAGAAAAATTCATTTTATGACATTTTTTAAATCTATCAGATGACCTTTATCAAATCACTTACTCTCAAGAAGTCCAAACGTGGAAAACCCTGTTTTATTTAAGGGTAAAGTGTGGCTTTTTGATCAAAAGGTAACAAATCTGTCCTTTGCACGTTTTATTTTGAACAAAAGGGGACATATCCTGAAAGAATCTGTAGTACGAAGACTATTAGATCCAAAAGAACACATGTCCAAAATCCTCAAATTTTAATTCACAATTTTTAGATTCATGTATTTTGATAAGAGAATATGAGAAGGTGAAATATTAGAGTTTTAGTGAAATTGGAATTTTTAACATTCAGGTTTTCGTTCAAAAGGGCACATATCCTTAATTAAGATGGCGATATCTCCTTGTTTTTTTAGACAAACATTTCTTACACCATGATTTGCTCTGCTTTTGTGCTCAATTCTGTACCCAGAGAAGTTGATAAAACTATTCTGCTCTTGCTCTAATTCGTTTTTCTCGCCTCCTGAACATTTTTGGTAAATGGATATGTTCCCTTTTGATAAATTAGTCCTCAGTTGGTGAAAAGTGTTATTATAAAAATAGAATGGAAAGTCAACTTAGCAAAAATAATGAGTTGTAAAATTATATGCATTTCACTTATCAAATAGCTTTGGAGTTAGAACGTTTGTTATCAGTGTTCTAGTTGTAAACATGCAGAAGGTATAGCACATTGAGAAGGAATAAACGGTGGGGAGATTGAAGCCTTTAATCCTTGAAGTTAAGATCCTAAGTCACGAGATGTATTTGAAAGTAAAGTACTGGTTGAAATCAGTTTCTTCCCGTTATTTCACTTAAAACGTGTCTCCCATTCATCAAAGTTAAACCATGTGACTTGAAATCTTTGCTTCAGCATTTCCTAAGCCATTGGGCTTTCTCTCTCAAGTTACAAACTCCTTCTCTAAAGTATAGCCTCCTCAAACGTTAGACCAACTTTGAATGATAAATTTTTAAAAATTTTGTATTAATTGGTTCTAAATATCTTGAAAAGTATAAAAAAAAATAAGAATTGAATAAATAACTTTGCATTTGAAAAGTAAAATAAGACATAACAATGTTTCATCGCACTAAATTACAAATTATTGCATATTTATCAACTACTGCTCGATGTAGATTAATTTAAGTTGTATATAGTAATCTGCAATTTTGTGTGACAAAACGTCGTTGTATCTAATTTTACAATAGAAAAAAAAAATGCTTAGAAACGCATCTTAGTTTTATTTTTGAGAAAATTAGTGTCTCCTGGAGGCACGACACTCAAATAAAAACTATGTTTTAAATTAGAAAAAGAAGATTTGAGTGTGACATTGATTATCTCACATGAAATAACATGAACGACAGTTAAAGAATTCAAGAGCATGTTTAATTATTTTCTACTATAAAAGTAATTAAAATTATGGATACTTCCCGGTCTCACTATTTTCCCGATGCATGTAATTTTCTTGTATTCGGAAAATGCAATTTTCATTTGACTCTATACAAGTTATGAACAACATCTGACAGTGAAATGTCTGTTATTTCAGTACTGTTATTTACTAACAAAAAAATTAACAACTGGTGGGAACAACCGTATTTTTGTTGGTTTGTTTATTTATACCTTCAAAATGTTCAATAAAAATTTTCCTTCAAAATAAAAGGAAGCAATTACGAAAGTATAACGCTAAAATAACATTGGAAATTCTTTCGCAATCTTTAGAAGAGAATATCTTTAGCATCCTTTTTCGATTTTTTTTTTTTTTTTTTTTTTTTTTTTGTCATTCTTCAATCATTTTATATAAATTCGTCTTTTCTAATTAAGAAAACGCAATACAAGAATAGAAAATGATTTTTTTACGTTACAAACAGAATAACCAGTGACACCAGTGTGCAAGGAAAACATATCATACTAGTGTTTTGTGAAATTTAAAAAACAAATGGTATTAACATTATTTAAACTTCAGCATTTTCAATTTTTCCCGCAAAAGTAAAAAAAAAAAAAAAAAAAAATCCAGTACAAGTGATTTTTTCAGAATGTTTTTTTTTTTCGCATAGTTTTTTTCAATACAATTGATCTCTCTGCTTATAGCAAAAAATTAGTTTTTTCATGTGTCTAGCAACACTGTTGCAGTCACTCCAGGGGTGTGCAAAGGGAGAGGGGTTGAAGGGCCTAAGTCTGCAGGGGCTTGAGAGTTTTATAATGAGGGGTGAAATATATGTAGGGACATAGTGGTAAACAAGATGGAGGGGGCCCAGGGGGCCCGTAAAGTCATTTGTGACGGACCTCAAAATTTCTGTGCACGCCTCTGGTCGTATTTGTACAGATTCTTTTTTCTTTTTTCAAAATATTTTGCTGAAAATTCAAGATTGCAAATTAGGGAATATAATACTTACAATATCAGGTCTCAGTTTAAATCTTCTTTTGGGTTGCATTACAATGGTGTCTTTTTAGTTCAGATACATTTTCGGAAATAAAAACAGATGGACCTTATCAGGTCCAAGAATGTATAAATAATCAGTTCATATTTATGCATCCTTAGTCTTCTCTTGACCAAGAATTCAATTACTTGTCTTATTATGGATGAGCAAAGTAGTGTATAATTTAGTACAGTGTAAAACACCACAAATGAATTTGCATGATAATTGCATTTGACTTCATTTCAGTGTCATCCTTAGTCTTCTCTTGTCCCAGAATTCAAGTTTTTATCTTGTTGTAAACTTTAAGGCCACGTATGATCACTAAAATGACTGTGACTATTTAATGATCCGTTATGAAAGTGACAGTGTCAATTTTATCCATATCAAGGTCAAAAACATCAACGAAACCGCTGATATCAAAAGTTAAATTATCTATGCATAGCAAAATAATAAGAAACTAAGAAGTTGTCAGATATCTGACTGAAACTAGAGCTGTTACCTCTGCTTAATAATAAAATAAAATTGGTTTCGGATCAAGTAAAAGAGAATTCCGAATCACGCCTTCCTCAAGATACTTTAGTTTGCTCTTTTAATCGTTCACTCTTTCTGACAGCCGTAGTAGAAGTCGTGGACAATTATCAGAAATCATGACTTTGGATGTGCCTTGATAGGACTTATATGTGTGACTACTGCGCAAGGAGCGAGAGTGGGGCCACACGATTTAAAAATTATTTTTGCTGCAATGAAGAGGTGAAATTTGGAACAAATAATTTCCCAATCATTGACAGGCAGAAGACTCATGATATGTAGGTTTTCAACCCACGAAAGTTTTGCTCTCATTCTGTTTTGCATATCGCTGGATGCGTGATGGAATTTCTCCTTCGGCTGAAATTGAATTACATTGCTTTATCAGCGTTGTCCAGTGTTTGGTTTTTAGTTGTTTGAATCATAATGGGTTGTGGTGTTTTAATGTTTTACTAAATCAATTAAGCAAATCAAACTTGCAAAGATGCAAATTGCGATGATAACTACATTTGCGTGTTCCAAACTTTCTGGAAGCAGAATTAAGTGAATCACACACTGTGAGAAGCAAAGTAAAATGGACATAAAGAAAAATGGCGATAACCAGTACTAGTGGTAGGTGAACGTCTACTCCGCTTCGGGGCAAGAGTTAGTACTTGCAGCCTGGTAGGTGCCGCTATACAGCATGGCTTTGAGAAACTGAAATGAAAGCCTACCAATGAAAGCCTATGTAGTACCAAAACTTAAAACGCATTTTACTCAAAACTTGAATTACATCCCTTTGCTTCTCACTGCCTCAATTGAACTCTGTTAAAACGATAACAGTTAATTCGAAGTTACGGCTGAACAGAGTCAGATAAAAATATAAAGTATATGCGCAAGCAACTCAAAAGTATCTGCAAGCTAATCAGTGTCTAACACGTAAAAAAAGAAAAAGAAAAAAAAAACGGAAATGGGGTGTTGGGAGGGGGGGGGGAGATTGTCCAGATTCAAAAAAAAAAAGAAAAAAACATTTTTTAAAAAAAACATTTATTTCATAAGAAATAAATACTTGCAGGTATATGCTTTGAGGTTACAAGGAACTAATTGAATGATTGTCGCGAGATGCGCGTGCTCGCAACGAATGTATCCGCACAGCAGCGAATATATTCGTCTTACACGATTCCTTATTTACTATCCATTAATAATTTTTACAAATTGATTAAATAATATCAGTTCAAAACAAATTAAAAGTGAAAAGTAAGAACTTGAACGATTATCGCGAGGTGCGCGTGCCCGCAGCGAATGTATCCGCACAGCAGCAAATACACCCAACGAATGCGCGGGTGTACATACTATCTTATAATATTTTTTACAATCAAAATAAACAATATCAATATCAATTTAAAACGAATTAGAAGTACAGATATCATCTTTACTTCTTATTCGTTTCAAATCGAGCTTTGTCAATTGATCTTTAACTTTTATTTAAGAATTTTTACGATTATCAGAAGACGTGCAACTCCGCGGCGAATGTATCCGCACGTCAGTGGATGTATCTAAGCTCTGCGGTTGAATCGAGCATTTTGTTAGCTCTGGTTCACCATTTCATGTGATGGTAAAAAACCTATTACACAGAAAAACAAATGCTAACGAATTTTCTGTTCCTCAATGTACTTTGGGTGTTTCTTATAAATTTCAAGCTGCTGAAAAAGAACCTGTTAGCAAAAATTTTCTACCACAGCCTCCAGTTTTAAGAAATTTCTTTTATTTGTTTAAGTTTTGGATTATATATGCTATCTTATAGCAGTAACAAGTTTACTATATTTTTCTTTTAAGATGCATTTGATCCGTAGACACACATTTTTTTACTCATTACAGCTATAGAACATGCAACGAGAGAGTAGAAACCGAATTCGATTTGATAGGTTTTATGTACGCCACCTTGAGCAGATGGCGCTAGGTGCTCCGTATTATTTCGATTTCACACAAGATCACAGTAGTTGAAGTTGTCTTTCGGCGCGCGGAAATGTTCTGCCATCAGTACACAAAGCTTATTCTTGCATATTGAAAGAATCCAACTAAAATATGAAGATATTGATTCATGAAATTGACTACTCAAGTCATAATTGGAGCATAGTTTTTAAGTAATTGTCACTCTCATTGGTCTGCAATTTGATTTTCAATTTATCACTATTTTCCGTGTGAGTGGGACAGCAGGGTAATGCATGAACATTATATCAAAAAGAAATGGCCAGAGCGCAAACAAGATGTTGGAGGTGAAAAAATGTATGCAAAACGTTCCTCTAATCGACTTAAAAAAAATATTCCCCCACCTTCACACATTAAGTTGGGATTGATGAAGAATTTCGTTAGAGCAATGGATTAAGAAGGATGTGGATTTCAATATTTGCAGGAACAGTTCCCATCACTCATTTTTGCAAAAATTATGAAGGACCAAAATTTTGAAACTAGTTTAAATGATTTAGGAAAAACAGCATGGATTGATTTAAAAATGTAGTGACACAGTTCTTAAGAAATAATAGAAATCCTAATTACGAAAAATTAATTAAATACATGTTAAAAAGTTACAAAAAATTAGGATGTTCTATGTCTCCGAAAAAAAAAATTTCCCTGGAAGTGTGGGAGCTGTGAACGACGAGCATGGGAAGCGCTTCCACCAGGATGTTTCTGCAATTGACGCGAGATACCAATGACGGTTTACCCCTAATATGCTCGGGGTTATTGTTAAAATCTTATTGGAATATTACATCTTATTTAAGATTGTGTTAGTGCCAATAATATAGCATCCGCAGTTAAAGCATCTGCAGCTACATAAAGTATGAAATTTAGGAATTTTTTTTTCAGGTATCATTATTTTTTTCATCAAAAATATCTTCCATTCTTCTACAACCTTTCCAACAATATATATTTTATGAGTTAATACTAGTTTTAAGCTTTGGTAATTGTTTATAAAATGGTTATGTATTGAATAAATGTCATTAAATTGAGATTTTAAAGATTTTGGATTTTTCAAAAATTTGTGGGTGATTTAATATTTTTACTGTTATATTCTTTTTTAACATCCCCTAAAATATAAAAATCGCAACTTACTTATTGAGAAATAGAAACCTTGTTGATCAGAGTTATCTATCAAGGAGCAGATATGAAATATTTCCGCTCATAGAAAAAAGCCCATACACACACGGGTTTAAATTTAAACCTCTCAGCCTACTTTTAGATAAAATTGTCTACCTTTCATTGTTTACTATGACTTGTCTCCCCATTGTTTATTATCATCTTTCTTTCTCAAATATTTTTTTATGAAGACGTGAAGTTAAAAAAAAATCTGAATGGGCTAGTTTTTAGATTAAAATGTGTATTAGTCATGACAAATAGTATCATTTATTATAGCAATTTCTTTTAAAATATTTTGTTTCTTTACTCATGATTCCCTTAATCATGGTTATTACAAATACTAAGCAATTAACTGCTAATACAAAAACATTTGAGTGGTTTGCCTTTTCTGTAAACCGAGTTAAACTGCTTATTAATCCCTTTTTCTAGCAAAAAATTTGTTGCACATCTTCTATATCTCCATTTGAAGAATTGGAGCATTAAGGGGTCACAGTACCTTTCAAAGATTTCTTTTTAATTTAAATAAATTTTACATTTCTTTGAAACTATAACATGCATACTTATTAATCAATAATTTATTTTCAAAATTTAAAAATATTGCCTACTTTTTTTTAACTGAAAAAATTGAGGAAAATTTCATTTTTTTTTAAAATCCTTAAGGCTTTTTTTTTATTTTTGCACTAATTAAAAAAAAAGTTTTTTGCTAAACGATCCCTATAATCATCTCTAAAATTCTTTGCATTCATTTGCTTATGAGTTTATTAGACAATTTTCTGTGATTAATTATGTAAAAAATCAAAGTTTTTTTTTTTTAATTTGGTTTTTAAAGGTTTAACATGCTCTAAACATTTGAGTAATTTATAAAATGCTTATCCAACGCACAGTTTTGTCAAATATGTTATCCCAATTGCAAAAAGTATAACTTTAAAGCTGTATCTTTAATTAAAAAAATCCTTAGGGATTCTAATGACATGAAAACACAAAAAAAAAAAAAAACATCATCGAGAAAAAGCAATTTAAAGTTTTTCTTTTGCATAAAAATACATAGCGAGCATGACCTAAAACCACGCATAACTTTTTAAATATTTGAACTAAAGCAATGAAACTTTTCCCCTGTGTTCAGAATAGTTTTTAGTTTTGAAATGCGACAAAAAAATTTTTGATCGTTTCATCATTTTTGAGGTAGGGTAGGGCGGGGCTAGTTGAGCATAGGGGTAAGTTGGGCAATCGAAATATCTCCGAAACTATACACCGGACGCTAACACGTCAAATGAAGGAAAGGCGAGGGCGCGGGAGGGGAACACATTACGCGACCGCTAGTGGCGAATTTACGATCGAGTAAGGCACGCGTGCGCTTTGTTTATTTTGCGAAAGAAAAGTAAAAAAATCTTGTCTGTCTATATTTCTTCTGTACAGGTTAAATGTTATTCATTTTCAATCAAGTAAGTGTTAAAGTTTCATTAATTTTATGTATTTTCTATATCTATTATGGATTTTGTTTAAACTAATACAGTTTTTTTATAACCTCATTTTAAATTCAAATACTGGGGTCGGAGTATGTTGAGCAACTGTTGCTCAACTTACACCGTGATTTAAAATGATAGTGACTTTTATTTTTCTCTCGAGAAAAGCTGCAATTCTCACAGATACACCCGAGAAGAACGCGTTGCAAGAAGAACAGAGTAAATCTAGTAAAAAAGTTAAGAAGCAAAAGAAGAAAATTGAAAACAAAAAAAAGAAGAGTGTTAGTAAAAAAATACTTCAGTCTAGTGATGAAAGTGACAAAGATGAATGTATCTGCCTGGTTTGTAGCGAATTCTGGTCTGACAGCAAACCAGGAGAGAAGTGGATCCAATGCAAAGATTGTAGAGTGGGCACATAAAAAATATGTCCAAGTTACTGGCCTTCATTTCATTTGCATCAATTGCAATTCCAATGACGATGATGATTAGTTTTAGTCATTATGGATATTTTTTCTTAATTTAATCTTTATTGAAATTGAAAAAATCTGATTTTAAGTGGAAAGGCTGAATTTATTCCAAAAAAAAAATCTTTAAATATGTTGCGTTTTTGTTGATTCTATTTTTATGTTTAATATCTAGAAGAATATTATGTTTTGTTTTATTTTTTAACTTAGAATTAATAAAGTAACAGTTGATTATCAAATACAATTTTTATTTCATGTCTAGAAACCTTAGTTAGACTAGAATCTCTAACTGCTCAATTTGCCCCATACCCTTGCTCAACTTACCTCACCTATGGGGTAAGTTGAGCCTATTTGACTTTCTTCGTTTATACAGCTGTAACTTTTGAACTTGATCAGTCAGAAATAAATTACTATGGGCTTTTTTGTAGAAGAATAAGTAAGGAATCCATCGGTATGCCACACAAGCTGTTGAGACTTATTGTGGAGGAGCTATAATCACTTGAAGAAAAAATTGCTCAACTAGCCCCGCCCTACCCTACTGTAACCCCTTAAACCACCAAAACGTGCGGATACATTTTTCATTTGTAACAATCTATCCAGACTGTTAAAGAAAGGGAACCTTGCAGCATAAAATTTACTCAATTAAATATTTAATTGAATTACAATCATTTCTAATTCACTAAAGTATTTCATAAACTTACGAACTTCATTCATACTTCACTAAATTACTTGAAGTTCCACAATTTTTCAACATACTTGATAATTTCAACATACTTGATTAAATAATTTCTTTTTTTGCTAAGCTAGTGTAAGATTCTCAAAATTCTGGAAAAGTAGTCCGTAGTTGAATAAATTATTCATTTCTACGCAAAATTGTTAATATTTTGCAAAAATTTTTTTATACTCATGAATATATTTCCTAATATAATAAGTTAGCAATATGGGAATTAGTTTAAAAAAAGTTCTTGATAGTAAATTTGATTTTACGAGACGTTCTTCAAATTTCAACCGTTATGCTACAAACGAAATTTGATTTTTAATTTTACACTCACTTTAATTCAGGCAAAACCTATAACGAAAAACATTAACTAATAATTTACTTCAGAAAGAAAATGCAATATGAATAATGATTTATCCTGCATTTTCTCTCTTAGAGTGCAGAATGCGGTCTAATTTTTGTGAACACAGCAATTTTTTACTAAAAGCAAGAACAGAAAACAGTTGCAATCCTTATATTTGGCAAATATTTACCTCATAAATTGATTTGCATGTAGCATTAAGCACCAATTATAAACCACCGTTTTTGTTTATGCTAATATGAAATGCTATCAATAATTAATTCTTAAAAGCCACACCTCTATAAGCCGAAGGCGTGACTTATTTTAATGCGCTATGACATTTCATTGGCTTTGATTGCATTTGAAAAAAGTAAAAGCAATTTCACTTCCTTTTACTTTTTGTAACAAAGTGCTTTAATGTACATTTGTCATGCAAATACTGACGATATTGAGAACGTGAATTTTTGATTGAATCGTTTTGTGAAATCAACAATGTAATTTGTCAGTAAAAGGGTGTCCGCAATGCCAAACATTTGTTCATGACTTTATACTTCTATGACTTTTTTTTTTTTTGAATTTTTTAAATATATTCAAAGTTAACGGACTTCAAGTTTCGGTAATCAAATGGGATATTTCCATCGAATACATTATTCATATAATCCGGATTTCTTTTATGATTGCTTTTTATTTCCATTATTTCCCACACCTCTAAGATGTTCGTATTTATAAAATCTATGATGAATTTACACTTACTATTCCGCAAAATGTATTGATTTATGAAGTCTGTTCCCGAATATTTTTTATACTTTTTTTCGACTCTTTGAGGACAATTAGGGATTGCAATACCGGATTAAAAATTCAATACCGGAATTCGGTATTTTAAAAATGTGATACCGGAATACTGGTATTAATACCGGTATTTGAAAATTTTCAAAAAATGATTTAAAACGTATTGTTTTGTTGCCACATTTCATAACTTTGAACAAAAATTGTATTATTTATGAAAACGTATTGGAAACAAACATAAAATGAAGGAAAAAATGTCATAATGAAATCAATAATAGTAAAAAATATATTGCATCCAGTTTATCTTGTTCGTTATCGCGTTCTTTTAAAATTCTTAACAATTATACTTATGTAAATATCTGAAAATATGTTTCAAATATTTTTTATGTTTAACCTCTATGCAAATCTTCAAGGCACTATATAATTTCTGAATATTATCTTGCCAAGTATAAAGCAAGACATGACAACAAACCAATGCCGGTGACAACAAATTACCGTTTGTTTCAATAACAACAGACAGTTTTTTGCCAAAATTCAGTACAGTTGAGACAAATATTTAAAGAAAATATCATGAAGTATTACTGCAATCGATAGTTGGAATAAATTATTCATAGAACAAATACATTCGAAACTGCACTCGAAATTAACTTTCACAAAAGGGAAAGTTAGTGATCAGGGAAATAGAAAAATAAAAACACGGTGCACAAAAACGCGATTCAGCTCACCATCTAGTTATGGAAATATCATTTTGCAACCCTTCTGCTACTTTTTTTTCATGATATTCTATTAGCTCGTGCTATTGAACCAAAATTTTTACATCAATAGATTGATTTTGGATTTGTATCATGAAAAAATAAATTTACTCGTACATTAAAAATATAAGAAAGTATTTAATAAGTTGAATTGAAAATTCTTCAATTGAAACTATTTATTATTTTTATGTAATACCGAAAATACCGGTATTTTGCCTTAGCAAGTACCGGTATTACGAAATTGCAAAATTGCTCTAAATACCGTTATTCGATATACCGGTATACCGGTATTGCAATCACTAAAGATCACTTGCATAATCAGAGACACATGTGGTCTCTGATTATGCAAGTTCGCGGTGTTTTCCAAAAAAAACAAAAAAGAAACATATTTTTTGACAACAACTTTTTACGGTTTAATATTAAGATTTGATGTCTCAATACCATGAAAAAAATGTAACATTATTTTTACATTCCTCTGATTTATTCATTTTACAACATCCTCTTCGAATATTTTAAGAAGAACCATAAATATCTGGGGGGTCAAAAATCTTGGAAACAAATCGCAGTCGTTGTCACGAATTTAAAATATATCGTGGGCAATCCAAGAGGATTTTATGATATTTTTAAACACTTTACAAGATTTTTTTTCGCTGCTGGGTAATTTATAGTCTCTTTTTTGATCTACTAAAAGAACATCTGCTTATGTATGGAGTGGTCAAACCATGCCACTTTTTCTTCTTGGATTGAAATCGTGTAGACATGACTTTGAAAGATTTTTGATCCGTGGGGTTCCGAGCAGTAACTCCTGCGATAAAAGACATCCGAGAAGAAGATGTTTTGGGATTAAGAGTAAGATTATGTTCGAACTTTGGCCAGTTACAGTCACGAACCACGAACTGCTTGTTTTTGCTTGCTCTTATGACTTTATTTGTACGTTACATACATATTTATGAATGTTTTGTGGATTAAAATATGTCTCTATGATTTCATTTTTTTTTTTTAATTTAATATGGAATTGTACAACCTAACAAGTGATCTTCTTAATGTCGTTAATATTTTGTATAATTTTATCCGTGCAGTAAATCTATTACAGTTCAGACAAACACTTAAATATGTGCAAACTAGATTATGTAAAAATTTGAACAAATGCTTGTGCGCCTAAGAATTTGAATTCGTACAAATAAAAAATACATAAAAAGGCGAACGTGCAAATAGGTGGATAAAAACTTAGTTATAAAGCAAGTTTTATGCTTAATAATAAAAAAATAATTAAAGATAAACTTTTAGTAGCCAAATCTATAACCGCTATAAAAAATATAATTTTTAAAACCCTTTAGTTTTTACTATTTTATTTCTTAACTAATTTTCGAGTTTTGTATTTTTCATTTAGTTTCAACAAAACAGAACCAGCTGTAGAAACAATGTAATTACTTCAAAAAAAAAAAAAAAAAATGAGAAGAAATGGAAGAAAAAAATCAACATCCCCTTTAAACAAAGTAAAAAATAATTAATTAACCGCGAGATTACACCTATGTCAGAGGAAGGATTAATTGCGCTATTCAATGTCATCTCAAAAAAGAAAGAATAACTTATATATGCTAAAAGTATCAGATATTCTTACACAAATAGAACCTGCACGCAATGCTGCTTACCGAATTTCATGCATCAAAAGAAACGTAAATTGCGTAGAGCGGAAACAGCAAACTAACCGTTAAATTTCCAGGAGGGGAAAAAAATCGAGACACATTTTTGCATATTTTCAAATGTTATGATGATTTCCCCCACGACCTATGAAACGCACTAAAGCGTGGAAAAGGTTATGAAGAAAACGATTTTTTTTTTAGAAATATATTTTTACCATTCTTCTTTTCTGTTCTTTTTATGTCTTCTTCCCTTCTTATTTTATTTTTCTAATTTACGCAATGCTACATGAAACTTCAGAAAGCTGTCCAAAAATGATGTCACATTCTTTTCCAATATTTTTGACCCCCTATCCCCTTTTTGTCACAAAGTCTCACGCTTCACCTTAACGCCCTTGTCACATGTCACGCAGTTTTTCATTAACATATTCTTATAAAAATGCGTAATGTCACACTTCTTGTTACCCCCAAACACCCCTTATCAAAAGCTGTCACAGTTTCCCGAACATCCTCTCAAAGCGTGACATCATTTGTGGACAGCCCCAAAGTATAGGTTGAGAAATGGTTTCATGTTTCATGAGTGAGTTTAGGGTAGACCGGGGCACATTTACGCATGGGGCACGTTTATGCAGTGCCCTTTTTTCAAAACGAATTATAACTGGAACGCCAACAGTCAAAACAGTTTGATGCTGTTCTCTAGCACATATTCTCACAAGTTTTTGAGCATCAGTCGAGCTTCGGTCTAGCATGCAAAAATAATAATCAGTTTTCTACCAAGTTGAGTAAGTTTTGTGTTGAACGTTGTGAAGCTTATTGTAAATAAATAATTCTTGGTTAAGAAAGAACAACTATAAAAAATTAGCAGAGTTTTAACCTTTTTTGAGAATTGTACTTTTATGAACTGAAATGTTATTAATTTTTTTTTACGTTAAAAATAAATCCAAACTTGCCGACGGGGCAAGTTTATGGGATGACGTCGGAGCACCTTTACGCACGTTCTTACGGTGTCTTACTTCTTAAACGTGCCCTGACGCTTTTTTCGCTCCAAATTGTCTCAAATCTTTTTAGTATTTTCAGGCTATTTAGTTTTTAAAATTACCATCTTTTTTAAAAATTGAGTTACAAATTCGTATCTTATAGGTTACAATCATGTCTTCATGCCCATTCTGCTTTTACTTTACACTGTTAAAACTACAGGATGCATTCGGCACCTTTCAGGGGAGAAACGCTTGTTCACCAGCGGCACCCAATACGGAGCCGAAATCGCACCTCTAAATAGGGTGAAAAACAGGCACCTTTTAAAAACTAGACAGCCAGAGTGAAAAAAAGGATCCTTCGGAGAGAGAAATGGCACCCTTACTATAGATCCTCCTCCCCCCTCCCCCGTATTGTGTGCGTTTTTAAATACAGTTGTGTACCCTTTTTTTTTCTTTTTAGTTTTGTTTTGATTTATGATATTTTACGTTTTGGACATTTTTCACATTGAACTCGGTATTGGAAATGATTAAAACATGTAAATACAGCATTTGATCATATTTCAGAGTTTTCAACATAGTTAAGAAGTGCTCATAGCGTTAATTCATCTGATCGTGCTCTAACTCAGTGTTTCTCAACCTCTTTTGACCCACGGGCGCGGTAAAAGCAAATGAAAAACTTTGCGGACCGGTGAAATCTTTATCGTTTTCTTAAAGAATCATAAAATAAATAATATGAATAATAACTCTGGGGTCGTTAAAAAACATGTGAAAAAATTCAGGGTTCTGATGGTTTTTTTTTTTTTTTTTACAAAAAGTAATGTTAAAAATTAATAAAACAATAAATATCTACCCCTTCACTTGTATCAAAGATCTGTCACAAATACGTTATAATTTAAAAACGAGTAATTATTTAAAACATGTGAGAAATTATACATTTACTAAAACTTGACGTATTCCGAAAATGAAGCATAGCTGTACTTATGGATTATTTAAATGATGAGCCAAAAATATTCAGGGATATTACAATTACGGAAAAACAAAATCGTTTCATAAACGTTAATCAAGAGTAACAAAAGAAACTGCACATAAAGTTTTTCAACAGTTAAATAAAAAACCAAAAGAAAGTTCTAACGCTTTCGAGGACTGCTAACAGGAAATGATTCTAACACTTGGATGAAAAAGCAAAAAAAAGAAAAAAAGAGCTAGACTGAGAGATATTTTTTTTTTCGCTATCTTTATGCTATAATCTACGAAGCACAAGAAACATTTTTATTAAGGTTCTTTTGGTGACTAATAAAAGCTGCTTATCGAGTATTCAAGAAAATAATGACAGATATTTTTAGTAGCGTTTTGAATGATGGAAATTTCACGATAGTAACGGTAAACGAGAACTAGAAGACTAACGGTTACTGTGAAAAGCAATAAATGCACTTTTAAACACTTAACTATGTTTGAAAGCCCTAAAAGCTACAAAGTGATCAAAAGCTGTACTTACTTGTAATTTCGGATAATTAATCCTAGAAAAGTTGGGTTTTAATCCAATAGTGTACTTCATTCAATGTGAAAGACACACAAACGCAATCATCATTTGTCCGCCATATTGAGGTGGTTGAATGTATGTCTAAGGCAAAAAGCGCATGCGCAATGAGTCTTTCTGCGATTGCATGATGTTCTGGCTCCTCTGCTCTATTTTCTAGCCTGTGATGCACCTTCAGGCACTATGCTTTCACCTTAGAGGGAATATTTTCACTCGTCTGGAACCCCTGCTTTTAACAGTGTATACACTATTCAGTCCGTAATAAATATGCTTTATTTTAACAATGGTAAAAAAATATGTCCAAAGTAGTAACAGAACCATGTTAGGTGTCAAGATAACTATGCATAAAGTGCCTCATGTCCAGTGCAAGTTTACGCAACCGACTTAGACTCAAAAATAGTTTTTTTAACGGTTTAAAAACACAAACTGAGCAACAACCGAATGTACCAGTTTTGAATTCCATTACCTGCTTCATATCATCGTCATGTAAAATTTCCTAAGTTAAAACAAAAAACTTTGAAAATTCATTGAAAAAAATACGCGTAAACGTGCCCCGGTCTACTCTACACATTTAAAACTAAAATAGCATGGTTATAACCTCTATTAACCGAAGTGATAGGGGATGAACTTTTTTTGCTAAAACAAAAACTTTAAATGAAAGTGAATACTAAACAAAGAAAAAAGCAAATCAAACGACATCAGGAACTTAAGCTCTGGATTTAAACTTGTGTTCATTGACAAAGTAAAACTACTAAAATGATGCTTTTTCGCTCTCGTTAAATAGTATTATAAAAACTAGAAAATCGCCCGTCAAGACATGACGGGTGAAAATTGCTCCTACATTTGAACGAAGTAATTGCCTGTTAGGTAATATTTCGATATTTGAAATTTTAATCCTAACTCCAGTGGATTAACCCTAAACTCCAGTAGATAGCGTTCATTGTTGACCATTTTTTCGTTTTTTCATTTCCCTGAAATGACACAGTCGTACCAGTAAAAGGGTTAAGTGACCGGATCCAGTTCAGGCCTGTCAAAATAAAGCCTTTCGCTTTGTGTTAAACATTACCAAGTTATCAAATCATCATGACGTGGCACGAGTTTCAGTGTTGATGACGTCAGCAGCGTTACTCGATCATTTACTACTATATATATAAGGATTACATTTGTTCAGTAAATATCGCAGAAGTCAAAAAATACAATGTGAGTTCATTAAGACATATATAATGCGTTAATATTTACTGTGTTATTAGTACAGGAGTTTTTGCTTTGTTCAAACTTTGTTTCGTTCTTTTACTTATTAACATAAACGATTAAAAATAACTAAATAAAATATCTTTTTAATTTCAGATTTGATCGCTTATGAATTGCATAATATTTTAATTAATATACTAGAATGCAAAATACTTTGCAATTTCTTGTACTGTATAAGTTTACTTTTTTTTTGCAATGTAAAAAAAAATGCAACAAGTCGATGAATGCACTAAAAATGGCAACATCCGATGACCATGAAGTGATATTGTTTACTTAATTAGAACTAAAAATGAGTTCACGGAAGTCGAACCGAAGTTCCAGCGATAGAAATTATTATTTAAACGGAATAGTTAATACTGTACCCTCAACAGTTTTTAAATGGGAATTCTGTATGCGTAAAAGATTAAATGGAGTTGTAGATTTACACGAATGCCGCACATGATTTAATCTAAGACCAGTTTACTTTTTATCATCGTATTTCTTTCAGGAGAAAATTTTACTCACAAAAATAACTTTTATTAAATTAAAATAAACAATAACCTGTGTACAAATTTTTTATTTGATATCTTAGCATTTCGGTTATTTTGAATCAATACCAAAATAATCGAATTGTTGAAAATATTTTTTTTTAATGCATGAATTGATGTAATATAAAATCAACATTTTATGGTCGCATTTCTTTCGAAATGAAAATTCTTCTAAGTAAAAATAATTTCATTTAAACTAAAATAAACAATTAACTATGCGAATTTTTATTTTTACAAATTCTTAGCATTGCGGTTATTTTGAATGAATAGATTGTTATTTTGCACCAAAGTGTTGAAAACATATGTTAATTAAGGGGGTCAGGGACACAAAAATCGTCAAATTTTGCAATTTCTTTTTATCATGTAAAAAATTACTCCGTGTTTTTCTGCTTAAGAGGAGGTTTGAATCTTGTTTATATCTTAAATAGAACGAAAGATATAATTATTTTTGTTTCATGCACCTAACTAATGTGTACTTAACTTTAAAACTTTAAACACGTTTTTCTCCATGATGCAATTTTTCCCGATTTCTTGCATTCAATCTCTTATAAGTCAGGAACCGATAAAGATAAAGTAATGAAACTTGGAGCATATCTTTTTCAAACAGTTTACTTTAAATTTTATTCGTCGAATTTGAAAAAAACTTTTACTGCAAAAATTACGATTTTTTTTAAAAAAAGTATCTTCGAATTTTTCGAAATTTTCTTCAAATATTTTTTATTTTTTATTGAATCAATATTTTTAAAATCGCCGAATAAAAATTAAAGCTTAGATATTTGTGCGTAATTCATTGAAAAAAAATTGAAAATTGTTTAAGAATATTTTGAGTTATAGCAATTTAAAGCAACCCCATTTTTTATAAAAACAACTAATTAAATTTAAATAAAAAATTTTCTTTTTACTTTCTTCTATATCTAATATATAGAAGAAAGTATTGGATTCGTGCAAATTTTCGAATTTCGAATTTTGACGGATTCGAACGTTTTGAGGTGTGCTGAGTCCATTTCGACCATTTTTGGAAAATGTCTGTCTGTCTGTGTGTGTGTATGTATGTATGTGTGTGTATGTATGTGTGTCACGTCTGTGTGTGACCAGTTTTTTGTGGCCGCTCTACAACAAAAACTACCGCATGAAATCGAACGAAATTTGGTACACATATGTGCCCCTATGTGAACTTATGCCCATTAGTTTTTGGCGCGAATTCCTCCAAGGGGGGTGGAGCAATGGGACGTTTTTCGAGTTACGCGTGCTTGCTATTCCTCAGGAAGTAACTGGCGGAATCAAACAAAATTTGGTCCATATGTTGGTATTAACAGGAACAGGTGCTGATTCAATTTTGGTGTCAATAACTCAAACGGGGGTTGAGCTATAGAACGTTTTTTGTCGTCAATTATGACTGCTGTATCTCAAGAAATAATGAACGGAATGAAAGAAAAATTTATCGGCAAGTAGCCCTTAGTGGGTATAAGAACTGATTTTATTTTTGTGTCAACAGCTAAAAAGGGGGTAGCGCAATCACCCGTTCTTTTTTTCCATTTTGAGTGCCCTATCTCAAGAAGTAATGCTACGTTCTGGTTGAAATTTGGAATATATGTGAATCCATATGTAAACAGGCTTTGGTTCTATTTTGACGCCGATCGCTCCAAGAAGTGTTTTTTTTTTTTTCTTTTTTTTTTGCGAGTAAAAATAGCTTTATTAATGCAACAATAAGAAAGATAAATCGTAATAGATTGTCGTCTGCGTATTTCTCGTGATTTTAATTGTATGGAAATGATAGGAAATATTATCCCAATGATTTAAAATTTTTAACTGTTGCCATCTTATGTTTGTTAACAAATAAAATATTTGTAATTCATTCAAGCAAGGCTTTTAAAATAACTTTCAATTTTCGCTCTTTGCTTTGCTTTTGCAATAATTCAGACATTGGGATAGTCGTCAAGTTTTTGCATGTGTCATTTTTTTTGTTTTTGTTGGGAATATTGCTTCCTCGTCAAGCATGGGGAGGGATCAGAAAAAAAAAAGAAAAATATAGAAGAAAGTTTCGTGATGGCCACAACATACTAGTTTTCATATTTATGTTATGATTTTGCTTATTAAATAAATGGCGAATCAGTGCAAAAAATTTCAAAACTCTAAAGTATATAATAAAAAAAATTTCAAAATGTGTCCCGGACCCCCTTAATGTAATATAAAATCTTTATTACGTCGTTGTATTTCTTTCGGAATAAAAATTCTTGAAAATAAAAATAATTTTAATTACATTAATATAGAAAACGAACTCTTCAAATTCTGAATTTCATCAACTCTTAACATTACATTTATTTTGACTCCCTTGATTCTCGTTCTGTATCAATAATTTAAAATTAATTTTTAAAAACTAAATGTTGTTTACTATTTTTAAAAATATTTTCTAGAATGTTCCTCGCATTCCAAACTCTTAATCCCGACTGAAAAGTCCACACATTAATTTATTCGAGAAAAGGAGAGAAAAAAAAAAGCGATTGTTGAATTTTCATTGGCCTGCTGGCACTGACATTGCATCACGTGCTCCCCTCGGGCGAGCAGATGTGTTCCAAGAAACAAAAACAATCAAAACACAAAATAAGAAAAAAAAACATCAAAAGAAATCCGAATATGAAACTCAACCGATAAAGGATGTTGTTTCTCACATTATGTTTGGCATCGACTGCTCGAATGGAATTGTGACATTCGATCGAACGTGAGAAGATTCGTTAATTAGTGCTGGTCATTTGGATGCTTTGGAAGTTATGATGTTGTTCATCCTTACGAATTACTTTATTGAGTGTCGTAAAATATGTCACTGTGCAAGATGCCTGAAATGCATTAAAAAAGTCAGGCAAGTCCCCGACTGCTTGCTGTTACCAAATTTTTTTAAAAAAAGAAAAAAGTAGAAGTGAACGGTTTTAGTTTTTTAACGGATTTCTATCTTTAAAAAAATGAAATGGAGCGAGGCGGAATAGGAAGCTAAAAAAAAATAAATCAGTAAATGTTTTCAGTCTGTGTTTTTATTCTCGTCATTATTATTATTTAATTTGTATTTTGTACATTTAAAAGAAAAGTCCCATTCATTACCTGATGATGAAAAATAAATTGTTCTTAAACTAAAAGACGCAATTTCTCATTTTGCTTCTCAAAAAATCAAAGTCAAATCAGGCATCTTGCACAGTAAAATATGTCACTGTACAAGATTCTCGATTTTAAAAATTTCCGTATTGCGAATTTTTTGAATAAAATGTTTAAAACATACCAAAAGAATTAATAATACAGCAGAAACTTTCAAAATAACGTAGTTTTAGTAACACTCGCGAAAAAAAAAGCAAAAGAGACAATAACCATGACAACAAAACAAAACGCTATTTTCAGGTCATAAATATAAACTCCATAAATTTTAATTCCATTATTATATATAACCAAAGGAAAAGACAGCAAAAATAATCAATAAATAAATACATTTGGACCGAGGAATAACAGGAAATATCCAACGTTGTTTAGCACAAATAAACAGATTGCAAAAAATATTCTATATTCTGTTTATTTGTGCTAAACAACGTTGGATATTTCCTGTTACAGCAAAAATAATTTCAAAGACAACAAAACAAAACGCTATTTTCAACTGATAAATGTGAACTCCATACATTTTTAATTCATTTATCACATATGTTTTAAATCTCAGTGGTCATTTGACATCATGTGCCCATGGAATAAGGTGTTATCGGATTCTGCGTTGATAAAAGTAATTATAACAACTCTGTTAAAACGCTGAAAATTTTTTAATAAAAACCATCTTGTGCCAAACAATCCCTGCTTTCAAATGAAAAGAAATCAAAAATGTGCGAAAAATATTATGTAGCAGAAAATATTTCGTTGTCATGTTAGCAATTTTATTCAAAAAATCAGCTTTTAGTTGAAATAAAAAAAATAATAATAATAATAATATTAAAATAATAATAATAATAATTTATTATGACGTAGAATTCACACAATTCTAATAACCGAATTCCATACCACTTTGTGCTGAAAGTAATTACGGATATTTTTAAATGCAAGTCATTTCAAATATTTCAGTCTTTTTGTTTCTGTTTCAAAGTTTATCTTTCCTTTTCTTTTCTTTTTCCTCTTTTTTTTATAATTCAAATAAATACATATAAATAAATAAATAAAAATGAAATTGTTTGTTAACAACAACTACATCGGACATTTCTTTTCCTCTTCTCCACTCTCATACTTTGATCAGTTTCGACAAGTTTATTGTTTTACCTCGGAATTCAATATTACAGAACATTAAAGCAGCAAGTATTCTTCTTCCGAATCATTAAAATAAAATAAAATACCGTCTGCTGGAGAAGAAAATAGAGCAATAAGCTAACCGTAACTGCGGAGTTCATTGACATCAAACGAAAACACGTGATTTAAAGTTCTACTGCAGAAACAGATGTAAATTATCCATAATATATCTTTAAAAACAATGACCGTTGTCACGGCCTGATGATAAAACGAGTTTACCTATTTTTCTCTTCTTCATAAACTATATATATTTAGATCTTTATGATACATGTGTACCCGTCGTTACGATTCACGCTTTGTGTTCAATTAAGACCATTTGTAGTTAATTGATTTCATTAAGGCTACATTTTGAAAGCTTTCACCTGTTGAACTTTTTATTCGCTTGCGTGTTGGACACAGAACCACAGCTTATGTCATTGTTTCTTTTCGTTTTATTATTATTTTTTTTTACAACTGATACAAAATACAATTATATTCTTGCTTTTGAATCTTGTCGCGAATGATACCATGCGCCCAAAGCGCTATAAAAGACATGCATCTTTAACTAATTAAAATTACACGTATTTATAGCATCTGATTTGCTCTTTCTTTCGTAACATAAAAACGTAAAAATGCTTATAAGCACTAAAGAAAGTTGTAAAAATCTTGACAGGAAAATAAAGGTAAACTTAAATAAAACTTACTGAGTCCTCCTTCACACGAGACAACTTACAAGTAACCCTACCCAAGTGTGAATCACCGATTGGAATAAAGCTTTGCTCATCGATAGAACATTTAAAAATGTTGAGCATCAATTTTTTATCAGCAGCAAACACTTTTAACGATGTGAAATTTTTCCAATAAATATTGGATAATTGGGATATTAGAGGGTTTAATATCATCTTTCTTTTGTTTTAATTTTTAATAAAAAAATTCAAATTATGATTGAAATTTAAAAAAAAAAAACTAAATAAACTAAAATTGACGTGTTTCAGAATTTTTCTGAAAATACTGTCTATAGGGATAAACCATAAATCGCACGCACGACAAGTTGCCGATGAGCAATTACCTGTCAGTTAAACCATTTTCGAGACCTCAACATTTCTGATTTCAATAAAATTTGGCATGAAGAACACATATGACAAGATAAATAATCCTGCCAAGTTTTAGATTTATATTCTGAAAATTGTTCAAAATATAGATCCGTAAAAAATTCAAATTGTGCGAAAAAAATGAAAAATGTATTTTTACAAATGCCTGTAACTTCTCTCCTAAGAATAGTAGAATGAAAATTCAAGAAATATTGTACAGCTTAAGAATAGAGCTTTCTATTAATATATAACATGACTTTTTTACGATAGATTTACTTTTTTGGGATTACCGTGACACGGTAATATTGCGAATGATGATTCACCGCAATAAACAGCATCTTCAGAAAAATCCGGAAACACGTCAACTTTAATTTGTTAAGTTTTTTCAAATTTTCAATCATTATTTGAATTTGTGTAGTAAAAGTTTAAAACAAAAGATATTATTGTACCCTCTAATATCCCAATTATTCATTATTTAGTGGTAAATTTTACCCCATTAAAAGTGTTTGCTGCCAATAAAAAAAAAAAAAAAAAAAAAAAAAAAAAAAAAAAAAAACGTGTTCTATGTATTTTTAAGTGTTCTATTGATGTGCAAAGTTTTATTCAAATCGGTGAATCACATTTGGGTACGTTACTTTTTCGTTAAATCAATTTTCAAACTGGCGGTTATCAGGATGTGTAACCAGGTAAAAAATTGAAGAAATAGCCCGGCATCCTTCACATGTAAGTCAACTCCTCAAGGACACCTGGCATATGTGTCGCTACCAGTCTCCTTCCGATGAGTTGAATTAATTTTTAGTTTATTCAACTCATATGGACATTCCCAAGCATTCGCTTTGCGCACGAGGAAACTAGTTGAGTCATCTCAGTTCAGTTTTAACAGCGTTGGGGAGCAACTAACTGCTCAAATATATTATGCTTATTAGAAGAAAAGTTGATTCAACTAAGTTGCCTTGATTGAAAGCAACGAAAAACGCCAGTCAACAGTTTCGAAAAGTTGAATCAGGTAACCGCCTCGTGTGTAAGAGACCTAAATCTCCGCATTTTACTCAATTCGATAAGGAATTCAAAAATATGAATACAAATCAGTTTTTTAACGTGTGTACATGAAGTCGTGCTATATTTCTAGCGTTAAAATTTTAAATAACCATACAAAAAATGAAATTTCGCTTTGTACTTCACATTTCGTGAGAGGCCCCTAATCCCTTGACTACTCATGTGAAATGTACATTTTTACACGTTAAAAGAGCAAGGTGAATAGGTACTTATTTGAATAAGTCTGTAGTAAAAGTCGGTAAAAGTAAGTAAGTAATCTGTCAACCAAACTGAATTAACGTCTAAATAGGTAATTTATGTTTTCATTACGCGAATGCGCATTAGATGAATGCATTGGTACATTTTACTTTAAGTTCATCGTGACCAAAATTTTGATTGTAACGCGCGTAAATAAGTTTAGTTTTGTGGGCCCCTACTTGCAAGTTATTTTCTTTCAAATCGGAATAGAACCTTGAAGCCCATGTGAACCACATGTTTAGATTTTTTGTACCTTCAAAAAATTGTGATAATAAACTTTGTTGGTTTATTTCTTGCAATTACATTTAAAATAAGAAATAAAGAGATTAATTGTTTATATTCTTCTCTTAACAAATATAAAGCAATTCTGCACAGTTTTCTTTGTATTTATGGGTCATTCTCCAGAAAACGTAATTTTTGAACACAACTATTTTTCAATTTCGAAACCTTTTAATTTCTTTCTTTTTTTTTTTCATTCTTACGTGAAAGTGTTACCTACTAGAAGTAATCATAAACAATGGCCCAGCTAAGTTCCAATTATTTTACTCATAAATAAAAAATTTAAAAAATGCCTTGTTCAAGGAAATAAAAAAAAATACAAAAAAACTTTTAATGTTTGAAAATCGAGGTCCAATATCAAAGTAGTAATTTTGTTAATTGTGCAAACAATCAGCTACTTTAATGATTAGTGGTAGTATAATATTAAGCTCTCTTAATTAAAGTACGGCTTAATTAGTATTTTCAAATGTATTTAAAAAATAATATTTAGTAAATTATGGGATGTACTGGCAATTTATAACTTTGGTAGAATGCCTATCATTGATGTATTTCCCCTCCATCATTTATTTTCTCCTCAGAAATAATGACATTGATAAGGTCTGTCACGGAGGTGAGATTCACGGAGGTGAGGAATTTTCCATTAATACAGGCCTAATAGATACATTTTTCAGGGTTTTTTTTTTCTTCGTAGCTGCAATCTGCACATGTTAAGCATATGAAAGCATGTTCACTCCTTTTTTTACCTTAATTTACATACTTGAAATTCAAGATCACGGAGGTAAGAAGTCAGAATAACCACACTTAGTTTTTAAAGCAAAATCTATCTTCTTGTTTTTCGACAAAAATCTCACAACTTCAACTATGGCTAAAAATAAACAAGGGGACTCTTTTGTATCATAGAAAATAAAATTTGATGTCATTACTGCCATGTGTTAATGAGGAATGGCCTTTTGTGTTTAGGTAACGGAGGTGAGAATTTATTGTGTGACATGACTCCTTGTCCTACTAAAATGAACTAAAACACAATATTAAAAAATGGAATGTACTTAAAAAATAAGTATTTGAGACACTTGTGCAAGGAATAATCAATAAATAAGTATATACTTTTAATTAAACAAGTCATTAAGCAACATAAACAGTCACACAAGGTGTGTGACATGCCACGGAGATGAGAATTCACATGTTGTGAACCAAAAAAATACTAAAATAAAAATTATTATCAAAAATTTGTTGGCAGTTTTAAATAGATATATTTTTGATAAAATTAAAATTCATTGTTAAAAGAGTTGTTCCTTAAAGATTTTACTGGGGGGGGGGGTAAAAGTCGTGTGACAGAAAAGTCACTCTTTTTGGAGAATGATCCTTTTGCTAATCAATATTCAAAGTATTATTCATTAGAACAAAAATACTTATTGACACAGAATATCTTGTGTTTTAACGAATTAGTGTCTTTGAGTGCATATAATTGAACTATAATTCCATGAAATTTAATTGTTAGAAGAAAAATTTTGCACTTTTCGAAAACCAAACCAAAAGAAGTTTTTATTGAAAAATTTACAAAGCAAAGTACATTGAACCAATGTCATGTCGGTACCAACGACAATTTATCTTATCTGAGACGAAAAAAAAAACTGTTCTTCAAACCTCAACTACAAATCATATTCCTTGGCAGCTGATTTATGTTCTCCTCTCGAGGTTTATAACAACTGAATTTTGATACGGATAAAGGAAAATTGATTTCTTCTACTTGGTGAGAAATGATTCGATACAAGTTTTACCTTTCCGAGAATAATTAATAATCTTGCACCCCCTCCCCTCCCAATCAACCCCTTAAACATGCTTAAGAATTCAATATCTGACTCCATAAAATCACTTATCTCGATACTTGACTAATTAGTGTCTGTCGACATGTTGGCGAAAAAGGAATACAAATAGTAAAGAATGTTGCGATTCTTTGAAAGATAAATACCACGATGTCCTTTTCTCAACTCCTATAAACTGTAGGGGGCGCTGCAGCATCTGTCTAATGGCGGATGAAAAAGGTAAAACAAGCAGATGTCGTCACTTATAACTTGCTTTGATGCTTAGTGAATGACAGTAATTTTTCATCGTGCTTGTGGGAAATTTTCTTTTCTATTCCTATGGTCTTGATGACATCACAAATGATGTTCTTTGGCGCATTTTTCACCGCGTTTCCACGTTATGATAATCAAGAAGCGATTTAAGATTGCGCTCTACGATAACTATCAGCAGTATCGTTGTCAATACAAGTGAATAAAGATGCGAATTAAATATTTTGCTCTGTGAATGGCTACACTGAATGGCATTTCATCATTTGTGATGTCATCGGCAAGAAATGTAAACAAATGAAAGCTTACCGATTTAAGTAATTTTTGAAAAATATTAAACTTTGTCAAATTATTTAAAAAATGGTTACTTCCTATATTTTTAAGCATGTTCTTTCAGAAAAAAATACTTTTAAAATTTTGGAAACGATCCCATTTAGAAAAATTAATTGGCTAGTTATTTTCATTCCCGCTTTAAATTGAAACTAAACGCTTATCTCTTCATAGAGCAACAGATATCGTTTGGTCGCCTTTTAGCATTAAGGATGGTTTGTAAAAACAACTTTTCTCTTTGAAAAATGGATTCTTGATTGGGTTTGGATGGGGTAAATGGAATCCCTTCTTAGAGCAGTTCGTTTTTGAAGGGTTATACAAAAGTTTGAAAACAAAGAAAAAGTTAAATCGATAAGAAAATGTGTTTGATTGCTAAAAATGCTCTGTTTGCAATGATTACTGGACTTTCTTTTGAAATTAAAACATTTGAGATGATTGTTACTTTCATTATAAGTGTCATTATCTGAATGGAAATCAAGTATTTTAATCGTGTTTGGAACCTTATAAAACTAGTTTTTTTGTGAATTGAAAACCCCGCAGATATGCTTAGAAAATACTATTGTAATATATAAATTTGATAACGAATTACATTTTCTTTTTGTTTCCTTTCTTTCTTTATTTTATTTTATTTTTTAAGATGTAAACACGCAATTTCTTCATTAATCAAAGGTTACACGAAATAACGAAAAGTAAAGGAGCCATGGTTATCTGATTGTTTAGGAACTCAAGATAATCGAGCTAATTTCGTTTGGCATTTGATTTAAAATGAAAACTAGTCAAAAAAAAAATTATCGTATAGAACATGAGCTTTGAATACTTTGTAGTCGGTGGGAAATAAATTTTCAAATGATATCATTTAATATTGCAGAAGAATCTCCTTTCACATGAAGCAACTCAAATTCATAGGCAAAACGTACTGTTTCGAGTTGTTAAAACTTAAAAACAAAATAAAACTGCATCGAAATTTTCATATTGGAAAAACTGAAAATGTAAAACTAAAATAAAAGCCTTAATTTAATCTTATAAAAGACTAAACTAAAACAATTACGATAATTAAATAACACTAACTGCTTTCCACGGTTTACCTCGAAAATAAAAGTTATGTCAAGCGACGCGTGTTCAACGATCAGGCTAGAATAAAAAACAAAAAATTAATAAAATTTTGCGGAAAAATAATTAAAAAGTAAACATTTTAAATCCACCGATTGCAGGAAAAACCTTTAAAACAAAAGCCGGAATTTCACTTGTTCATTTTCGAGAAAAAAATGTCAACAGATCTTTCGTCTCAATGATTTTCTTCACGCTAAAAAATTTTTAATAAAAGCATTGTTATGGAAAGTTGAGATGAAGTACTAAATAATAATAATTTGAATGGAGGAAAGCCTTCGAAAATTAGGGATTTTTTTGTCAAAATCTAAGTATTTCCATTAAAAGTTTTTAATTGATATATCCGCTAATTATTAGCGGAGGATTACCTTAAATTGCCAAACATAAAGACGGGAAATTTACGAATCTATCGATACCTGGTTCGATGGTCAGTTCACTGGCGTTCGAGAGAAGTAACTCGGACACATATACATACAGTGGTACACACAAAGATGTGCTCAGTTTTTAATTATATAAGATGAAAAGTCGCAATTGTATTGAATACTTTGAAGTTGTGAAAAGTTTCACTTGGGATAATGCTTCCAGGTTGGTTTTGATTTGTGCATAATGGTGACATTTCTTCAAGAAGTTAAAGAATTTTCCTTCCCGCACCAACAAACTCTTATCAGTTTTCGTTTCTCCTTGTTTCTTTAGTCATTAGATTGGCTTAAAAGATGAAAAGCATCTCAAAAACAGTGCCAAATGTGTGAAGCGGAAAATAAAACTTTTCAATCTTATTTCCTTGCGTGGAAGAAACGTGTTGTGCATGCAAGGTAATACGATCTAAAACAATAGGATCCCAAATTTTAATTCCACTTTTTGTGAATTTTCATTTTAAAATGAGCGTATTCTTTGAAACAGATTTTCAATTACTTTCCAGACCAGTTAAAGCTACGAGGAGTCCGAAGGATATCTGACGCGCTCTAAATAGATAAGCATTTAGTTTCAATTTGAAACGGATATAAAAGTAGTTCGCCTTTTCTTTTTCTCCATAAAACTGAATGCTTCTGAAATCAGTGTTTAAATGACAAACTATCAGCAGAAATTTCATTCTTGCACTCACAAAAAAAAGGAATTTTCTCAAACATTCGTTGTCAAAATTTCTTTGTGGGCAACAGATTTCTTATAACTACGATATACCCTTTTCAAATACAGTGAAACCTTTCTGAGCGGCCACCCCTCTGAAATGACTTTTTGGGGCACGGATTTTTTAGGCCATAGACTTAATGTTAAAAACATCCCTAGCAACGTCCACCCAACCCTTCTGAACGGCCGCCGAGTGGATGCGTCCATTCCTTTTTTTCAGGAAAATCGATTCACTTTCTGTTTCCAATCTGCAGCTTTTCAGTTCAAAGAGAATTCTTATTGGCTTTTAATGAATTCCGATAATTTTGGAGTAAAATTATCACTTATGTTTATTTTATTAAATGGTCAGTGTGTATGTGTAATCTGGGTTGCAAACACCACTGTCGGAGATCATTTTATGAATCTCCAACTACGTATTGAAATTCCGAGCAATATGAACGCAGAAAATCGGCGAGAGAATTAATAGAGTACGATTTCGAATTCTTTCCAGCACTAAACCTCAGTGGAGTACTTTGATAATTACACTGCCGACTGAAAGAAATATTTTCTGGTTAACGAGTCAGCGAAAATAGGCGTTTTTCAATCAAATCTAATATTAGTTTGGGATTGGTTTAAATTAACTAATCTGTTCGCTCCGTGTATTATTAACGTCTTTTGAGCAAATACATTTTTATGCCTTTCAGGCCTTAATTCGGCGTCTGGCAATCAGTTTACTAATGCGTTTTGTGATCCTGAGAAAACTAAACTTTCAACTGAAGTGATTTTGGGGATCAAAAATAAAATCATCGGAAATTCAGATGCAATGACAAATAAATTGGTTAGAGCAATTTCTTTGTCATTTTGAATTGAAAAACATTTTGAATTGCAACAAGCAACATTTTGAATTCGATTTTGAAAACAATTGTTGGAGAAGATTAAAAACTTAAGTCCCAAATTGCATCCCTTCTTAGAAAAATGTAAACAATAACTAAATAATATACAATTTCAGTTTGAGAACGGTCTCAAACTTCATTCTATGTATTAGACTTGCTTATATTCTGTATAATGGATTTATATTGTAACTGTAACGAAAACCCTTTAAAGCGGCCACCCCCTTTCAACGGCCAAAATTTTGCGGAACGGAGGGGTGACCGCTCGGAGAGGTTTCACTGTATTAAAATTAAAATTTGTGTTTTCCTTCTTATACAATGACTTACAAGAGGAACGAACGTCATTGTTTAAAATTTTGTGACTGGATAATTGCAGCATCTAATTTAGCCCACCGCGAATTCGCAAAAATGCGAACTTAACTTTTAAGCGTCTAAGAAATATGCAATGTAGAAAAATTTTTCAAAATCATTTCAACAATGTTTCATAGTTTACAAATTAATCTCACTTTTTTTTAATTTGTTTGTTTTTTTAAATAACCGCACTTTGACTCATTCTCATATGTGCTAAAGATATTTCTGAGACAATTTTTAAATGTTTTTTTAATTAAACATTTCTTTAAAAAATTAAAAACAGGAAAAATAATTTCATGCACTAAAAAAAGATTCAGCCTCCGTTGTTTTTTTTTTAAATAAACAAGGATTGAATTCCATTCGTGGCAATAAAATTAAAATGTTTTTAAATTCTAAACAGAAAAAGTGTTTTTAAAATAATCTAATTACGTATCCACGTTTTGCAAATATTTTAAAAAGCTCTTTCTATTAAGGTTTCATAAAAACAAACCCACGTTTTAGATCAGGATTTATGGTGTACTTTTTCCGGTGGGGTTTTTTTCTATTAAAAATCGAGTGAAAACGGTCAAAGCCAAAAATGAAACAATTCCGTTGTTCTGGCAGAGATTTTTGCACCAAAACATGTTTTATTCCATTCGAATTATTCTCTCAAAAGTTATGAATTGGGGACAAACTGAAATATCGAAAGACACAGATGTCAAAATTTCATTACTCACTTTCAGCATTTTAATATTGAATGACTTGGTTTACTTTAATTTATTTATTTGTTTTGTTTTGTTTCAAACAGTATTTTTACCATTAACTTTCTTTTGTAACAATTGCTCATTTTTTCTTGTGTGTGTGTTTATATTACCTATAACAGAATTCCAATGATTATTTCCATAATTTTGATAGAGAGTATAACTTTGAAAACTTTTAATTATGTTTGGAGCAACGGGTATAAAAGTTTTACCAGCTTAAACGCTACATCTTGAGCTTTTTCCACTATAAAATCATTTAACCTGCATGTTTTCTTTGGTATCTCAGTGTATAACGCTAAAAATATATAAATCTGCAAACACGATTTTTAAACAAGAGGTTACACGTAATGTTTAAAAAATCGAAAACGCTTCTTTGAGTTGTTTTGAAGTCCAATCAAAAGAATTTTTCATTTTACTTAAAAATGCAGTTTTTTTGTAGTTCATAAAAATCAACGTAATAAGATCACAAACAAAATGTGAATTGAAAGTAAGTGTTTTGAGATTATAAGATTCTCCTTTTTCAATGCAAAAAAGGTAACTTATGATGAAAAGGCATCCGGCCTCTATTGACTGATTGCTGATGTCCTCCCATCTATGCGCTTTTTTTTTTTTTTTTTTTTTTAAATAATCAATGAAACACTCATCGAAAGAGTTCATCCCTCTAACCCCGAAACACTTGCCTGAAATTTGCATTCTATCTGTGCACTTTTGAGATTATTTTTTATGACTTTAACTTCCGTAAGAAGGTAAACATTTTGTTTGCAGAAATGCCTAGAGTAGCTCCAACTTATAGCGCTTTTGCAGTTCAGCAAATTATCAAAATTTTCATTTCAAATTGTGCAAAATATCAATTCAAATTTACGCTAAGACATTCCAGACTAAATTACCCAATGCCTAAATCGTGTACTTGACACAGTTTATAATGAGAATTTTATAAATTATACTTAAATTGCGTGTTATTATTTTCATTCACGAAAGTTCATAAATCAAACCTACAATACATTTATTTTGTGAAGATTTGCAGCGCTTTTTCCAGTTCATGGCCAACTTCTAATTTACAAGCCTCCCACCAGTAAGACCACTCTGTTTCTTTTCCTAATTCATCATAAACCTCATATTGAAATTATTAAGGGCACTTAATTTCTTCAAAATTTTCCAGTCCCTGTTTAGCCGGTTCCTTTATAATCACCCGCAACAGTTGTTGTTCTCCAGGTAGAACAACAGCTTTCAACCCAAGCCCACCACCTACGCTTAAACTATTCCCGATTCTGGGTCAGAAGCATGCTTTCTGCTCACGAGCGGCAATATATGGCGAAGAGGAAGAGACCATTATCTGATTTGATTTGCAAGAAACCGGTGTTTTTCTAGTTTTATGTTTGCTGGAGAGAAAAAAGTATCATAGAGGTGGAAAGGTGAAATAGAATATATTCGAAGATGATCCAAATTTACTTTCAAACCATCTGAAATGTAAATGGATTGCAGCTTGTCTCAGTTTTACTGTTTTAGATTTCCTCAATTTGGCGAGAGTTTATGTTTGCCAAGTAGAATATAGTTTAATTTTGGTATCCAGTTTTGATGTACTTACATGTTAAATGATACTGGATGTCATTCCACGAGTTATATTATTGATATTATTCTCAACAAAATCATCTTCGGTATACTTCCCATGAATTGTCATCATTATTTTAACACCAGGTTATAACATTATATTCACAGATACCAGCACCATGATGTACATTACTTTTTTGAGGAAATAAATTTCTATTGAAGGGTTTGCACGGGGGGATTTCTTAAGGATACGTAAATATTCCACCTCATCGACGACTTTTTAAGTTATAATCAACCCTCCTTCTTTTTTCTTCCCCCTCCCTCTCTCTTTTTCTGTTTAGAATGAAATGTCGGCAGCAATACAACGATTGAGGCCTTGAGAAGCAAAGGAAGGCAAGTACAAAAATTAAAAATTTGGAGATAACTCGTACAAATGATAGAAGAACCTCTCTTCTGTTTTGGGGCAAGAAATGGTACTGGTAGTCCTGGTAGGTGCTGTTTTATAGCATGATTTAGAAAAAAAATAATGCAAACCTATCTGGAATCTGATCTTCAACCGCGTTTTACTGTCCACTTGCATCCCTTTGCTTCCGACTGCCTCAATTCAGGTACTAGACGCAAAGTAATGTAAGTGCAAATATTAAAAATTTGGTGAAAACGTGTACTATAAATGGAAGTTGAAACTGTCATTGTTTTGAGGCAAGACAATGAGGCAGGTACTAGTAGTCCTGGTAGGTGCTGCTATACAGCATGATTTAGAAAAACGGTTCAATAAAAGCCTACCTAAGTATTGAACTTCGCACGCGTTTTACTCTAAACTTGAAAAAGTTATGTTACATCCTTTTATTTCTCACTATTAAATTATCATAGGTATGATTTCGTGTACACATTATTCTTCGTCTAATTTCATGTCGTTGTCTTTTATGCCTTACATTCAATGTTTATTAACTTCAGTGCACTTTTATTTAACATTAAGCTTCAAACAATTATTTTGCTACAAATCCGAAGTTATGTGTTTCTTACTAGCTATTTCTGCTATGTGTTACGTTCAAAATATTTTTTAGCAAAAATTTTTAAAAAATGGATATTGCGATCTTGAATATTTTTGTTTTAATATTATGCTTTCTCTCACCTAAATAGTAATGATTTTTTTTCTCTTTTAGGTAAGAAACTAATTTGATTCTAAAGTTAAATATGAACTTTGTTTGAACTACCAGTAAGTCTTATTTTCTAATAAAAGTTTTGAACCGTACTTTTTATACCATAAAGTGTATTTCTGAAAACTTTTAACTTATAAAAATAATAAACAATGCATGTGATCATGAATTTCAAGCCTGGAACCATTTTTAAGTTTGTGAGTTCTTCTTCAATAATGCAATCTGATCTTTCTGAAGGCGGTATCTTCAAACGAAAAGATGTTACCAAGGGAATCCCAAAAGATAAGAAAATGTTTGTAAGACTCCTGTTTTGGCGGTCCATGTCTGCCGAATCGTATCTTAGCATTTGTGCAGTCGAAAATGTAGTAATATGGTCATGCTACATATGATATAGTGTTCTCTAAAAATAACTCGAAACGCTTGAATAGTAATGCACTTGATATCATATTCTCCAAATCTGCATTTGAACAAGTCTAAACTTGAAAAAAAATGGGACAAATTTTTATCTCTCGAAGAAAAGAAACAAAAAAACTGTCGTCATGAGCAGTTGGTTACTATGTAAGTGATGCCAATCTAGTTCTTTTAAAAGGGACGCACGAAACAAAATTCATTGATGCAAAATTGATAATACTGAAAACTTCTGCGAGCCATTTACATTAAAAAAAAACTTGTTAAAAGTTAAGGATGTTCATAAATCCAAAATATTAAAACTTACTGTAAAGGAAGATTAGCAAATCTTTGCTCCTAAAACGAGTGATAATGCCATTTAATGCCTAGAAATGGTAATAATGAAATTAAATGTCACTAATACACAATTCATTTCGAAAATTTACTTTGTTCAAATTCATTCCTGCAAAGAGAGAAGATATGAAAATTTTGTGCAATAATAGATAAAACGAACATCGTGCTTTATTTGTTTGTTGTTTTTTTAATAGCAACAATGGTATTGTATTTTTGTAACAAAAGTTAAAGTAGAGTTTGCCGATTAAGTTGGTATTACGTACTACGATGAAGTTTAAAGCTGTGTTCAGTTGACATTGACTTAGTTATTGTAACCTACACATTGTTAACGATAATGTAATAACACTGAAATATTTAATAATAATGAGATAACATCGAGCCAAGTTAAGACAGTGGCAATGTCAGAACTTCGTTAAAACTGAAAACGTTAACTGAGTTAAAGTTAATGTTGCGCACTATTTTTTTCCTTACTTTGCCGTTCTAAGTCCATACGCTTTCATTATTCATAAGTTAATCATGGGACTTGAAACCTAAATGCAATTATTGTGTACCATTCATTAAACTCTAGTCAATGTTTACATCAATAACTGGTGTAATTGTCGTGACTATGATTTGTATTTTTTACGTTTTGCTGGATAATTTCTGTTTACGTTGAGAAAATTTATCAGTGCTGCCTACATAAAAACACCACCTTTCCACGTAGGCTTTAGCAACAGCCTGGAAAAAAAACAGACACATTTTATCTCCTAATAACCCACTGTATTTTCGAGAGGTAAAGAACCGCATGCATTTAGGCAATACAATCGATTGTCTAGGCATTGCCCCGGAATATCTTTCTCTGCAAAGCAACAAATTAACATGCGATCTTATTCCGATAAGTCTGTATAATTACACGTAGGAAATAACTTCTTTTTTTACACATGTGCAATTCAAGAAGCGTTAAGAACCTGTTCCCATAAATATGCAAGTGGATGCTAATGCCCCTTCTTTAAGAAGTTCTTGGGTTAGTGGTGCTTTGGTGCCAGGATGGCTTGTTTTGTGGCTTTCTTTATTGCTAGATATTGTAGTTTTCTCGCGGTGTGTGTAATTTGCAACAAAAAATTAGACTTTGATCGACTATTAGCAGATGGTATCAGAAGTCGACACACAATGGGGCGATGTGTCTCAATTTTCTTCCTCCAAAGAACTAAAATGATGTTTTTATCTGAAAAAGCTCGATGAAGAAAACAGACGAGAGGCAATTCTTAACAGAAACAGTTCGTCCGGTGATGATGCTTTAGGAACATAGTATTTGTTGGAAAATTACTTTATTGCTATTACTACAATTTTCTAATGGAGTGCCTGATATTATCCGGGGGGGGGGGGATTTTTATCAATGGGGAACGTTTATTGATCATTAGTAGGTAGTGTAAACTAAGTGCTTAAGATTGACCAGTTCGATACCCAGAGAATTTCAATCATTTCATTTTCAAAACGTTATCATTTGCTGAAACTTATTTGATTGAAGAAAAAAAAAATAAAAACCTGCATTTTTCGGAATGAAATCGTTTAACAAAATATTTAGACTCAGCTATGCTATTTTTAAAAACTACCATTTAAAAGAAATTTTTATTACTTTTATGTTTTCGAACATTTCACTAACCAGAAGAGCATTTTATGCCTTAATTACAAATTCTATGCACAAATTAACTTTTTAAGTATGTTTTGATAGATGACTTTTTAATATTATCTAATGTTTATTGCAGTTTCATTCAGAACGTCAGACATTTTGCTACAATTTATTTCATAAAAAATCAAGGTTTTTTTTTCTTGTTTATTACTTTAAAAATACCCATAATACTTTAGATAATTTATTGAATATGTATTGCATTTCAAACACATTTTGATTTGAACTAAAATATGCACGGACTTTTAAAAAATTGGGAATTATTTACGCAACAATGTTTGCTGAATGGAAAAGATGATGTTACGAATTTAAAACTTCTGTCAACGCATATTTCGCTTTGCATTAGTTACCATTCATTACAATCGATAGTGGAGCTGGGTGAGGGTTCTATGGTGGATCATTCAAAGCTTAATAAGGGCATACAAAAACTATTTCGCAGAAAAGCAGTTTCATATTTTTTAAGAACTTTTCTTTTTTAACATGATTTATTTCTGCATATGTGAATGTAAAATTTATAATGCAATATCTTTGTGAAAATTATCTAATTGACTAAAAATATTAAGGAATATAAATATTAAAAACGATTGCAGTTAACATCAATAAATGTGGACTTAGACCGTTTATACGAAAATTAAAAGTAATCTCCAATTACCAAATATAAGACATAGGAGTTGATGTCGCCTGCAAAACGATTTAATACTGATTTCCCATTGCTTTTACGTTTAACTTGTGATCAAATATACAATTATTTTATTTATTTAGTCTTTATTACATCTGATATATCTCATGTTATTGCACTCTAGATATTATTTTAAGATCGGTTTTCATAAAGGTAGATGGAGTTCCCAAAGAAACCTCAAAATACCATGAGTCGGCAAACTTAAAGTCGTCAAAGATAATAGCTATATGCAAGAGAATGTTTGCAAATACAGGCTCCTATTCGTTTTTAAATATTATTAAATAGTAGAGGTAGTTATGTTTTGGAGTTTGTGGAATCTTCTTTTTAATTCCTGCTGAGGAGTTGGTTGTGTTTTCTAAAATCTAGGACGAAAATGGCTAGACATCTCTCAACAACATGGTTTGAGAGTTGTTACAAGGCATAACGAACTGACCTATTATAAGTATGAGTTATCTAGTATTTTCTCTATAAATATTCTTAAGTTCTTTTGGCACTGGGATACAAGTACTGCATAGACTTATATAAATCTGTCTTTCTGGTAGCATAAAGTTTAAAGCTGCATATATCGCTCATTTGGAAGAAGAGTGCCACAATACGTTGAAATGACATTTTACGGGAGAAGCGTTTGAAGTTGAACTCTTCAGGCAATTTGTATTAAGAAAAGTAAGTTTGCTGTGCTCTCCAGTGGTTAATATTCGAAAAAAGAAATCCGTCATTATTTTTCAAAGAAGATTAGGTCCTTTGAAAGCCTTCAAGCGAAAAAAATAGAAAATTTAAAATTTCGTATTGTGGCACACTTCTTCCGAACGAGCGATATATTGACTAATACACAGCTGCTTTCTATACAACTTTCGTACTCGAGGAGAAAAAAAAACTTTTTTGGATCGCTATCTATTTGAAGAATGTAGCAAAAAAATAACTTTTCCTAGTATCTCAGCAGGACAACCGCCTTAAAGGAAGACAGTATTGAAAATATATGATTTATTAACAAATATGTATAATTAATTTTCTATTACTTTCAATCGAAGCGAAAGTTAAAATTATTTTATCTAATTGCGTCTAAAAAGTTAATATTACTGTGAATTTACTAACTTATATTACAGTTACGATCTGGTAAGATTTTGTCTATTGTATAAAAGTTCTAGAATATCATATTAGCTAAAAATAGAGCGCAGGTTCTTGCCTGCTATTGGAGTACTATTGAATTCTTATCAGCAACTAATTTCTCACCCGAACATTTTACCGAGGAAAAATATCAGGCGTCTAACTTCTGATTCATCATAGCTTTGTCAGTCTGAAAGGAAAACAATCTCATATTTGATACTTTAAAAAAATATTTAGCTTTGCAATCAATAGTTCAATGTGAAATTCGGTTTTTCTAAAATCAGTTTCCCTACGGAATTAGTTAAAAATATCCTTATGATATGGTGATTTAAAATTAACATCATAATCGGTTCCTTGAGCACAAATATACTAAAAGTTTGCTAATGCTCTTACAAACCTTTTCAAACCCCAAGAAGTGCCGCTCTTTTTGAGATAAAATTCGGCAATCTTCTAAAAGCATTGGATTGGGTAAAAACAACACCAAAAATGCATTCATTTTAATCAGAGCACGAATGGTCACGCCGCATGACACAGGCAATGTATTCGCACTTCTTTTCGTAGTCCTTAAGTTTTAAAATAGGGATTCTTCCTACATAACATTGGATGTTACTTAAGACAATTACGAGGTTTTGTCCGTTCGAAAAATCTTGTCATCGAAAAAAAAAACTTCGAAACCAGCCTCCGGAACGTCCAAACACCTACGCAAATCCTTTGTTTTCATTATCTCACGTAGGTCTACAACGGTATTTCCAACTGAACAAGATGTTATTTTCGGCCATTCAAATCTTCCTATCAGTTGAGACGGAAACGGGCAAAATCAGCAAGAAATGCCTTCCACCCTCCCTGCTGTTTGCCCTGAACCAAGTCGACCCAAGCACTTGTATGTCTGTCAGGTATTGTTTTGTGGTCCTTGAGGGAAGATTCGCCATCGATAACGTTAAAGATTAAGCTTGTTTTCGGGCGCTGTAGAAGCTTGCTGGTTATTCCTCCGAGATAAATTAGCTTAGTACAAGAGGGCATAATTTTCAGCAATTATGCCTGTAGATGTGAAAGCGAAATGCGATGAATTATCATTCATTCAGGAGCGGAGTTGAGTTGTTCTTCAAAATCTGGTTGTATTTATTACTCAATATTTCATCTTGGACCACACAGCGTATGTCATAGTGAAAAATAGCTATAAGTATGATGAAACGTGAACTAGTTCGAACGATAATAGAAGTTTGAATTTTAATCAGTGGTGATGATCGTGAAATTATCAATCAAATGTTTTGAAATGTGTAATCTTTCCGAATCAATTGCAGCAACAAAAAATTAATCTTTTCTCTGCTGGCAGCATTCATTCAGTTCTACGACGCACTTCAGTTTTCATGGACACCAGATCACTCGAACCATTAATATATATATTTTTTTTCATAGTTAAGCATTATATATTTTTGGAATGTATAACCAATTCTTCTGGATAGAATACACGACACACAATAACGCTCAACATTAGTGTTAAATAAATTGAGAGACAGAAACGTAGGCATCGCAATAAAATATTGATAAAGTAAAGAGTGATCGACTAATATATGAGCAAACAGTTTTCGCAAAAACTGCATGAATAAAGGTAAATAAAAAAAAGATAGGAATTGTTGTTAGGTGAAAAAACATTAAACCTAACTTTCAATGTGATATTTTAACGACTTTAAGTGTATTTTATTATTTACTATTTTCACCTATATTTAGGTTTGTATACAATCAGAAAATATTTTTAACGCGCTTTTTTAAACACATATTTTCAAACATTTCATAAATATGTACTCAAGCGATTACTTGACAAACAAAAGAAGATAAACTAGTAACAGTGACCACTCACACGATAGCTTATTTTTGTTCATTTACCTTTATAATCGATTGCTAATAACTGTTATTCTATATTCACCTTTGATGAAACAAAAAAAAAATCATGATTATTCTTTCTTCTTAGCCGCAGATTTTAAATGTGAGCTTTAAGTAGATAGTGCCTGCCGGCACATTAATATTTCAAAGCCATACTAAGATATAGAAGATTATAAAACAATGAAATTCTTCAAGAGATTTTTTTTTATACTTCTATCGAGAATAATAAATATTTTACCATGAACTGGCATTGTTTCCAAATGTAGATCAGATGCGATGACGTTGATATCTGTTAGAATTTCAACCTTGAACGTGATACCATTAGTGCAAAAAAAGAGAACTGATTTCAAGTTGAATATTGTTCGCAACATGATTCATGAAAGCGCAGCTACTTAAATTTGCCAGCAACTAGACAATGGTAGCCTTTAATTGGAATTATTATCTATTCTTTGGTAGTTGAACTTCATAGTTTTATGTAAAGGTATGTAAATGAAAATGTATGTTATAAAAATGTACCGCCTATAGGCTGAAACAAATCACTGCTAATCGTAAATGTTTTACTAAAGTGAAATAAATTCCGCAAAGATGATACTCCGTTTAGTGGCAATGAAAAAAAACTCATCATTTAAGAATTCGCTGCCAACGAAATTTTGCAGCTGTATAACCTAGCTAGCGTATTAATCCCGACGTTGTTTCTGCTGACATTTTCCAGGAGTAACTGCATGAATGTAATGCATTATAAATTATCGTGTATCAATCATCCCCTCGAAAGAACAGGAGAGCATCCGGATAGAGGTGCATAAGGGAAAAACATCAAACAGGAACCGAGGAATGAAAACATTGCTTCCATAGTTTAATCTGAAGATAATTGTTAGAAGTCCCTCTAACGAAGTGTCAGTCCTCTAACACTTTTTCTTGAGAAGGGTACATTTTGTTTCACCTTTAAGTTTATAACCATCTTTATCTTCGTCAGTATGATTTATACCATTCGTAATGTTAAAAATCGTATTGATGAAGTTTATGCGACCTGCCATTTTACCATTCCCTCCTGTCAACAATCACTTTCACAATCTTTATTTGTTTTCTCTGATTTTTTTCTTTTTAATTGTTAGTTTCTCTATTGCTTTAGAACATTTTTCTACGCATCAGTGAGAGATGTTTGCTAGTCGTACTCATAACCGAATCACAGAGGGTTTATATGTGAAAAGTTATGGGGTTTGAACCCAACAAGCTACTTACTCTATGCTTATTTATTTGTTTTATAATGTTTTTTAACCCCCGACACGCAAAGGAAGGGGGTTATAAGTTTGAAGAGTCTGTGTATCTGTGTGTATGTGTATCTGTCTGTGACACTCTAGAGCCTAAACGGAAGGACCGATTTTGAAAAAAAATATTGTTCGAAACTGTTCTTAGCTAGGTTGCATCTTCGGATGACATTACTTAACGAAGATATTAATTAAAAACCTCTAAAAGGGTTTTTGCAGTTTTTTCAGCGAAAATATATTTAAAAAAATTTAAATTTAGTACTAAACTAAAGAGTTTTTTTTTTTCTTTTTTTCTGCATCTGATAGAATGTGTTTGGAACTTTCATGTTGTATAGAATTCGAATTATAACGCTTTTTAAAGCAGATTTTAAATACGGCTAAGCCCTTATTCATCGATTAGTAACCGAATTCATTTTTGGCCGACAATGAAATTAAAAGCAGTAATTTAAATTTTTTATCTATTGCCAGTCTCTATTTGCAAATAAAATGCTTGTAGTTGATTTTCAATAGTATAAGGCTTTTAAAACCATTTTCAATTTTCCCTCTTAATTCTACATTTGCGACCCAGTCGAGGATTTTTAAATTTTTAATTTTAGTTACTTGTCGTTAGTATCATTTAAATTAATTTCAACAAATGACAAACTGAATAGTAATTTCTCGCTCAATTGCAAAAGAATATTTGTACTGACATCGCACAAAATTATAATTTTGCCTTTTTCTTAAATTTTAAACAGTGAAATTGCAACACATAATAATGATGTTTGAATCAACAGAATTGTGTGAGTAAATTGATTGCGTGTAAAAGTATTTGTTGAAGTACAAGTAAATTTTTTGTACAAATGAAAGCTGCTCCAAATAAGTTTTTATTTTGTTTCCTTTCAAATAGCACTAAAATCATTTTCTATAATTCGAGTTTTAAATGCAGTGCATTGTAAATCTCAGCATTGTTCGACCCTTTTGTGAATTTCACCTCTGTTCCTGAAATTTTGTGTTTAATGGATCTACTTCATACGTTAATGAAAAATAAAAATTTTATCATTTTTAATCAAAGCGAAAAAAATCTTCTCAAAGCTAACCTAACTTAACCGACTGCGCAATGTTCTGCAACAAAAGAGCGGCAAAAGAAACAGACGATATCTCTTCTTATAACCACCATCCCGTCCCATTTCCAAGTTTGAGTAATTTCAACCTCTGAGAAAAATCATTTGCATAAAGAAGATGGGCCAATTGTTGCAAATCAGGAAATAATATCGCCGAAAGGGGGTCAGTCTTAAGGTGTAACGAGGCTTCGCCTTGGATACTCTATTCATAAAATCGGCATGTGGTTGTTGAGGGGAGATCACCTGTTGCTTGGCAACCTATCTTATCAGGATTTGTAGGATGGATGCACCGTAAGTGGGAAATGTAGGCCACCAAGAGGTCAGAGGTCAATTTGGAAGGTGCGATGGACTGATGATGAATAGGTTGTTGGTTTGATATACGGATATAATGCGGAGAAACTGGTTGTCTCAGAGCTTGTTTGTTTGAAAAATGCAAGGTGTAATTAAATTTAGTTTTAAGAAAATGGTTTTCAGTGTTCATTTTCTAGTCGCCCAACTCACATCCAGTCTTTCTTTGAAAAACAATGAAATAATAATTCATTTGATAGCTGTGCGTATAAGAATTACTTATGCTAAAAAGTGATTACTCTGGAGACCTAACTATTTCTTCCTTTTCACTTCAAGAAATTCAATAAATAAATGTATTTCTGCACTTCAAATTCTTCTTGTTTTTTTTTCTTTTTTTTCTTTTTAGAAAAAAAAAGACTTAATTACATAATTACGTAAAAATTATAAAGCGTATTCTCCTCCAACAAAGGACAAGAAAAACAACATTCACATTTCCTCATAATAACTCAACTATTCTAGCTCATTTCTTTTGCTGTTGCCATTACAAAAATGCAACAGATAGCGCAAACGGTAAATGAATAAAATAATGCAAGAAATTATATACATTGCAGAATATAATGAGTAGTAAAACTAAATGTAAAGCACAGCGTGAGATAAATTTACAAAAAGCATACAGACTAAACATGATTGCTTTTCAATGCATTTTAACCCTTAAAGGTCGTTCTTTACTATTTGGTAAAGTACTTAATTTAATATTTTAACACATTCAATGCCGAATCACGTGATATCGCGAGATGTAAAACAGCTCCGCTCTTAAATCTGTATTGTTTAGTAGATGTGTCTATTGGAATTGGCGTGGAGCCGTTTTCTCAGAGAAATATTATATGTGTTAAAATACTACTAGGAGAATAAATTAAAGTTCCTTTGTATCTAATAACAATGAAATATTTTAAAAATACTATTGAATAAGTTTCGACGTGTTAGAATCAGTACAAATTCTAATGAAAAATAAATATTGAGGTATTTCTGTTTCAGTGCCTGCCGTATGGACATTTTGCTTAGTTTTGTACGCTTGGGAATTTCTGTTCTTGTTGTTACATACGAATAAAATTAACCACTTGAACAGAAAAATATTTTTTTACGATATTTATGCGTATTTCGGGATATTTGACTGCAAATTGTGGGTTTTTTTATTACTCAAATTCCAATGCATCCAAATCGTTTTTTTTTTTTTTTTTTTTTTTTTTTTTTTGACTAAAAACAATATTTAATTTTAAATATGTCTTCCTTTAGCATTTTTCTCATCATATCAACAAGAATTAAAAGAAGCCAAAGTGCATGCTTAAAAAGTTTTTTTTTTAATTGGACAGTTAAATGTTACATTTATTTGAATTAAAAGAATAATTAAATTTTAAATGATTTCTTTTTCCGGTGGACTGGTACATTTGAAAAATTCTCATGACAAAGCTCTTACTTTAAAAGTCATATCACGCTGGATTAGCTCTAATGGAATAAAAAAAGATTCACTTATTTTCCATTCTCTAAGGAATACTTATAGATGAGCTATCAAGCATTTATAAGCCTCTAAGTTCAGGCAATTTTGAGCAATCTTTGAACCAGCCCTATTACTGCGTGATCGAATTATATTGATTTATCCTCGAAAAAGAAAAAAAAATCTTAGTAGACTGCCAGTTAATAATTTCCTTTGATGCTTAACAATAAATGGGTATAAACGTCTGCGCTTGCTTGCAGCTTACGGCAATGCAGTAATTTTTATTTATTCAACAACATTATTCTATTTTGGCATGTTTGTCACTTTTTCCCCTCGATTTTCTTTTAGCATTGCTTCGAATTACTCTCTGAATGAGTATCCATTTCATTCCCTTGACAAAGTTTTTCAAGCACATACACTGACATCGTTCGAAGCTGCTTCGAATAAAATTTAGCAATTAAAAAAGTACCAGTACCTTCTCTATCCATCCTGTCATTCTACTGGACCACCTTGCTTTACTTTCTGACTATGCTTATAATTTATTATTTTCCTAATTAGCTGCAAAAGAGTCATCAAAAATTGATATCTCTAAAGCAACTTTGAAAGCTCTTTAAATTAATATTCCGATCACGTGGTACATTCACTTTGGCGACAGACGTGTCTTGCAGAAATGCAAATCAACTAAGTGAGGTAGAAGGGGGTTTTACTGACTTTAGAGTGGGATATGTTAGCTTTCCTTTCTATACGTAACAATTTTTCGAAAAAAATTCATTCAGAAATGCATTTCATTGAATGTGTTGTTTTGTGAAAACATTTGCTTTCTGGTACAATCAATAATATATATTAATTCTCAGGAGTGTTTTTAGAGGGGACGTGCTATCTCTCTTAATACTTTCTCAAACTTCATAAGTAAGGGATCATTTTAAAGATCTTTTTCACCGCTTTCCGGTCTGATTCTCAGCTTAAATATATATGCTTACAGATAATTTTGATATACAATTTTTCTTCATTTATTTATGAGGCATTTTCACGTTCTTCAAATAATAAGTCTTGAATACTTCACTTTAAAAGACACGACTTTTTGAGGGGAAAAAAAAGGACGATACTGTATACCGACGCATTTATTCACATGGCAATAATTGTTTAACTTTTATGTTTACAGGTTTAACTTTTTTCATGTATTATCTACGTAAAGTGATGTTGATAAACGATATGAGCTGTCAAAAAACTTAAATTTTATCAAAGAAAAATAAAATGCATAAAAGTTACTTTTGAATTGTGGACAGTTTTATTCATTTCCTTATATATGCATATTTAGTCAAATCATGCGATGTTTCTAAATTTATTTTTCTGATATTTGTATACTCTTCAAACAGTTGACTAAGAGTAGCTTACAACAAAAAGATTTAATCCTATTTCGAATAAAACGTAATTGCCCTTTGAAATATTTGTTCACGTGATAGCAAATCTTAAACTTTTATTTATATGCGTATGATTTTTTATTGGCTATCTGCGTATGAGTATCTTCAGTGGCTGATTAACAGGTTTGTTGGCCTTTCGCAACTAATTTCTGTGGGCCCTTTAGAGATGAACAAAACTGCATTAAAAAAAATTCCGCGTGCTTTTTTGGATCATCTTCGAAGTCCTTATGTCATGCAAGACCCTCGCAATTTGCGACAATTGAGACATAATAAATCCGTCGCTCGGTATCTCTCGTTGTTGGATCATCTCGAAAGATACGTAAGCTATCAGAAACACGAACATAATCAAAGATAGATGATAAGTTTAAAAGTTATATTTGTCTTTTTTGTCACTTGATTCATCACCTTAAACATGTATATGTAGATGATGAAAACATACAATATTACCTTACTTATTTATGTGCAACGTCTATGTTCTTCAAGTAACTATCTAAGAATAACTTTCAGAAAGAAATACCTTTTTAAAAACTAGAACAATAATGTCTGATGAAACTTTTATTTACATGACATAACGGTGAAACGTTTGTGCGGTAAAACGGTATATGTATATGGGAGTCTTTTTATGTGCAAAGGTATGTTGACGGTGGGTCATCTCTAAAGGTATGAGCTGCCAAAAACCACAATCAAAGACAGATAAATATAACAATTGACTTCTTGACACTTACATCCATCCTCTTAAATGTGTATATTTACAGATAATGGAATAACACGGTATTCCTTACTTATTTACATGGCATAATTATGTTCTTCAGATAATTAACTAAGAATAACTTACAACAAAAAGACATAACCCTCTGAAGTAAGAAACGATACCGCCTGTTGAAACATTTGTTCACATGACAGTAATTGTTAAACAACGAGCGTCATAAATCTATTTCACATGCTCCCGAAACCTGCTTTCTTCCTAACCGAGAAGAAGCCAACATCAAAGTCGCTCTCCAACAGATTCTGAAAAAGACGCTACCACCAAACAAATTACTCTCCCACCGACGCAACAAAGCCATCATTTTTTGCTAGTTATCTTTAATCATACTGTAATTTCGCAGCAGTCACAATAAACTTTAAACCTCAAAGATTCGGTAATAAAATATGATAGCCTAGTTTTTCTGTCTAGAAGCATGAGTGACTTCGAGATGGGCTGTGTTGGTTCTGTTTGACAGGAAAATGAGTGGTGTGGGTGATACACAAGGCATTGCAGAATCTATGCTGCATAAAATGGTACTCAATCTTGTCTGATTTGGAATTAGTTTCGATCTTGGTGTAATCAAGTTTGCGTCAGGGAACGGCCATCGATTGTATTAAGTTATCTGCTTTTCCATGATTGATATAAAATTCTGAATAGTTTAATTCCAGCATATGCTGCGGTGTGGGTGATACACAAGACGTTGCAGAATCTTTGCTGCATAAAACGGTACTCAATCTTGTCTGATTCGGAATTGGTCTCGATCTTGGTGTAATCAAGTTTGCGTCAGGGAATGGACATCGATTGTATTAAGTTATCTGCTTTTTGATAATTGGTATAAAATTTTGAATAGTTTAATTCCAGCATATGTTGCGGTGTGGGTGATACACAAGGCATTGCAGAATCTTTGCTGCATAAAACGGTACTCAATCTTGTCTGATTCGGAATTGGTTTCGATCTTGGCGTAATCAAGTTTGCGTCAGGGAATGGCCATCGATTGTATTAAGTTATCTGCTTTTTCATAATTGATATAAAATTTTGAATAGTTTAATTCTAGCATATGTTGCGGTCTGGGTGATACACAAGACGTTGCAGAATCTTGTATGAATCTTTATGTTCCTGCATAAAACGGTACTCAATCTTGTCTGATTCGGAATGAGTTTCGATTTGGATGTAATCAAGTTTGCGTCAGGGAATGGCCATCGATTGTATTACGTTATCTAATTTTTTTCATGATTGATATGAAATTATGAATAGTTTAATTCCAGCATATGTGTTGGTGTACTGAATAATGTAAGAAACACGCTTTGAATTACATACGTTATGTTATTACATGCATATCTGAATCCTAGCAATTATATCTTGTAGGATTCTAGATACTATGATGGGGAAACGACTGTTTTAAATTAAGTTTCACAGTGTTTCTCCTAAGTTTAAATATGTAAAAGGTTTATTAATAGTTAGATTTTATTAGAACATAACGCTTAATAGTTTGATAAAAAGGAATTTTACACCGTTTATGAACCAAATTAATGTTTTTTAATTATGGATGAAAGAGAAATATTTTTCCTTCCGAAATAAGTGTTAAATTTTAAAAAGATATACTCGAAAACTTTCAGCCTAGACCAATTTAAAGAAAGGTTTTCTGGTGGTTGAAATCGGTGTTGATACATAAGGAAAGCAGGCTCATTTCGTTTCGAGCGAACTTCTTGTTTACCGATTGCTTTTTAATTCAATGTCAACGTGTCCTTTGGATTTTTTCGTTACTTTTACATATTTAAAAGATATTTCTTTTTGCTTTTCTTCATAGAGCATATGTAGTTTTTTTTTTTTTTTAAGTATGTGCTGTAACATTTTACATTTTATTTTTCGTACAACTTTTAATTTAAATATTTCTTTGGTTATTTTTGTTTCCTTTACTGACAATTTCTCATCGTTTCCATCTCTGTATTAAGCCCTTATTTCTACAGAGTGGTCAGAAAGTGGGCGCACTCCCCCCCCCCCCCCCCTCCTCCTTTAATTTAAACATTATGTCAGTTATGATTTAAATGTTTGTTATACAGTGTCCCTAAATCTTGAGAGTCATAAATGTCGTTAGAACAGCATCCATGTCGAAACACAGCTGAATTCTGCGCCGTGTTCTTGTAAATTTTTTGCTGGGTTGAGATGTTTTGTCGCAAAACTTCTGCAAGAGCCTCACACATTGATGAGCTCGCGGCAAAAATGCGACAAGCCACAAGGAGTGACTTTTCAAAAGTTCTGGTTCTTTTAACTAAAATTGAAATAAACATGAGAATGGATTATGTCATTTGGAGAAAAACATATAAGTTGGAAATTGGCCTACTGAAAAATTCACATCATGTGGCATATCACATTCTTGCCCCGAGCCCTTCTACTCAACTATGTTACGACATACATGTTGTTATATCGATGCTTATGACGCTTAAGACTTCAAGGTAAATGTGTATAACAAGCAATCAACCATAACTGACATAATGCTGAAAATAAAGAGGTGGGTGGTACTTGCACTTTCGAACCACTCTGTACAATGTACTATACACCATTTCTTAGAAGCATACGTTTTTCAGAACACATTTCCTTCAAAAATGAGCAGAGATAACAAGTAAAGGCATTGAAAAACCTTATAATAATCATTCTAAGTTTTTTTCATTAAATAACTTTTAAGCAGAAATTCAAATGACTTCTTAGATACTTGTGTACAACCTTGAAATTGCATACGTCCGTTATTATCTTTGCCTTCCAAGATCTTCATCGGTCTGTCTACACCTAAAGCTCATGTGCATTTCATATTCTTCATTGTATTAAACCGTTCCTTTGGAAACAAAGAAAAGAGCTATCACAGCTATGAAATCATCCCAAATTATTTCTCAATCGCCGGAATTCTTTTCGTTATCTCCTGTTAAAGCAGTTCCACCTCGACAAGAAAAAAAATTGAGGAAGAGATAACTTGCCGTTTTCCTCGCCGGCGAACAATGCAGTCATTTTCCAATGAGTGTGCTGGTCATCTTAATGAAGTTTCCTGCTGCCACTCAATTTCTAGCACGTGCCAACCTGAGGAACAATTGTTACCAGGAAAATGAAATTGAACAGCTGATGTCACATAGAATGTTATTCTTCGAATCATGAATCAGTTTAGGCCAAACAAATTTGGGTTTGTCTTCCGTTTTCTGAAAGATTTCCGTGAATATTGTGTTTCAGCTGTGTTTATTTAGACAACATATGCACGTCGCGTGAATATATCTATGGACATAATTAGATTGTTCCTTTTGAATTAGACACCTTTTCGAAAGCGTGTACAATCCATCCCCGAGCAGGAACAGTTAAACAAGTTTTCGTTTTCGCAAAAAAAAAAAAAAAAAGGAAAAAGGTGGAGTTAAAACTACTAGTGTCACTTGTGCTTGAAATTCGACAATTGCCCTTAGTATCTCTCCATATCTCTTAGCGTTTCAATCCAACGTGCAACATTCTTCTTGGAGACACGTCACAAATTAATTTTAGGTTTTGATTTGGTGAAAAGAATGAAAGCATCCGTGGAATTTTTGCTCCAAAATTAGTAAATTTGTGTAAAAATTCGCTTCAAATTTTACTTAAAGAGCAAAAAACGTTTGTTTGTGTATATCTGCTGCCCAATACAATTCGAATGATATACTTTCATTCTCCTCCTCTCAAATTTAGAATTGAAGAAAAGAAGCGACATCTTTCGATGTTGACTTATTAATATAACGATATGTGCGTTAAAGTTTAGCTAAAATATGTCTTCAGTAATTTCAAACCAACGATCGATTATACTAGTTTTAGGATTAGGTTGTCAAAATGAATGTTTCTCTTACCACAATCATGCTACTTTTTTTTTAATGCTGAACGGTCTATCGTTCAGCTAAGTAACTATTCAATGATTGCGTTTCGCCTTTCCCGCAAGATATGTTCACCCGAGATAATTTAGTGCTTTATAATGCCACATCTACTAGCGCTTCACTAAAACTATTTATTTGGATAAAACTAAAACATCTTTATTGGGCATATAGCTCAGTGAAACTAGTTAGTTTTTAATTCTTAGCCCTTATCATTTAGAGGGGAAGGGGGGGTATTCTGACTATATTAAATTTATATAATATACTTCTCTCAGTCTTTCAGAGGTATTCAGAGTTGGTCCCATAGCTGATTACGAACACAAACATTTGTTAAACCTTGTGGGGAAGTTATTTTCCATTGCTCCATAAAGATTTAATTACAGCACAAAAATGGCGACAGAAGAGTGGAACGCAGAACCACTTCCTGACTTCTTAACTTCAATTTCCTCCTTCATCTTAAAGATATTCACCGACACACAAAATATGCATGAGCAACATTCCTAAAATTCTCAATTTTGCTCACGTTTTTTCAGAATTTTATATATAAGTGTTGTTTTAATTCCTATTTATTACTTAAAAAGGACTGCTCGAGTTATTGTAATAAGGAATATTAAGAATTTACTGTATTATTGAATGAAGCTAAATCATTAATTAAATATGATTAAGGATGCAAAAAAATTGAGTTTTCAGTATGTGTAGACACAGAAAAATATGAACCTCAAATAGTAATGTGCACTCATAAATAACTCTGAACACAATCGAAAGTTTATGACTTAGTGTGTTGTAATCGTCTCTTTCTTAAGAAATAGGCAACGACGGTCAAGCTTCAGTCCTTTTTGCACTTAGCGTCGACATGGTCCACCTCAATATTGCTGAAATTCTTCAAAATTTGGCAACTTTTCATGGAGGAGCCTCGCCTGCAGGTTTCACAACAAAAGATGCACACGTTTGGCGAATGACACACTTTATCGGTTGCTGTCACATCAGTGATAATAAGAACAAAAAGGGAAAGTCAAACCAGAAAAAGACAAAAAGCTACAGCTGTTGGTCTGTAATTCTTTTGTTCCTGAAAGTTCCGAATATAGATATCCGTTTTTGTTGATGCCAGCCATCGGAACAAAATAATTCTCATACAAATAGTCAATTTTCCATGTAGGTGAACAAAAACACGTTCCAGCAGGGGGAGGAGTAATAAAAATATGTGCGAAAGAATTTGCGGAAACGGCTTAGGTTTGTGTTGGAAACGCGTGTTAAACGATGGGCTACTTTGTGTCGATATGTAAATTAGGCGGATATGATGACGTCATGCCGTGTGACTTTTGGACTGATTGATCTTAGCTGAAGCGTGGCTCCGGCTTAATGGAATTTAAAGAAGCTTTGCGGAGATCTGTTATAGGAAAAAAGCACACACACAAGAAGAAATTCTCGTGGAATATTTGAAAGCAGAATGAAGTTGAGGTTAAGAAAGATCATATTTGTTGATTAGAAATTCTGAAATTAAGAAAATTGAAATAAAAATCAAAAAACTATTGGGCACTTTGTGGATATTTTGTCTACTAAATTGAACTTAAATAAATTGAATGGGTCCCGAGTAGAAGGGCATGTTCGAATTAAAAATTTTACAGGAAGGAACAAATATTAATGAAGATCAAGTGTAACATGTGGTCTACTTCCACTGTAACATTCTCCTAGAAATCCATTCAAATACCCTGCGTTATGCGAGAAAAATGCATCAATATTACACCTTTTAGGGCCATGGACTGTGTGTCCTTTTGATTCAAATATTATTTTATAAAGTATCGAACGTAAAAAACTTATAAAATTATTATTTTTTCCCACGTTATTGCGACATCAAAATCTTAATATTAGCAAAAAAAAAAAAAAAAGCTGATGTGTGCATCACATTACTTCTTTTTACTCCAATTTAATGTCATTTCCCCATTGCTGGCAATTTTAATGTGATTCAATAGTTTACTCTCTAAATATCACCAACAGTGGCCAAATTGAAACAGTTTAAAAAAAAAAAAAATCGCCAAATTCGTCGCCAAGTTGGCGACCAAAAGACTGGCGATATATCGTTAAGTGTCCGCCAAATTATAGCACCACTTGAGTTTACATCAAAATAAACAATGATTTCCCCCCAAAAAAGGAGCAAAAGACCCCTTTAGAAACACAGGAATGCAACCAAAAGGCGAGGTGCACAACTAGACCCCACTAGGAGTCTACGTACCAAATTTCAACTTTCTAGGACTTACCGTTTTGAGTTATGCGACATACATACGCACAACAGCACATATGTATATACGTACATACAGACGTCACGAGAAAATTCGTTGTAATTAACTCGGGAATCGTCATTATGGATATTTCGCGTGTCTATACGTTCTTAGGCACTTATCCACGTGGTCGAGAAGGAAAAAAAAGCTCAATATTCATTCGGGGATGAGTAAAATGGAAATTAAGGTCGATTTTTGAGTGAAATTTTTTTGCGAATACAATACTTCCTTTTTTGTAAAAAGAAGTAAAAATGATAATTTTTTGTTTATTTTATTTATTTACTTTCATATTTTTATTTATTTTTATTTATTTATTTACTTATTTATTTATTTATTTATTTATTGATTTTTTTTAAAGCATGACAAGTTTTTTTTTTTTTACTCGGTTTCAAAGTTTTTGGTTCTCAAAGGGTGTACATAGATTGCTTTCAAATTGTTGCATTAGTATGATCGATTTCAAGAAAGATAACATTTAAAAGAACATTTTAAAGCACTTTTCAGTTTTTTCCAGTTGTTAACCAGTCAGTTTCTGTCATATATAAAAACCATCAAGCAGTTATAAACATATAAATTTTTATTCACTTCATCGTATTCCATATTTGTTTGGAATTACTTTCATTTTTAAACATTTAGCTCAACTTTTATCAAAATTTATAGCCATTTAGAAAATCGTTGTTTTATTTGTTAATTTTTTTAAAGAATTTCAAATTAACTTTTCTCTGCATTTTAACCATAAACTGCTCGCGGTTTTAGGTTGCTGCCATACTAAATCTGCAAAAAACCGGCTTTTCAGTGATTAACTGTGTTAGCTTAAGAAATTGAATTTCACTTCCGTCTTCTAGTGAAAAAGAGCACTTCATTCATTCTTTTAGGAACTCCTCTTCAATGGTTGTAGAAATTCAGTTTTACCATTTTATTTTAAAAAAATGAAAGGTTTTTTTCACCTTGAATTTGACTTCATTCTGCTTAAAAACTACGATTTTCGTTTACTCCCTAAAACAGCCTCATTTCTCTCTTACAAGTGAAAATTCATTTCCATCATTCACTGTAAAAACGATTCAGAAACGTTCCTGGAAAACAATGGGCAACTGATGTGCCCTATTTATTCCAGCAACGTATCTTGCAAAAACCAGGAACGTTTATCGCCAAAATTCTGTAACCTTCCAGAAATTATCCTGGAAGTCTCCTGAAATATTCAGAAATCTTCCCGTTCAAAGCCCGTCGTGTCTCTTGAACTTTAGAGTAAACTTAGGTTGGTATAATGTAATAGCTTGGTACCTTCCTGATTTATTAAGAAAGTTCCATAAGCAGTATTGCAAACATGGCCTAAGCTAAGACAGAATTGCAAGTATTAAGAATTTTACTCACCAATTCTTGCAAAGCAACGTAGTCCATGCTTATTCGCGCCCTTTGGGAGCGTATAGACAGATAGTATAGGCAGATTGTAATCGAACTGAAGCCGATACACTTTATAAATACGCTCAGTTAATCTTTAAACTGGGAGCTAAAAATAATTTTCACAACAGTGAGAAGTCTGCATTCCTGCAACAAAAAGCAATTCGGGGAAACTTTTTGACAGTGATACTTGATTTCCCCAAGACGTGGATAAAAACCTTTCAAGTCCGAAGCGTTACACGAAAATAGTAACGTTTCAGAATTTTTTTTTTTAGTGTTTTTACGAAAAACAACTTGAAGATACATTTGTTAAGTTTTGTTCCACCCGACATTTAGGCACAAATCGTGAATAAAAAGTATATACAGTAATACGTGCACAAATGTCTTATAGGAAACAACAAACACTTAATAAGGTTCTCGTTTTCCCTTCAGCCTCACTCCCAATCCACCAGGAAAATATTTAAATCTTTTGCTTACTCCGTTTACCTGAATACTATTAGAAACTCTGAAGTGACCCTATATTTCACTTCTTTTTGAAACATAAAACTGCATCCTTATATAGTTCTTTCAGAAAAATGGTACAAAATTTATTACAAAGGGGCTACAGATCACATCTATTTTCGATCTCACTTTTGCAAATGTTTCTTCGCTGTTGATATTATAGGAAAGACATTTTCGTACAGTGAAACCTGTTAAGTTAACCACTTGCGGTGCACTACTTCAGTGGTCAACTTAAACAGGTGGTCCATTTACAAAGGTTGATTTATATGATAAGGGCTAATTCCGTGCCTGAAAATGCGGTCAACTTAGACAGATGGTCAACTTACAAGGGTGGGCAACTTCACATGTTTTACTGTACTTGGGTATTGCTTCCCCTCCTTAACACCTCTCCTTTATTGTAGACATTCTGTATCTGAATGACAGAGATCTTTGTTTCCAAATGTGTGCCTTGTTTACTTAACGTATGAGATAGGCATACAACTTGTATATTGATTTTTTTGCAATGCACATACCGTATTACATACAATGAGATAGGCATACAGCTTGTGTATTGATTTTTTTTTTTTTTTTTTTTTTTTTGCAACCCACATACCGTATAACATACAATGAGATAGGCATACAGCTTGTGCATTGATTTTTTTGCAACGTACATACCATATTACATTAGGTACCGTATCCAGAATTAAAAGCTGGTGAAGTTTAAACGATCTTAAATGATTAAAATATGTGCTATAAAATAAGTCTTTAAATCCTTAATCATAGTAGGGTAGACCGGGGCACATTTACGAGGATTTTTTCCCATGATTTTTTTAATTTTTATGTTTTGACTTAGGAAGTTTTAGACATTGCAGTTTTATGATCCAGTTAATGGAGTCAAAGCTGGTGCATTCAGTTGTTGCTCAGCGTGTGCTTTTAACTGTTAAAAAAATATTTTTTTGAGTCCCAGTCGGCTGCGTTAACGATAAAATAAAACTCAAACGATAAAATAATAACGTAAAGTGCCCCGTATCCGGGGCTCGTTTGCGCATATTTAATTTGACACCTACCGTGGTTCCGTTAGTGTTTTGAACATAATGTCTTACCATCACTAAAATAAAGAAAATTTGTTACAGACTAAGTAGTATATAAAGTTAAAGCTGAAGGGGCATGAAGACAGCACTATATGATTGTAAGCAATAAGATACGAATGTGTAACTTCATTAAAAATTATATGGCAATTTTCAAAACTAAATAGCTGGAAAATACTATAACTGTCTGAGACAGTTAAGCGAAAAAGGTTTCAGGGGTGTTTAAATAAAAATCAGTAAGAACGATCGTAAAGGTGCTCCGACGTTCAACGCGTAAACTTGCCCCGTCGCCAAGTTTGAATTTATTTTTAACGTGCAAAAAAAATTTAATAATATTTCAGTTCGTGCAAATACAATTCTCAAAAAAAAGGATGAAATTCTGCTAATTTTTATATATTTGTTTTTTCTTAACTAAGTGTTATTTATTCACAATAAGCTTCAAAACGTTCAACACAAAATTTACCCAACTTCGTAGAAAATAGGTTATTCTTTCTGCATGCTGGACCGAAGCTCGACTAATGCTCAAAAACTTGTGAGAATATTTGCTAGGGAGTAGCATCAATCTGTTATGACTGTTGGTTCTCCAGTTATAACTCGTTTTGGAAAAAGGCACTGCGTAAGCGTGACCCGGTCTACCCTACGCGTTCAGAGTTTTATTATAATAATGTGTTTATATCTTATAGATCAAAAATTGTACATTCAATAATAAAAAAAATTGATTTTGATGCAAAGAAATATATCCTAGAGCATATTTTTCTCTTTTCCCATTTATTAAATCTCTAAATTAAGCGGTTTGATTACCTTTAACCAATGCAGTTTTTGAAATCGTTCTTTATTAAACATACAGTTAAAATTAAGATCGTAATACATCGCAAAGATATCGATACAATAGTAAAACTATGATAAATATTTAAAATACATGGTTAAAAAATAGTAATTTAAGTAGAAATTGTAAAACATCGCAAGGATAAAAGTCTGAAAGAGTTGCTGAGCAGTAATTCACTTTCTTTTATTCATAAATTAATGAGAAAATTAATTGTGAAGTCTACTGCAAATATACGGCAGTTTCAAGGTTTGAAGGCAACTAACCAGCGACGTAACTACGTACCGCAAGACCCCGCAACGCTGCGGGGCCCGGAGCCGGAAAGGGGACTGAAAATTTTTAGCTTTGTTTTCATTCAATTTTATTAAATTATTCCATAAAAAAACGTTGTTTAAAAAGATTACTTTGGTTCGAGAGTCTCCATGAACTCCCGAACCTATTGACCTAGGGTCCTGATTAAGATATCAGGGGCCCTAGGCCAAACACTTTTTCGGGGCCCTCATGTAGCCAAACATTACAATTTTTGATACTTGTTAAATCAGTTTTAGCAATTTGGAGCCCCTTAATAGTAGGGGCTCTAGGCATACCCTAGTTGGCATGTTCAGTAAACAGGCCCGTGAGTAGAGAAGAGGGGGTCCACGGCTCAACTTCTCTGCGCAGAAACCAAACCTTAGATCGGTGCAAAAAGTAACATACTGCCCTCCCTAAGCCACCTGCTACGGAAGGAAGAAAAGTTCCTGAAAGAAAAGGAAAAGAAGGAATAAGTCATGACCGTTCCGTAAACCGGAAAAAGACAGCCAAGAGAAGTTTTTGAGTAGGATCTGCATTAGGGGGGGGGGGGGGGGAATCGGAAGAGGTCCAAAAACTTTTGAGCATTGTTTTCATTTAATTTTTCTGCAAATTAAACTTACTTTTATATGCTTGTATTGGTTCTGGGCTCTATAGGACCCCAGAACCTATTGGTCTAGGGCCTCTGAGGTCGCAGGCTAAATACTTTTTTGGAACCCTCTTGCAGCCTATCATTACAATTTTTGCTATTTGTTGAAACGGGGGGCCTTCAAATAGCAGAGGCTCTAGGTCACGGCCTTGTTGGCCTATTCAATAAACAGGTCCTGACACTAGGTGGCGGAAAAGCGCCCAACTTCTGACCTCCCAATTTAAAGAAAAGAAATGCAATAGCTGCTTTGTTTAAAGAAAAACTTTTTTTTTGGGGGGGGGGGGGCAATTGCTAATCTATTACTTACTAAGTTTTCTTACTTTTTTTTTTCAAAATATATAAAAGATAGGGACTTAGCTAAGAAGGTGGGAAAGAAGGGATCCTAAAACTAAATAATTTCCTTTTACTTCATCTAAGAGAAGACAGCCTATTGTGTTTTTAAACTTCAATTTCGGAAACACTCCGGCAGAGAGCGAGAGAGCTCGGAAACCCTCCTTCTCCCTAATATGTCCAAAAATTGCTTAAAATTTGTTTTTTGGAACTTCGATTTCAAAAAATTCCTTGGCAAAATTTCGAACACCATCACTTTCCAAATTTACGAATTTAAAACTTTGATTTTCAAAAAATGCCGGGAGAGCCCCGGAACCCCATCCCTTCTCGTTAGCAGGTTCAAAGGTGGCCTGCAATTGCGTTTCAGGAGTTCAATTTGAAAATTTGCCGGGGACGAGTCTCCGAGTCCTTGTTCCTATTAAAATTACCGAAGATCCTGTAAAAATGCGTTTTAGTGATTTCAATACCAAAAAATTTTCCGGAAGTCTCATCTTTGTACACTTTCCCTTACAAACATCTTAAAAACGCATTTGTAGACCACTTTCAATGAAGTTAGGGAAATGGATGAGATGGTTTGAAACTTTGTCCCTTAATTTTTCGAAATCGAGGTTCCAAAAAAGCTATTTAAGGATGCCTACAAGAGCATTTTTAAAACTTCAATTTCGAAAAATTTACAAAGATGGCCCACAAACTTAGCCTCTTCTAAATGTCACCTGACTTCACCTAAAATTGCGTTTTTGGAACAAAATTTCGAAAATTCGGGGAGGGGGCAGAATCCGCCAGTCCCTCTCATTGCAACGTCATCAAATGTGGCCTTCAATTGCGATTTTAGGAGTTCCATTTCAAAAAATTTCCTCCGGGAGAGCCCATACACCCCATCCCTTTTTAATAACATTAACGAAGATTGTTAAGATTACGTTTTTGGAATTTTAATATCGAGAGATTTCCGGAAAAGTTCCTGACTGCTTCCCCCAAAGATGATTCACAATCATGTGTGTAAAAACTTTTGAAACTTTCTGAAATTTCGTTTTTCAAACTGGAGTTTCAGAACAATTTTATAAACTCACCCCAAAAATTTATTTCTCAACAAAATCGAAAAATTGTACTACAAATATAAATTAATACGATTTTTAGTAGGGGGCTCAAAATCAAATTTTGCGGCGGGACCGAAAATTTGAAGTTACGCTACTGCAACTAACATATAGTTTTCAAGACCTATTTAGTTTATTATACGTTCTAAAAGTATTTATTTCTTTTGCAAAAAAAAAAAAGTGTTCATTGCCTTTGAAAGTTATTACTTTCTAATGCAATAAATGGGCTGTCACGTGCGGGATAAAATGGAGGCTTTTTCGTGAAATGACTCATGCACAAATAAAAAAATCACAGACGAAAGTGGTAAAAACATCGGGAAAAAAAAGGTTATAACTCATACTTAAATTTTGCGAAAGAACTCTAATTAAGACCATAACAGGTTTTTGTCTGCTCAGGAACAAAAGAAGTTTAATAATGGCATGGGAACCTCGCAGTACCCGGCACATCTCGCTGTGGCACCCCAGAGTGCCGCTGCACCCAATAAGAAAAAAGCTATTGATTCATTTAATGTTCTTGTACAACAAGTAAGAAGCAACATTTTGTTTGAAAATTTATGTCCGTTATTTTTCTAAACCTGATAGAAACTAGTTTGTTTCCAAAATTGGGAGTTTGTTTTTGGGACTCTCGTTATCAAGGTCGCAGCTTTAAATTTGGGGTGTGGAGTGACCTCTAGCGGAGAAAGGCGGAGGGCATTGTTGATAGAATTTAGGTCTCTGTGTGAATTCTATTGTCCCAACCTAATGTCTGGGTCACGTGGACTATCAACTGTAAAGGTCAGCTCACCGACATCAAAGCTTCCTGCTCTTTCACACTGTTATAACTTTTTTTAAACATATTTTTTCCCCGTTATTTGCTGTTTGGAATTTTTCGTGCAAGAGAAACATTTTTCTTGTAAATTACTGTTGGAAAGTCTTACGTGAGGTACTTGACATTTCTATTCAGGTGAGTTTGGGCAGGGAAAAACAATAATCCTACGCATAATTTGGACAAAAAGCTCGAAATTTCTCGTATTATCAATTTTATATGGAGGATTTGGCCTTAACCATAACCTAGTTTTTGGCTTCTTTTGTTTGATTTAATAACAATAGCTCGGGCTGTGTTGCATTAGTCAGGGTTCTAGACATAAATTTTTATCAAAGTTATGGATATGGACCAGATATCTCAGCACGTACAGAAAAGAGATCTTCTAATGAATTATTTGGTTTAGGTTGATCATTTAACTATTTGTTTGAAATTGATTATTTAGTTACTATAAAATCGCACGTCATGGTATGACGGGTGAAAAATGTTTCTACATTTGAAAGAAGCAATTGCCTGTTTGGGGATATTTTGATAGTTGCAACTTTAACCATAACACCAGGGAATTAACCCTAAACTCCAGTAGATAGCGTTCATTGCTTTGGTTTCTTCGTTTTCCTAAAATGGAAGTCTTACCAGTAAATAGTTAAGTTACCGGATCGAGTTCAGCATTGTCACAATAAAACCTTTCTCTGCATGTTAAGCATTACCAAAACATATTATCAAATTATCATGCTGTGGCGCAAATTTCATTGTTGAAACAAGCGGGTTACTCGATCATCGGCTATTATTTATATGAGGATTTGTTTCATGTTTATTATGCATTCATATGTATATATATTAATTTTTTATCCTTTTGATTCTTTTTACTTAATTGTTTAATAATATGGTAATTATTTTTTTAACTGTAGTTCTTTTTTTCTTCCATGAAGTTGGTTACGAAAACTTGTAATCAAACTCGCGTTAATGTCAAAAAAATGCTAATTGATTTTAAATACAACTCGTGGTTCTTTAAGAGCAGCACTTCGGCTTGTGTTTAACTATATAAAACTTCATGTTGACAGTCGTTTCAAGCATAGAACCTTCAACAGTAATAGCTGTACCTGAATTTTTGAGGCCCTTTTTAACTTGTGCGTTGTGTCAAATTAGTTTTAAAATAAACTTTAAAAATTTTAATTTAAGAAAAGTTATCATTGCTCTTTTTAAAAATTGGTTTCCGTCGGAGAAAAATGTATAAATGCTTTTAATCAAAACTTTAACCAATTGAAAGAAAAATAAATCAAACTCATTCAATATAACGACAAAAACATGTGTTTCGATTTAAATTTATATTTAATCATTAACTATCCATAACGAAGGATTTTTTATGCGATAGATATGTCCGATATTTATGAAAGATTTTACTTATGTATTAACTTTTTATTTTTTGGCAGCTATCTAAAAAAGTCTTAATTTTAAAAATATCTTGGCAGTAATAAGGTCACTTAGAATCCAGCAGTTTTTTAGGATCCAAGAAAAAACATGAAACGGATTCTTATCGGTTTTTAATGGCCCTCAATTACATACATAATTTTGTCAAATTAAAGGACATAATTGTGTTCAGTTTGTTCGACAAACCGATGCTCGATTTTATCAACCACCATCGTGGCTTCTGAATTGAAAACAAGAATGTTGATGATGAGAAAACATCTTAGATACCATCTTGTAAGTAGCACTAACTTCGGACCATATATTTAACTATTCGGTTATTCGTGCACTTCATGTGGCATCTGCTTTTACCACACACTAGTTGCATTCCAGCTAACGTGCAGGTCATAATTCGATTATTTTTGAACTTAATTTGAAATTTTTAAATGCATGCATTATAATGTCTACATTGCCTCCACCACTGTAGGATACGGGTCTATATTTTTATCCATTTCTTGCGAATTGCATTTTGCCAACATCATGTCTAAGGAAAAACTTGATTGTCTATCAGAGGCGTTTAATATTTTGGTACGGCGGAAATACTCAATTGCCGAATGGAACTCCAAATTTTGCCGAATAATGAAAATTTTGCTTAATGGAACTCCAAATTTTGCCGAATGATGATGATTTTGCCGAATGGCACTACAAATTTTGCCGAATTGTCAAACAAAATTTGCCGAATAAAAAATCTTTGGAAGGCCACGGTGACCTCCCATCGGGGCGTCAACGTCCTACATACCATCGTTATGTTGCATGTACGAGTAGTTCTGCCTTAGCCTTAGCTTTGGTTGATAACTTTCTGCTTACATACCCATAGAAAGTTTGTTTAGGAATACCCATAGAAAGTTATACCCAATGCTATTTCATCAAACATTAGGTCTGATCTTTGCGCACCAACAGTTGTAATTCAAATTTTCCTTAAAATAGAATGCATCAGAAAGTATGACGCACGTGACTGAACAAAGATTTGTTCCAGAACAATCAAAGGTAAATCACTGAATTACTTTAAAAGGACTGAGAATGACTTGAGACATACTCAAGAAAGCATTGCTTCTTTCTTCATGATGTTTTGTAGGAGAAACACTTGTAAGGGGACAAGGGAACGTATTAGAAGTACCTTGACTTCTTTTACGTATTTATCACAAGCTCATGTTATGCACATATCTCCTTCAGAACTTTTTCAGTCACTTGCAGAAAACTAGTAAATATGCTACTACAGAAAGCAATGTTTTTTCATTCGTGTCTTTGACGTGGTATTTTGGCGTGTGAACATGCATGGACGGATTAGAATGACAATGATGAAAGTCAAATTTGTTAGGATTTGACTTAATGATTGGTATGAGTGCGTTGTACGTGTAGGTTCCTCTTTAGTTCCTCTATTAAATGCACCAATTGCGCAAAAAAAAAAATGAATTGGCCCCTAAGAGCGCCAAAAAATTTATCTACAAACCGGAGCTGCTGTTCAATGGAGAATACTGATCGTGTAACTGCAAATCAGTTTCCATGCCGCTGATTAATCCAGACACCATAATTCTATACTAATTTTTAATTTATAACATTTCTTGCAAGTACTTGACTGAAAGTGGCGTAAATTATTTGAACTTTTTTTAAAGCAAGTCACAAGCACTTTTGGATAAAAGTTGATTAAAAATAATTTAAAAAGCACCTGTCGTTAACAGTAGCAGATTTATGACTTTGCCGGCCAGTTACAATGCAATTTTGGGGGACTCTTATTCTATTACAAAACTATGTAAAACATTTTTGATATGCATTTTTGTATTCCTTTCAGGCTTCCTCTGGTCATGGGGAGCCCTCACAAGTGCGACATGGTAAATCCGTCACTGGTCTTTTTTTTTTTTTTTTTTTTGCAGATGTTTTTGCAAAACTTTCAGTAACTCGAAACTATGTAATTCTCATTCAAACCACGACACATGCGCATTTTAGGATGAAGTGCTCACAAAATTTAAAAGGCTTAAGCCTATTGAAGATCTGAGTTAATACCGGCTTTTCGCGATGGGGGGCTGAAAAAGTTATAAGATTGTATTTTACGCACAGTGAAAGTTATTTGCATTTCATCGCTATAATTCTTTGCCTATTAATCTGACCATTTCCATTTCAAAACAACTAGCTTAACTTCCTTGAGGACGACCACCTAAACTTTCGTCCTAACTCACATCTAGATGTGAATCACAAATTGCATATATTTTACTCTTAGGACGAATTCATGATTTTGTTACCAAGTTCTTGAAAAGTTCGAAATGTTTATTGCCTGTTGTACAAATGTCGTTCCGAAGAAAACGGATGAGACTTTCAAGCCATGTGTTTGAGAAACTTTAGTTTTTGAGTCATGTTTTATTATAATTCAACTCTATTTTTTTTCATCAAGTGAACTAAATGAAAACCTTAATTATAAAAATAGGATCGTTCAACTTTTGGTTAGATTCTTTTTCTTTCTTTTTTGAGGAAAGGAGCAAAGCTTTTTCTGAAATTTGGAGTGAAAAGAGTCAAAAAATGGGATTTTTTTTTTCTTAACTAAGATAACGCTGAATATATTGAAAGTTGACACAAAATTTATGCTCATTGTTCATATGCTCTTCAATTGCTGTATTTATTGTTATTGATTTTGTTCTGAACAACTGTAACCTAAATCTTATGAACAAAACATTTTAGTAATAGCAAGAAAAGAAATTTTTAAACTCTAAAAATTTGCAACAAATTGCAGACACATGCTTCGAAATGTCCCGGAACCGCCTTTTTTTTTTTTTTTTTTTTTTCAATGTAGAAAAGTGAGTATTGGAAAAACAAAATCCGAAAGAGGGAGATTTTGTTGCATGCTTTATATTTATTTATAAATCAACGCTTTTTTGAATTGAAAAAGAGCTTTCATTGAATCCCTGAATAAAATTTTGTCTTAAACTTGGTACAAATTTGTGTATTTATAAAGTCCTTTTTCTAATTGCTCTTGCTTTGTTGTGTAAAGGTATAAATTAAATTCTTTAAGCACTTTAGTGCTTAGCAGTAAATGAAACGAACTATATTATTAATGTTATGTGAACATTTTTTTTTTTTTTTTTGCTGTGATCATAGCAAGATAATGACACATTATAAATTCTCTGAGTCATTAAGAGAATCGCTCATCTTTTTTGCGAATCGATTCATGTGTTGATTACAAGGCTACAATTTGATGTATATCTTACAAAATTATGATTGCCAAAAGTTATGGTAAATCAAAGAGAGACAAAAATTAGGTAAAAAGGTACCCCTCTCCCCCCTCTCCACTATTTTTTTTTCAATGCCTGAGTACAAAAAAAGAGAAAGACTGTGAAAAGGCATTTCTTATTTCGAATATTTAACTAATTCTTTTACGTCGGAGACTAATAAATTTTGCACCTGAGCGGTAAGGGAGTCTATTTCCGTTTCGAAATGATAACTTAAATAAAAGTAAAATGAATAACCGCTATCATAAGATGTAAAAGATCAAACAAAAGTAGAAAAAAAATATAATAAATAAATTTTCATCTTAAAACACTCCATAAATGACAATTCAGTAAAAAGATAATCACAAAAAAAGAAAAACTTTAAACACTTAACCTTTGTATTTAACACATATTCTGGAAAGTTTCGTTGCTGTTATAGTGCCTTTAACCTCCCAGGCACCAAACTGATTTTTACTTAACAGTTGGCTGTATGGCTAACATTAACTTCAATATGTTTGTCGCCAAACCCCCTTACCAGATGTATAGAAGCAAATATTTCATACCATTGACTTTTTGATATGCAAAATGTGACTGGCAGTTAAATTTCTTTCGAGATAGTGCCTTTTACCTCCAAGTTACAGAACTGTTTTATACTTGACAGTTGTCAGTATGGCTAAAATTAACTTCAGTATGTCTGTTTCAAAAACTCTTGTCAGCTGTATGGGAGTAAATATTTCATACCATTGAATTTTTCATGTGCAAAATGGGACCGGTAGTTAAATTTCTTTTAAGAAATAGTGCCATTAACCTCCAAGGTACCGAACTGTTTTATACTTAACAGTTGCCAGTATACCTAAGATTAACTTCATAATGTTTGTTGCAAAAACAAGCCGTATCAAAGTAACTATTTCATATGCCATTGATTTTTTGATGTGAAAAATGTGACCGGTAGTTGAATTTCTTTTGTGGAATAACGCCCTTTACTCCCGAGATACATAATTGTTTTATACTAAACAGTTGTCAGTATGCCTAACACTAACTTCTTTGCCTTTTTGGTTCAAAAAGCCCTTGCCTATAGAAATTTCATACATAGACTTGTTGATATGCAAAGTGTGACCGGTAGTTAAATTCTCAACATGCGCTTATCTTATAGCGACACCGGGAACAAATATATCAAAATGTTATACACCGTCGTGAAAATGTCAAACAGCGCTCTCGGGCTTCGGAAAAGCTATCAGGCAGACATTAGATAAGCAACATTAGGTAAGAGAGGTGATTTGTTGATAGCTCGCATTCCTGGTGGCTATCGACCTCCTCTGGCAGAGTAAACATCTTAGAGAGGAGAAATTTATTATACGGTAGGGCTTTAAATTGTTCTTAATAAGGCTTTAAGTAATAAATTAGCAGATAGTTATTCATAATTGGTCCTTAGTAAAAATCGGATGCATTGGTAAAAGCTTCTGCACTGCGAGAAGATGTCAGTGAGAAGACTCTGTCAGTAAGAAGATAATTCTAAGATGCTATTTTATTTATTTTTTTATTTATTTTTTAATTCTTTCGATTTCGAATAGTAAAAAAGAAAAGTGGGTGTGTTTTTTTTTCGGTTTTAGACTAGTTCGTTTTTACTTTTGATATACGTGTTTCCTAGGAGAAATAAAATTTCCTTCTGAATTTTATTCTCTATAATTTCGTTTATTAAGTTTAGTATTTTCTGCAGCGATTTTGGTATCAAAGTGTCTACCGTATCTAAATAAGATTTCACAATCTCTTAGCTTCAAACAAAAATTAAATTATCAGGTGCTACCGTTATTTGATTTTTAAAATGCAAATACGCACTTCATTAAGTGAACTTAATTGTGTTTTATATAGATTTTACAATCAATTTATAACTTTTGATGTGCATTTATTTAGCAACATTTGTCATTTCCTTACCTGATGTAAGTTTTATAATTTTAGTTTTGATATGCCATTTAAAATTAAGATATGTTTATTAATCTTTGATCTGAATCAACGTAGGATATAACCCAAATAAAAAATTATGTTAAAATAAAATTCAAACCTCTAAAATGTTTTGTATTATTAAGTATCTGTCGATATAAGCAACATATAACTGTTTTCGTTTTATTTCGGGTAAACCAAAAGTTAACTTTGACACGGCTATCTAAATACTGCAACACATACCTTCTTTAAAGATTTTAAAGCCTTATTTTGGATTCAACTGCTGTAATTTGTGAACAGTTAAGTTCTAGTTTTGTGCTTATGTATTTTACTAGTATGAAAATTTACTTTCTCTTTTCTATTTTGAAAATTATTTTTATGCCACAAAAATTTATTAAAATCTAACAAAATAGGAAGATATTGATAAAATATAAATGCGTAATATTTGGTTTTTGGTAAAATAATTGTGTTAAAACCAGCTCTTAATTGTTTAGTGATACATTAAATGCTAGAATCGTAATTTTTTCAATAAACCTTTTTTCACCTTCTCTTTAAATGAGACTGAAGCTGTGTGGATGTGTAGTTTCTACAAACGTATCATATAGCTTCTTTAAAGTTTAGCTAAACTCCTGTTGGCCGCAAGCTAGTTTAATGAAATACATTGAGTGCTTTCCATTTTCGAGTCTTTTCCGACGATTCTTTACATCAACTGCAACCATAACTTTCCCTCTCAGTGCAACTGTAATTAAGTTCTTCGAGTTAGCTGACTAAAATTGTAGTAACTGTCCCAACACGGAGCTCACACCGCTCCAGGTCCTCAAATGCCCTACATTCATTGCAGGCCTTCAACTCCTAGACTACCCAACAGAGGAAGTTTTGCACTCTGCCATAACTTTCCCTCCCAGTGCAACTACAATTAAGTTCTTCAAGTTAGCTGATAATACCAAACTTGTGGTAACTGTCCCAACACGGAGCTCACACCAGTCCAGTTCCTCAAGTGTCCTGCATTCATTGCAGACTTTCAACAACTAGACTACCCAACAGAGGAAGATTTGCACTTTGCCGTAACTTTCCCTCCCAGTGCAACTGCAATTAAGTTCTTCAAGTTAGCTGATAATACCAAAATTGTGGTAACTGTCCCAACACGGAGCTCACACCTCTTCATGACTACAAGTGTCCTGCAGTCGCTGCAGGCCCTCCCCTCCTGTACTCCCCAACAGAGGAAGATTTGTACTCTGATTCTTGACATAGACATTGCCAAGACCATTTAAATGCACTACAAATTGTGATTTTTTTTTTTTTTTTTTTTTTGAGGATACGACAACAACAACAACAACTTAGTAGATAAGATGGTTTGTCTCGGATCAGATAATTTGTCCTTGGTTTATTTCCTTTGGAACAGGGTAAAACATTTAACTAAATACTCTTCTAAGTATCTATCATCATACAAATCTGAAGCACACCCAGGAATTTTTTCATTAAAGGGCTGATTTTACCTTTCATTTTAAGGAGGTTCAAGAAAATATCTTTTGTCTTGAGTACTAAAAAAGTATGGGACTGCAGCATAGAATATAGCATTACACTTTTTTTGGCTATTTCAACCCAGTCTATTGAAAAACTATACAACGTTCTGCGGTATAACTCCAGATTTCTCCTTCCCCTCTGTGCTCCTTATACAAATAACTAAGCTCCTACGTAGCACCTACAGATAAGGTTAAATTGATATTATAGTAGAAGAGGTATGGGTGGTACGTAATAGCTGAAGTAAGTAGAAGTACTCTTAGGGGAAAGTCTGATCCGGGAATAAAGCAGAAGAGAAGGATTGCCAATTGATGTGTTGTAAGCACCATCATCAGGGCACATCAGTCACCCCACTGAACTCGAAAGATATTTGTTTTAATCTACGCGACACGAAACTCTACTTTCTTTTCAATCTGCCTGATCCATAATCCCGATCCGAAGAATTCTCCAACAGGTGAACGAAATTCCCATGAGCACAGAGCCTAAAAGAACGAATTTATCTGGTCGTGTGAAACCCATCCACCCACGAAGACCGAAACCCTCTTCCGACGTCTTCCTTACTACACACACTTCGTGACAGGTTCCGGTTCAGTGGAACCGAATGGAAGGAAACTGGATACCGATCATCCGATCCTCTTTGGTAATGAACTTAGTGTGTTCCTTTTGTTTTGTTGCTGTTCTCCTCTTCCTTGATGGTGTGGCGTGCTCAGAAGTCGTTTTTGGGAATTCTTGAAGGATGGATTGTTGGGCAATGGTTTCTTCACAAGGCTTTCTCAGTGTTTCGTTTTCGGTTTCCAGAGGTAGTTGTTAGAGTCTCTGTGCTGCTGGAGACACGATCAGCATCCTTTTGTTGTTCTGCGCGCTCTTTCTCATCGGATTGCCAGATACTGGACAGCATTTTCTGTACATTGGTGGAGAGTGAGTGTTTCCTTTACGATAACGAAAGGACGAATTGGAATTTTATTTTCAGTGCCATGTAAGTCGCTTTGATGCATTTCTGCAAATTTTGTACTGATGTTGCATCAACGATCGAGTTGTTTTATATGTTTTTAAAACATGACAGATGAATTTTATAAAAGGTTTTGTTAATTTTGAAAAAATATTTCATAATTTCACCATTGACATTTTGCTTAAGAATTTCGCTGATAATGAAATATATAAATTTCGTTAGTGCTAATAATTTTCTTTTTTAAAAATTTTTAAGATAAAAGCCAATTTTATACATTAGGTTTTTTTTCCAATTATCTTAAGTTAGCTTTTTTTTCCTCTTCCAACGTAAAATTTACCGTTTCCTCAGTATTATTTGTTCGATTTTCATTAAAATTTTTTTTTTTCCTTCCAAAAGACCCATGTTCTTCAAAAAACATTTTAACTGTATTGCAAAAGCCCAGCAGTAGGAGACACATGCGGCAAAGCCCAAGCAAAATGTTATTAATGATTTGAGTTTCTTAACTTCCTTAAGTTTTAATTAATCTTGGTATTTGTGATTATTATTTTTTTAATCATGTGATATTTTTAAAATTTGGACTATAAGGAAAAAAGAAACTTTTGCACTCCAGAGTAGTTTTAAAGGTATTCCATGCAGTAAAAAGTTATTGAAACTTGTCGTCAATTTCATACATTTCGCTAATGGCTAATTTTAGGGCAACAAAATTTAAAGAAACTACGAATTAAACTACGAAACCAAGATTTTTTTTCCCCTCAAACATGGAAAAAACTTTAAGAAGAAATACTTATGTTTTGCAATTAAGAATGTTTATTTGGAAAAAAAATTCACATCAATTTAAGGATAAGTAAGTCAAAAATGTCGTTTAAAACATTTAAAAAATTTATTATTTAATAACTCAATAATCTTACTAAAAAATTTTTTTTTTAAATCATCCGATATTTTTTTATCATTTAATCCTTCTTATGCTAGAAGAAAAATACATTTATTTTAGAGATGTTTTGCCCTGAGGTATTATAAGTATACAATGCGATCCTTGAAGACATTCTTGTGGTATTCATTTGAAGTGGAAATAATGTTTTTCCTATAACTTTAAAGTTAGAAGACGTTTTGTTATAGTATACTTAAATTTTCTTAACATAACCTAAAAATAACAAAACTTCATTCATGTCAATAACAGTGTACTTAAAACCGTTTGTAACATACATTAATAAAAATTATTTACTTTTTTCTCTTATCTACTATCGCAACTTTATTTTCACTATAAAAACGTACAAATATTTACACAAAATACCTGCTTTCAGTTAGAACGATAGCAAATGAGACAAGAAGAGAGACCATCACAAACATTTGTCCAGCGTTTCTGTAAAGCATTCGTCAAAAACTTTCAACTTCAATTTGCAAAATCTATATAATTAAATCGCTTTAAAAGCTACACGCAAAGCGAACCGACGTTGACATTATTAAGCTCTTAAAGACCATTTTCGACGCTTAGAACGCCATCAAAAGAATCTCATTAAGGTGTCCAAGTGCCTGTTGAATCGTCAATCGTTTTAGACATTTGAAAGAAATGGAATTCTCTAGTTAAATAGCCTTTGGCGTATTTCGCTTGTGTGTGAGCCACTTTCGTACAAATATAAATATGTGTTTCTCTACAGTGAAAAGTAATTATTTATACGCGAGATTCCAGAGCTGCCAAGCGAAAGATACAGATAGCCATCAAGTTTTTTCTCCATTCCAACTGTACTTGAATCAATTCGTTTGCATTCAATACTGAAGTTTAGTTAGTAGATGTTGGTTTACATCACTTACTTGTATTGATAATTTTTCACATGTCAAATATTACTTCAATTATACCTATTAAATCCTTGTGCAAAACTACTACCAATCGTGTGGTCCCTAAGCGTTATTTTTTTCGTTCAGTGATAAAATCTTGCAGTTCGGAAAGAATGAAGGTATGATACTCCTTCCCTCTGAAATTAGAGAAAGATAGAGAAGAGGAGGAGGCGCTGTTAAAACTTTAATGCCTGCATACATGAAGTTGCAAGTAAACCTTAATCAATTCAAATCACAGAAGGAAGTTGTGTGTGTGTTTTTTTTTTCCCCTTTGACTCTTGCTTTTCTTCTTTACCTCCATAGTTGTCTTCTTCAAAAATCCTTGGTCCATAGTAATCCATGAATAGCTTTAATTTTTCAATTTTATTCTCTGCAGTAGTGAATTTTTACTATTTTAAAGAATTCTGTTCTCAATTTTGCAATCTTATTTAGAGTTTATAAAATTTCATATTTATTTCCGAACTTTGCTATTAAATGTACTTTTCACGATCTTTATACGATCTTATTTAGTTCTTTTGAATTTAAAGCTTTAAGTAATTTAAAACGGTATATTTTGTGGTTTTAACTCATAGAAATGCTGATAAGTCCATATTTCGTATAACTTCAGTCCTAAAAAGTACTACTTGATTTTTGTAACAAAAAATGAGTAAAAGTTTTGGTCGGAGACAAAATCATCCAATGTTCTTCCATAAAAATTGCCTTACTGACAAATCTCAACGTCAATTTTCTTTTTACACGTAGTGCGACTTGGGTAACGTTAAATCCCCACTTTTCACCCTTTACGAATGTTGGATCAGATCTGTATCTGTCTAACAGCTTTAGGGTGGTAAATTTTGTGGGCAATGGACGCCACCGGACTAGATCTTATGTCTGAATCCACGGCACCTAGAGTCGTAAATGGCATGAACAGTTACGGTGGCGGAGTAGTAATGAAACCCCAGACAGTAATTGTTCTGGTTTCCCCATTGTGTACCCCCTTTATATAATTTAAAACAACACATTTTCCGGTTTTAAATCATATAAGTACTTACAAATCCCCAATCCTTATGTTTTCAGTCCTTTATTTAGTTTTGTAGCAAAAACTGAGTAAAAATTCTTGTCGGAATCAAAATTGTCCAATACCCTTGAACAAAAAATGTCTTATGGACAAAGCACAACTTTAAACATTTTTTGTCAAGCATATTCAAATGTCTCTTCCCATTTCTCTAACCCGATTACGGCATGAGTGCGATGAATAGGAAAAATAAAAATTGCGTTGTCAATCTATTTTTGTCTGCTTTATTCTTTCTATAAAAAAAAATGTTTGGCGCTGAAGAAAACAACAAGGAACAAATCTTTCTTGAGTTAAATCTAATGATTTTGATGGAAGAGGGTAATCGGTCGTCCTTGCATTCGGAAGAATCGCATATCACAGCCTATTATTGGGGCGGTCCCTACTCTGCGAGATTTGGAAGACAGGTCTTTGTCAAGGTACGATGGCTTTTGTATGTGACGCTTCACTTCCGGCTGAGCGATTGTTATACTTACTGCCGGGCTGTGGGGGTGAAAAGGAGAAAAAAATGAGATGCGTGCATTTCCTGTCAAAACTAGAAAAAATTTCGTTCCATATAAGTCACGAAAATCTAACAATGACCCTATCAGGATCCTAAAAACACAGCAAGCAAAAAACGTCGAAACTGATTGTCTGTATCATGTATCTGTAACCAGGGGTGCTCCGAAATTAAATTTTCGGGAGGAATGAAATTCTCAATTTGCAGAATTTAACTCCAAAGTTTGTAAATGGAATTCTTAGAATGAAATAAGAAGAAGGAAGTGAAAAGAATGAATAGATCAATAGATTTCACCGAATGATGATAATTTTGTCGGATAGAACTTCAACTTTTGCCAAATGATAATATTTGTTTCCGAATCGTCACACAAAATCTGCCGAATATGGAAATTTTGGGGAGATCACAGTGACCTCCCGGGACCTCCCATTGGGGCGCCCCTGTCATTCCTGTAATATAACGTTCAAGAATGATACGTATTTTATGTGCGCATAATGCTAAAACGCTCATTTCTAAATGATGACCAATAGTCCAGTCAATAGATACATTTTACCTTGCAAAAAATGGGGTCAAAGATTTTATTTTTTTAATTTGTACATATTGGTGTCGACATGGAAAAACCAAGTTATCCAACACGAAAGACCCCGGGAGAACTTTTGGGGGCCGAAAAACCACAAAAATTTATGACTTTTTTTGTTTTTTCCAAAATATCTCCGAAATGGTTCAACTTAGAAAAAAGTTTTAAATATAAAGTTTAAAGAACATAAAATTTCCTACAACTTTTGTATTTACAACTTTTTTGTAGCACAAATAACAAGCTTGCTATAGCTCTTTGAAAATAGGCAGTTTTCCTCCACTCCGAAAAAAAAAGCTTTCACCCAGAAAGCAAGGCGTCATAATTATTAGAACTTCAATAGAAACTTTAGTTTCAGAGAGTTTATCGACAGTTAGAGTAGTTTGAGTTTCTTGCTCACTCCCCCCCCCCCCCCCCCGCTGGACACAGTAGCAATTCTGGCTGACAGATTAGTTCCCACTAGACTCCAAAACCAAACGATGTATTATGAAACTGAAATACATATATACGCATTCATTTAAAGCACATACGACGATGCAATAATAATTTTAAAAAAAACCTTCCCCACTGCTCACGAACTAACTTTTCTGATTTGACAGAGGTAGTCTTCATCAGACTCCACTAATAGGTGATATATTGTTTGTAACTGAATTACACAATATATACATTCATTTGAGGGATATAATTCGTACATTCTAGTCTAATTATTTATTGCAAACAAAGATGCGATTTTTAAATATTAATGTGAAGGAATGAATATTAGGCAGCTAATAAGCAAACAATCAACACACTCATGCATCCTATGCTCTGATACAATAATAATAACAAACTCTCCCCCACCGCTCACGAACTAATATTTCTAGTCTGACAGAGGTAGTCTTCAGTCAGACTTCAATAACATATGATTTATATTGCAGTTTGTAATTGAATTACAAAACCCTCTCATTCATTTAAAGCACATAATTCGTACCATCTATTCTATTACAAGCGAAAATTCAATATTCGAATATAAATGTGAATGAATAAATATTAGGGTGATAATAAGCAAACAATAGACATAAAAATGAATAAATAAAGGTACAATAGTAATACGTAATGAACACTTTGAAAAAATTCTGCAGAAACTGACTTTTTGAGGCATGAAAAACCCAAAAGAATTACCTTACGAAATGAAAATCCAACTGTAGAAGATTAATACATACATCTAAATTAAAGAGAGATTCATTCGACCTTAAAGCAAATAGAGAAATAACAACAAAATACGCTGTTTATCTTCTTCGAAGCCGTTTTGAAGGTCCAGGTTCTCCCAGTTCAGAATCTGTAGGGGGTAGAAAGAAGCTGTGGTCCTTTAATTGTTCATCTCCTTGTTGCGGTAATTCCAAAAGCTCCTGGAACAAATTATCTTCTTCAGCAGTCTCATCCAAAGATGAAATTTCTGCAACATTTTCACAATTTGTGCCACTGCAGTGTTTGCACGTGCTGGAGCATTAAAGCTGCCTTGTGACAAGAACAGGCTCCAGTACAATTTTTCTTGCAGGTACAAGGTACAATCTTCAAAAGATTCTGAGTAACTGAATCTCTTTTCGTGTCAACATGCATTAGACCTTGCGTCCTGCGTTCCCAACCCCATTTCTCTGGATCAATTATGTTGCCCAACCAACTTTGAATTTGGTGGTAGAACCGATATGAGTGATAACGTCCAGCATGCCCCCCCTCCCTGCACGTTGGAGGTAGCCCTGCAAGATTTATCTTAGCCCTGTATACTAGTTTTATAAAAAGATTAAATTGCAAAGTATCCAAAGATAGGTTCAAATACTTTACGTCACCTGTGTATAATATTTGCAAATGTTTTCTCCAGCTGCAGCTAAGAAAGGCATCATGATGACAGATTGGGTCCATAAATACTTCAATAGCTTCCTTAATTTCAGGAGGTGTTTTTTTTTTTTTTTTTTTTGACTATTTTGTACAACTTAATTTTGCCTTGGCCAAAGATTGCCGAAGTCGTATCACACCCACTAGACGCATGGATGAAAAGAATAATGCTGGGGTCAAACTTAAAAGATTTAGTGGGGAAAAAAACAAATCACAAACATTCCCTCTTCCAGGTTTTAAAAAGAACAAGTTGCTGAAAGGTTGTCCTAAAGCTGTCATCAGTCCTCTCGCTCACTATAACAACCTTTTCAATTTCTTTTGCCTTTGAAAGAGCAGTAAGTAAGTGAGTCGGCATCATCTTGAGTCTGCCTAACTTCAATGCCACACTCTTCGAAATATCTCGAGAAGTGGAATAAGACAATTCTTTTTGTTATAATTTGCCAGAAATCTTTCTTAAGGAATTTAGTTAACATGTTAGGTTCAACCATTACTTCAAGGGAAGAGATTGATTGCTCATTGATATAGCATTTGTGACAGGCAGTGTGAATTGTCACTTCTTTTAAGAACTTCAAAAAACACTGATGTTCTTCATTTTGCCGTTTTGCGCTGCATCTTTGAAGATTTTCTGTTCCCTTCTCCTTCACAATCTTTATTTCGCATTCATGCAAACTGATTTCGCAAATAATAATGATAATAATAATAATAAAAAACACCTTGGTCAGGCGTAATCATTTCTAGGAAAAAAAAATGTAATTCACAACACACAAATTGATAAAACATACTCTCGCTCAAACCCTGAAGTGACCAACATGAGTAGCTATTGAGTCGATTCATCTCATTTGGAGGAAAAAAAGGGGGGGGGGATGGAATGCGGGTGTTTTGTTTAAATTAAAGGGAACGGAGGCATTTACCCTCAGCTGTGAAAGACAAATGATTTTCCAAGGTCAGACTGCCGGCGTTTCTCCTTTTTTCCTCTGTTATCCGATGCGCTTTCACGCACTTCGCTGAAGGAGTTCAGAAAAAGTGTGACTTTCAAGAAGCTGTAACTCGCTTGCTTTTCAGCTACGAAAATGTTGTACTGACAAAAGTTGAAGGAAATTTAATCCTCTTTAACATTTGTATTGGTAGTTTTTTTATAATTTTAACCATTTTTGAGATATTTTGAAAATACTACAAAAAGTCACAAATTTTTGGGGGTTTTCGGCCCCCAAAAGTTCTCCCGAGGTCTTTCGTGTTGGATAACTTGGTTTTTTCATATTGGCACTAGTATACACAAATTTAAAAAATAAAATCTTTGACCCCATTTTTTGTAAGGCAAGCCCGTTTTTTTCTACCTATTGACTGGACTACAAAAGAACTATGAGAAAAGAAAAACGTAAATTATTTTGATTTGTGGTTATCTATTTAAGTTTATTTCATTAAATAATGCTAATTATTTATTCAGTTGTTTCTTTTTAGCTATTTTCTTTCTTGGGAATCAATAAAGTTAATATGTTTGACTGCTTATTGGAATATGATATGAGAATGAGGCTTTCGACCTTGGACCCTCCCCTCACAAAATTCCTGTGTGCGCCACTGGTCATGTGCAGTGTACCTCACACCAAAAACTCACTTGGTTTCATTTTATTTTATGACTGATAAAACTCCGGATATGTGTCTATAAATAATTTTTGCCAAAAGTAACTTGAATATTTATTTTTCTGTGAATGTAGTAACGCAAATAGGTCTAAAAATTTCCTTCTTTAGGGATTTTGTTCATTTTCAAAATCTTAATTTCATGCTTTTTAGCATTAGAAGAGAGACTCTTAGGACGGGGAAGTGGACAAGTTGTGAAGCTGTGAAAGTAAAAACAATAAAGCTAGTGTAAGGATAATTAATACCCTACGATCAAAAAATTGAGCTTTTGAAAAATTAAATGTCAATTTCGGTTCGAATTATTGTACTTATGCATAAAATTATGCCTTTTATTGTAAATGCTAAATGACATCTCTTTAATACTTGAGGTTCATCTCTTACTAAAATGCATTTATTCATAACGTTTAATCTTATGAAAATATAGAAACATTACCAGCTTTAATAAATTTAGAAACAATGAAAAAAAACGTACGAAAATCTAGAAACAAACCAGTTGAAAGCCACTATACCAAACTAGAAAAACCAAAATCGATACGTCAAAAAAAAATTATAATAAAATAAAATAAAATTTAAAGATAAACATTTCCTAGATTCGAGTTTTATTTCGCTATAGGTACGAAATCTTTTAAACTATTTCGAAATTATTTAGAATTCAAAATGGTACATCGAATATAAATTTTAACTTATTTCCAATACTCCGAAAATAAAATATTTTAATTTCTCATTCTAAAGGAATTTTTGTGTTGAAAGGCACTGCCTTTCTTTCATTAAAACAGTTTAGAACTTCTTGGAACAGAACCGCAAAACTCTTTGCTGGTTGTTTTTTTTTTTTCCTGAAATACACATATCAATAAAATATCATTAATATCATGTACCAAATTCTGCGGTTTTAACTCTATTATAAATTTCTGAAAACGAAATTTCACCTATGGGCTCATTTACTGAGTTTACAAATATATGTATGTATAAATGAGAGAAAACTTTTACACGAACTTTTAACTTAGAAAATATTCTCACCAGAGAAGTTTTCTAATGACATCCGCTTTTCTGCTTTAATGCCCCTTCATATCCATTTAATTTTATTCGTTCTCCCCAACTTCTTAAACTTAGAAACGGAGTGGTGACTTGTATGTCACCTATTCTAATGAGGATACAAGTCAGGTTCCCAGAATTAATTATCTGTCTAACGATGCGGGCACTAATTTGGTGTAGTGGTGCCATGAGCAATAAATAAGCAGTTAAATGATATTAAATTGTTAATTAATATAGTAGTTAGTCTTGCTTCCTTTTACGTTGAAATCTGCTTTAAATTCGCTGAATTTAAAACACTTTTGTATTTATTCTTTCAACCTAATCTTTTTTTTTTCTGCATCTAGTATATATTACGAAAGAAAATTTGCATTTTAGACTCATAATACCGGGAATCCTTTGTAAAAAAATTCGGTTTATTATTTAAAACGCTTATTTTTTTCAAATATTCCCTACGTGAAATGTATAAAATCGACGTTTTGCATGTACGATTTTTCTATCTAGGATGCAAAAAGTATCTTGTCCATCAATACATTACGCATTATAGCTCTGCCTTACCTATTCTGGTATCAAGTTTTATTAATTTGAGGAAAAATTTGATTCCAAATATGCACCATTTAGAAAGAGGCAAGTCAAATACAGTCAAAATAATTCTCAAAAAAGTACATCTAAAACCTGTTTATCCTAAATGCAATATAAAACAAGCTTAGTTCAGAGAATTTTTCGATTCAATTTAGGGAAGATTAACTAAGAATTGGTGAAATATTCGAAGAAAAAAAACACTTTTATTTATGCAATTATGAAAGAAGTTTAAAGTTCGTGTTCTCAGATTTCAAAACAAAGCTCAAACAGTATGAGTGTATCTTTTAGTAATTCATTTCCTGTGTCACAGCCAAAACCTTTATCGTACACACATTCCTTTTCTTTTCATACATTGAATAATTACTACCATTATGCTTCAGTACGATACCATTATTTGGCTTATTTTAGAACTATAAAACTGTCAGATGTTGCTATTAAGATACTTTTATGTCTGATTTTAAATAACCCCTTCGAATTCTAACAGAGTTATAAATATTTCTTTGATGACATACATGCCTTGTTACTTGCTTGCACGAGAAAACGTTACTTTTTTTTACTGCAGTTACATTTTTCTATTTTTACTTCTTCTTACTTTATCTCTTTAAGCAGAGTTTAGAAGAGATATGTTGTCACTTAAAATGCATATTTATTACATATTTGCATCATGAAAGAAAGAAAAGAAGCATCGACCAATATTTCACTCAAAAAACTACTTTGTACTTTACCTATCCATATTCCTTTCAAAGAAAAAAAAACTCAGTTTAATTACTTCTGCAGTTAAATAAGACAAATGAACCGAAAATATTTCAATCGATGGAACTGCAATTCAAGAATTACCAGTTCTTCAATGACATTCCCTAGCGTTTAATATCAAAAAATGGCGGAATATTGAACCCTAACCCGCACGTGCGAGTTCGCCACACAAGAGCCAAGAATATAACAACCTCGTCAGACGTGGACTCGTGCCTCCGAAAATAACACGCGTGCCGAAGAAAGTGTAATTAGCAGTCAATGCACCTGCTACTTCGTTTTCGGTCGGCCCTTTAGGCCCTCTGAATCGCCATGATTTCGTAATGATAACTGATGGTTAAAAATATGTTCGAAGTTTGAACGTCAAGTTCAAGCCTTATCCTTAGGCTCGTTCTTCGAAAAAGTAAGGTTGTGTGTAATTAGTCCATCCGTTCTTGCGGATGTTAATAGTGCAGCGATTAGCATTTTTTTCTCTATGGAAATACTTTGTTGGCGTACATTGCCTTTGGTAGATAAGCAGTTGATGAAATTCAGATTGGTTTGCCTCCTAACACTGCATTCCCCAAACATCTGCCAGTGTGTTAGTGAAAATGTTTTCTACGATGTCAACAAGTTATTAAATTACAGTATTAATGAAATTATACGTTTCTTAATCTGGCATCAACCAGTTCTGGTTTTTCTGAGAGCTTCCAATCATCCATTGTGAAGTTCATTATCTTTTAATAACAATTCCACAATGAAACATCTAATGTTTGACACAGCATTTTCATCAAATCAAAAAATATTGAAATGTGATTTGAAATTGGTTATTTCTTTTCCAATCAATTTTGCTCGCATGTAGTTTTCTTTTGTGAAAATCATACAAAGTATCATTAATCGTAGAAAGAATCATTTTTAATTCATTTAAATACTAACAGTTCGAACTGAATTATTTATGACATTTCCTATCCTTAATTACAGACATGCTGTCTTTCCTTATCTTTATATCAGACTTTCAAAACTATCAATTAAAACAATCAAACGCATAAAAAAGTGTTGTTAAATCCCAGGAATTAAATTACTTAATTATTTTCCCATCTTAAATAATGTACGCGAGTTCCTCTGTTATGTTTTGCATCGCAATCCCGCAAAGAATCAAAAATTTTCTGACAGCTTTTTACCAAAGTAAAAATTAAACTTGGATTGGTAAATTTTAGAACGATGCACATTTTTTCTATAATTAGCTGAGAATACAGTCCTTTCTTTTTTTTTTTTACGTCACATTTTCAAACTGTTATCAGCTGCTAAGGAAACATTTAATGGCAATCAATATTCATCATTTTGAATCATTGTTATGACTAGAGCTGCTGAGTCAAAGTCGGACTGATTTTGGAGTAAAAGAGTCGGAGTGTGGAGTTGAAGGCTCGAAACTCCAAAAGTTGGTCGGTCATTTTTCCACAAAGGCAGTCACTCAGTAGTGCTTGCGGAGTCGGGGTCAGACTAATTTGGGGGTAAGGGAGGCGGAGTCGGAGTGAAGGCTCTGAAATTGTCGTAGTCGGAGTCGGTCATTTTCGTTCTGACTCCGCAGTCCTGGTTATGACTATTCTGCAACATATCCTGAAATATGTTTTGTTTCCCAAAGCAACACTGCTTAAGAAGCAGTTAGACTGATTACTTTCAATCCTGAGTGTCAAATTTTGAAAACATTCAACAACGCAAAAACACTGTTAAAATATTATTGAGGGAGGTAAAAAAAAAGGAATTGCCTCAAAGTTACCCTGAAAAAATGCAAACACCTGCTCCCCCACCCCCACCCAAAAAAAATCTGACTTTTTAGCTCAGAATTATTTTTATCTCAATATAATGTCCAAATGTCCCTGCTTACAAATGGTTATTGACGTGCTTATTTTATGTAATATTAATGAATCTTCTGTTGTTCATTAAGATAAGGTAGGCACGCTCGATAGGTCTTGAAGTAGAACTTTTTTTCTTATCTTACTTGCAGACTACTTGTCCCGAATGCGGTTATCTGGGACAAGTAATTAGTATAAACCGAGTTAAATTTTTGATTAATGGCTGAGTACTAAGGTTGTTTAGAGCTTTATACTCTTGAAAGATCTGAATCATTTAATTCATCACTTTATTTAATAATTTCATAATGTGCTTTACAGCAAAAATTGATGGCATCCTCATCAAATTTCTAAATACTTTCCATGATATTTAAATAACTACATTACATACCCATGATACGATTTTGGGTCATTGCTTATTTTAGCCACTCTTACAAATAGAATCAAAAGTTTTAGCGAACATTTTTCATAGTACTCGTTATAAAGTAATTTCAGAAAATTGGGCTTTGGTTAAAAAAATAGTTCACATGACAGCTTGAGTATAGGTTGACGTAAAATTAAAATACAAACAAATTTAGAATCACTTTTGGGTTTCGTGAAGATTTTTTCATGAAAATTTATCATTACTCATAGCTCATTAAACCATAAGCAAAGTTAACTCTAAATTCATGTGACCAACTGGTTAATTATTTAATCCATTAATCACAGCATCATTTGGAGGAAAATGACCCAACTAACACTTGGTAAAATCACCGTATGAGGACATTTGAACTGTCACCCAAAAGCTCCATCCACGAAAAAAATAAACGCCTTTCATTAAAGGTTACTGAAGTTATTTTTAATCTTCCTGTCCTCTCGTCCATCTCCAGACATATATTTCAGATTAAATACTGCAATTAAGATCACCGTTTAAGTTCACGACAACGATCTGACTTCTAGACGGACAGATACGTTCTTGATAAACGATGAACGTGATAAGAGTCGCGTCACGAAAGATGAATGTTGGAAAAGATCCCTGCAGATGGAGATATCTTCGGCCGAGTGTACATCAGTTCGTGATGGTTCACGGGTGTGAAGCGGTCACGAACTTTTGTCACCATGTCTATTCAATCATGAAGTTTTAGGTTCGCAAGTTTTGATTTTCGATGAGTTCTATACTTTGATACACTTAACCACTGTAAGAAAGAAAAAATCTTTTATGGCGAACAATTAATCTCATAGGAAATGCAACATTTATTTTTTAATTTGAAAATTGTAATGAAATAAATAACGTTTCCAACATTTGTAAGACATGCAGCAATGGTGAGGCTTGTACTATGTCCAAATAAATTCCGATGCCTCTGTAAACCAAATGAAGATATTTTCGGCCGAGTGTACATCAGTTCGTGAGGGTTCACACCCGTGAAGCGGTCACGAACTTTTGTCAGAATGTCCATTGAATCATGAAGTTTTAGGTGCTCAAGTTTTGATTGCCGATGAGTTCGACACTTGACCACTGTAAGAAAGAAAAAATCTTCTTGAATATCTTATAGGCAACCAACTTAAGACATGGCTTCGCTTTTTAATTTAAAAATAATAATTAATAAAAGCTTATCCAAAATTATTTGACATGCAACAATGGTGTGGCTTGTACCAAATCCGAACAAGTTCCGGCTATTCTGTAAACCAGATGGAGATATTTTAGGCGGAGTGTATTTCAGTTCATTGTGGTTCGCGTGTATGAAATAGACACGAACTTTTGTCACCATGTGTATTCAAACATGATACTTTTGGTACAAAAGCTTTGATTGTCGATGAAGCTTAAAAGCCTGAAAAATTAACTTTTAGTTAATCGTCAGTGGCCAGTTGACACTCTTAATTAAATAGCCGCGTTTTTTTTCTTATTAGTAGTCACTTTGCCATGACTCTTTTGCAATAAAAACAACCAGGGATAGAACAATTTTGCTATGTACTACTACATGTTTTTTCCGATCTAAAAAAGCAGATCGAAGGAGAAGAGGAACAAATAATGACTCTTCTTAGCAGTTAATACATCGGAAAATGGAATACTGTACCTAAATATAAATTATCAATACAGAAATAATTGGGTATTTTGCAAATGGCCAGTAAAAGATTCTATTAAATCACCAAGGAATACAGTTAAATCGCCCGGCAACAATTCGCAAGTGACTGATCTTGTCTCATTTCGATATACTTGACCACTGCAAGAAAAATCACCTTTTACAGCGAACAAAGATTGTCTGAAGAGCAGCGTAACCTAGACCCTGCCAATAGATTTTAATTTGAGAGTAGTAATAAAATATTAACTAACCCAACATTTGTTGCAATTGTGGGGTTTTAACTTGGCAATTTCAATTGACTTGATCTGTGCAGTATTTGTTTGTTGGCACCGCAACAGGTATGGAAGTTACCACTCCAACGTTAAAAATACCTTTATCAATGATTTCCTCAAAATTCCAGTATTTATTACAATATTTCCTAGTTTAAATAAGTTCCGGCATCTCTGTAAACCAGTAGTTCTCAACCTTTTTACTGTTTCCACCTCTCCTGTTACACTATTGTTAACGCTCATTAACTTGAACCAGTGGCGTAGCTAGAAAAACAGTTCGGAGGGTAATATGTTTTGTTTTATTACCTTTCCATTGTCAAAAAAGGAAAAATTTCTAAATTTCGGGAGGGGGATACCTCCCGAAATTCACTTCGTGGCCACGCCCCTGATAGCTTGAAATACTCCGTCGTATAAAATTATTCTGTAAAAAACAAAGAAACATCCAAAGGAAATAAATTAATGAATCTAATGTGACGTGAATAAAGTGACATCGAAGTATCTTCACCAACTTTGCTGCCTCAATCTGTATCCCTACTAGCTGAAAGTGCGTCTATAATTCACTTTTACCCGAAATTCATGAACTTGAAATCCTCGAGCCTAAATGAACAAGGATTATCCAATAAACTAATATTTCCGTGAGAAACACAATGCAGAATGGTCAACAAAGGAAAATTTCTCAGTTTGAAACTGGGGGCCTTGAGCTACGCCCCTGAACGTGATAGTATAAAATAATCTTCAGTCCTAGAAAATGATTTGATTAATGACAGATAATTATCCTTAAAAACTGATGAACATAATGGATCGATAACGAAGTGGCAATTGAAATATCTTCACCACCTTATGCTGCCTCAATTAATATCCCCCAACTAGCTGAAAGCACGTCTATAGTTCACTTTTTTTCTACCCAAAGTTCGCAAAGTCAAAACCCCCGATCCCAACTGAGCAAGGATCATCCTAATAAACGAATAACTCCGTGAGAAACGCAAAAGAGGGTAAGAAAGCCAGTCATAAAATGCAGATATTCATCGTTAGCAATACGTGGAGTCAAAACACGTATACTGCTACCAGTTAAATAGGGGATACCTGGACGTGGACGTCTTTCGCTTTTGTCTTGATTAATAGCGTTCTCCGGCAGATGAGCTAGAACAATGAATAATTGCTACAACCTACGCGTTTCATGTTGATGGAAAAAACGTTTGCTTTCTAACGTGATGGCATTTAGTTTTGCCTTTTTAATGAAAATAATAAATATTTTCAAAGATTTTACAACATAATACAAGATTTCAGTAATGAGGCTGTTTAAATTCCAAACTAATGATTATTTTTGAATGATGTACTTTTTCTGATACAGTGGCTTATATGAATCATGTTTGTTCTAAACAGTTTTGATTCTATAAAGCGGCTTATTCAAGACAGCTGAATTTTGTTCTGTTTTTGACTGTTTTGATTCATTAAAGCGGTTGATTCAATTAACCAATGATTCCATTAACCCGAGTCCACTGTATATCGTAAAATTAACTGCAATTGCTAATATGTTGCCTACATACTATGCGTCTTTTATTTACACAGAAATTTCAATGATTATTTTAGGCTACAAATATTTCAAAATCAAATAGTAAAGAAATTAAAATAATTAACACTTAGCTTCAGAAATTGACACATTATAACAATTCTAATTCTCCAGCAAGAGTGAAAGCAGTTTAGAAATAGCATGCTGTGGTGGCATTCCCAAAATAATAATGCAAACCCACTTTACCTGTAAAACAAACTAATGAAATTAAGTACCAAATAACTTGGTTACTTCAAGTATAGTCAATGATGCCCACAGCAAACCAAGGAAAGGACTACTATCAAGAGAATAAATTAATGTTAATACTGGGAATGTAAATTTCTTGGCTCGTACTTCCTGCAACAAAAGCTGGTACAACATTAGAGGCTTCCGTCAATGATATCGTAAGATTTAACACGCGATTAACCGGCATTAGGCACACAATTGATCAATACATTAAGTTAAGTAAGATATAACAACGCGCAAAACATTAAATTGTCAGCCATCAAATTTTTTAACTTTCAAACGTCCTTGGAATAGTCTTATACAAGCACTGACACTTGTGGTCTGATTATTCCATTCACTGCATTAATAAATTGTGTTTAAATTTTCAAACATTGTAGTGTTTGAAATTCGTAAAAGATCTTCAAATGAAAAATTTAATTCAAAAAAGGTTTTACAAAAAAATTGTAATTTCTTACAGTTACAAAATTTGTGTAAAACATTCAGAGAATTGATGATAATCTTCGTTATTACTCAGGTTGAGAATTATCATAGGTACTAAACTTCATATAGAAGAGAAGAATAATAAACGTTTAACTTGTGATTAAAACAAAGATGATTCTTGGATTTTTCTTTTTTTTTTTTTTTCAAAAAAAAAAAAATAATTTCAATCTTTTATAATATCCGATACAGTAAATGTTTTATTTAATTTCATATCAATCAATCCGTACAGATCTTCAGCTATATAGGTAAACTTCTCCTTTCCCTTTTCCAATATTTGTGTTAGAATACGGATATTTATGAAAAAATATTCAAAAGCACTCTGAAATTTAGGTATACGATAAATAAGTTAGGTTCGTTTGAGGCTCACTACTAAACAAAAAAGGTATTGTACTGCTGTGTGCAGCAAATTTTTCTTTTTTTCTTTCATATTTTTTATCTATTGTGCATTTGTACGTTAGCATTATTGTACATTTGTGCGTTAGCATTATTGTACAAGCCTGCTTATTTGATTTTCGCTGAAAACGCAACGTCTATTTCCAACATTTCCCTATTGTTGGTATTGAATCCAAAACGCATTTCTTCAAATAATTCATTTCTGCTGATACTGCCGCTTAGCTGCCCACGGCAGTGTATACCCATAACATGTCCGTGAGTTTAAGAAATCTGTTGATCATTTGAATTATATAGATTAAATAGTGGATAGCATCAAAGACCTAGGACATCTTAGATTTTAGATTAAAATTCCCCATTGTCGTCATTGTTGCAGTTTAAAAACGTTTATTCAAATCTTCATTTACCTCTTGCATATTTCTCACACGTGGCTTTTATAATGAAAGGAATAAAAAGATGTGATAAGAGCTATGCGACCGGAATGAAATCTACTGAGCATTATTTATCTAAGCATCAGGTGAAACCAGTCTCGTCTGTTATTCGGGATAAAAGGAAAGGAATTTCTTTTGACGTGATGACGCCAATTGTTCCTTTATAGAACCAGTTTCTACTCCCTTCGTTTATAGAAATTGAAAAGAAGTATGACTGCATGCGCATTTTGAATACAAGATGATTTTGGTTGCTTGGGTTACATTCAGAATATTAAAATTCATAGCTTTCCAAAAATAGAACAGATTTGAAATGATGATACTTAATGTAACCGAGATAGGATGCAACATCTTTTCATTGAAAGATTTCTAAAGATGCAATCGGATACATTACAACCAACGATTATTATCTTGGTTGTTCTTTCTCCTTTTTTTTTTTTTTTAAACTGAAATGAAATAAGAATTGTATATGAAAGTAAAGTGGAAGAAAAAAATTTAATATTGGTTGCTTGATGGTTGTTGGGTTTAAAATAAAAAATAGTGAAAGGATTTCGTTTATATTTAAAAAGTTTTGTTCAAAGAACTGAAAAAAAAAGCGTCATATTCTGAACAATAAAATTGAAAATTCTATGCAAGTTATTTTAGTTATTGAGTATATGGCTACTTTACTCATAAAATACAAGGTGTCCGAAAAGTCTGACACATTTAAAAGATTCACAGAAAAGGAACAAATTGTCGTATTAAAATATGCGGTTTGCACAAGAATAACCACAAACTCAACAAGATTCGGAATTGTGTTAACCGTGCAGTACTCCCCTATGGGATGTCATAGGAAGTCACTGTGTCCTCCCGAAATCTGATTCGTCAATTTTGTCTAGCGATTCGGCAAATTTGGTGGCATAATTGCAATTCTAAATGTCCAAATGTCCTTTTCCATTAGATTCACTTATATGTGAATATCCATATTTATCATTCGGCAAAGTTTGGAGTTAAATTCGGCAAATTGGAAAGTTCTACCTTCAAAAATTGCAGGATAGGAGCCCAGGACATTACCAGGACCACGCTGGACGCTACCAGGACGTAAAATGCACATAAAAAGAAACTTCTCTTGTTTTGTCTCTGTTTTGAAAATACTGCACTCGTATTATTACCTGGTTAACACAATTCCGAATCTTGATAAGTTTCGTTATTCTTGTGCAAACCGCTTATTCATACAACATTTTGTTGCTTTTCTGAGATTTTTTTTAAAAGTGTGACGGACTTTTCAGACACTTTGAAAAATAAATAATTTATACCAATATGAAGGATGCATCTGATTGTGCTATAAAAAAAATTCTTTGCTTTTTTTTGAAAAAGAATTTTTTTTTCACTCTGTATATCTAGAAAAGTTCGACGAGTTCTTAAAATCTTCTCTTCAAATTTAACTGGCAGCAAATAAATTTAAAATTGTTTATAGCACATTAATAATACTGCTTTTAATGATAATTATAACCTTGAGACGGGAGGAGGGGACTCGGGTGATTACTTTTGCTTATTCAACTGATACATGTAGATTTTCAATGGGGAAAAAAGTGCTTGATGTTAGGTAAAGAAATTACAAAGCAAATATTAAGTTAGCTTTTAGAATGCTTTTGTGCAGTCTTCATAAATTCAGTAAGACTAAAAATCATCAATACTCCTAAAATGTACTTTTTTGTTACTGTAAAGTTAGGACTCTGGGAATTTCATGGAAAAAGGAATTTTTTCGCATATGTGGCAGCAAATAAAAATTCTTTTCTCGTCTTAAAAAAAAAATGAGTACGCTGGCATCTTTACGTTGACAGGATATTGCCATAAATTTGTTTAAAAAATAGATTTTACACTAAAAAAAAGGAAAAAGTTTATCTGAAAACATCCTGAAATAATTTGGTATTTTTCAAACATGAATTCTCTTTCAGATGTCACACAAGACGATTAGTAAAACCTCAATTTTTACACACACACAAAGAAAAAAAAAAGAATTATGTTGGGCTCTTTGATAGGATTTTACTGAGGACTTGTTAAATTAGTATACTTTTTTCTAAAAAAAAAACCAAGACTGACGTGAAATTTCCTCAAGTGTGACTCTTTCCGCGCATGAATTTAGTGCATGTTTGTCCGCACGTGACAGTGGATTTCCGCGTGTTTTAATAGGGCATAGCCGAAAATTGGAAACATCTTTATACTTTGTAACAGCATTGTTTTTCTGTAATTACAATGTGGCAAACAAATAGCAATTTTCAAACATGACGAAATGAAATTAAAATATAGCATGACATAAGATAATCCCTGTCGAAAAAGTATCATCATTGTTTTCTCATTACTATTATTACACGGCATGCAGCTAAGAGCTTAAAATATTCTTTTATAAAAGACGGAGAGCTTGACAATGCCAAATTGCCTTCCTGTTTTTTTATTGCTTTTGCACTAACAGCCTATTCAGTAAAAAAAAAAAAAGAAGAAGAAAGTGCAATGCCGTGATATAAAAAATGAAGTTTGCTATTGAACACAAATGCCTTTGAAGTCCAGTATAATTCGGCAATTTGTTGTTTAAAACACATGTTTTACTTTTATATTTAATTGCAGATTTTTTTCGGCATTTGTTATTTATTAATGCATTGTGTAAAAAAATGGTACATGTATAATTCTTTCAATGACTAGTAGAGCTTGGGGGCTTGTATTGACAAAATGTATCTATGGCTTAGAAGAATATTTTATTACGCTAATTTTATTTAACATTATCCATGAAATTTATGGCTCTTTTCGAACACTTTGCATTCTATAAATATAGGGGGGGGTTGAGGGTTGCTTCTTCAAACTCTTTTCGCAATAGAAACCCTTCTGACTTTTTTTCTCGTTTTCTTTAATAAAACTAGTTCATACTTCCCTAGGTCCTCTCCGGTAAGATAGAATCATTTTATTTGATGAATTACTTCTTCTATTGCATTACTTGTTGCACACGTTTTGCATAACATTTTACTAAATTTGTGTATAATTACATATGAAGCAGTGTGAAGCAGAAGGATATAAGTGGCAAAATTAAAAATTTGGAGATACAAATAGTAGATGAACCTCTTCTCTGTCTTGAGGCAAGATATAGTACTAGTAGCCCTCGTAGGGGCTGTTATACAGCGTGATTTAGAAAACCTAAGACCTTATTTTTTAACGGGTTTAAATCAAAACTTGAAAATGTCCACTTACGTCCCTTAGCTTCTCACTGCCTAATATGTTGATTATATGTAAGCTGTCATCCCATTGGAATTTTTCGTTACCTTATAACGGCATTTTTATACATACCTCTCTCCGTATTCCTCTTCCCCTCTCTTTTTTACTTCCTTTTACAAAAAAGGAAGTATTGTATTCGCGAAAAAATTTCTACTCAAAATTCGGCCTTAATTTCCATTTTGCTCACCCCCGAATTAATGTGGAGGTTTTTTTTTTTTTTTTCTTTTTCTTTTTCTTTCAACCCGACCGCACGCGGATAAGTGCCTACGAACGTATAAACACTCGAAATATCCATCTTGACATTCCCGAGTTAATTACAACGACTTTTCTCGTGACGTTCGTATGTTCGTATACGTATGTATGTATGTGCGTATGTATGTCGGATAACTCAAGAACGGTATGTCCTAGAAAGTTGAAATTTGGTACGTAGACTCCTAGTGTGGTCTAGTTGTGCACCTCTCCTTTTGGTTGCATTCGGGTGTTTCTAAAGGGGTCTTCTGCCCCTTTTTAGGGGGAAATGATTGCTAATTTCCATGGATACTCAAGTGGTTTTATAATTTGGGGGGCACTTGGCGATATATCACCAGTCTTTTGATCGCCAAGTTTTGTCGCTAACTTGGCGACAAATTTGGCAGTTTTGTTTTTTGTTTTTTTTTAAAATCTGGTTTCAATTTGGCCTCTGGTGGTGATATTTAGAGAGTAAACTACTGAATCACATTAAAATTACCAATAATGGGTAAATGGTATTAAATTGGAGTAAAAGGAAGTCATGTGAGGCACACATCAGCTCGTTATTTCTTATATTTGGAAATTATTTTAAATACTTACTTTATTTAAAATTTTAATTGTTCTATTTATCCATATCTGACTTCTTTTTTTCCTTTTATTGCAGGTGAGAGTAACCAGATTTGAAAATAGTTAATTATTTAAAGGAAAAGGCTTGGTAAGTTTCCTTCTTTCTGTCTAGCAAATTACATCCTTTGTTTTGTTACAAATATTATTTTATAGAAAAAACAGAGGATACGTTAATAAATAATTATAATAGAGTAGTAGGTATTAACAGATACTCACAATGATTTGGTAGATAATTCTGAGTAACAAAATATAAGATTTTGGAATCTTATTCCAAGTTTTATTTATTTCATTTCAGTTTCGCTTTGAAATCAGTACGAATAAGAAACTGAATTTATAGTCTTCAGACAGTGCACAGCATTACGAGACTTTATTATTACATATGCATATTATACTCAGACATCAGGATCAAAATATTAATAAATTAAAACGCAATTGGATTATTTACTAAGTACCGCAAAAGGAATTCACAAAAAAAATTCATGATTGCGACGAAAGCTAACTTAAGTGGCGATGAATAAGATTTTATACTTGGCATGCGTAATATTTTGAACGGAGTACTATCTACACAATACGATAACAAGTATAGTCAGTTCTTAAAAGCAATTAGAGAAAAGAAAAAACAAACTAAAATCTGCTGCAACTATATAACGTTGAAAACTATTTTACCAACACTCTTGAGCATTCTTAATTATATCAGACATTTTTCTGATAGTACATCATTGACAAATTAACGCAATATTCAACACGGTCAAATGAATCAGTTCCAAAAAATTATATAGATTTTATTGATTTATATGACCAAGAATTCAAAGGAACTACATTTCCAATGACCCAAATTATAGTCCTTCCATCCAATCAAAGAACCGAAAATTCTCACGGATGTTAATCACAGCCTTGGATGAAAAATGATGTGCTGAAAAATTAAACTGTCTTCTCTCTCTCTCTCTTTCTCTCTCTCTCTTCTTTTTTCTTTCTCTCTGTTCTGCTTTTCATTCAAAACTTCGATGTGTTGTAGATAATGCTTAAAATGATTTATACTCTTTCATTAGCTAGGTAATGATATTTCGTCTGCAGTTACACTGTTTTGTAACATGTGTAATGCTATATAAGAACGAGTGTAGGATTACAAGAAACGGTTCGTAACTTTGAATTAGGATGCTGTACATCTGGCTTTTCCGGATTTTACCCATGTCAACGCATTTTTTGAAATTTAACTCTTAGTTTCCACTTCAACAGGAACGAAACCTGATTTTTATTTTCGAAAATTTTCGACTTGTAAACAATCCGTATATGTACCTGTAAATAAATACTTTTAGTAGGATTTAGAACAAAAAGGTTTTCTTATAATATAGCAGAACTGATTTTTTTTAATTAGTCCCTGCTAAATGAATTAATGCTACTAATTGTTCCTTAGAATCAATTTAAAAAGACGATTTTATCAAGTTACATTCTCCTCTAAAGAAGAAAAAAAACCGTTAAGCCTCAGTGAAACCTTAAACACTTCTTCCCAAATGCAACATTTTGTGATGCAAGAAAAGCCCTTAACAGGATATAAAACACTATTCGGTCATCCTCCAACAATTCATTTGATCGATAAGACAAAAAACCGTAATTTTCGAAGAAAGCTGTAAAAAATGAGCTCCCTTTTCGAACTAATGCGATAAGATCAAATCGCTTCCTTTCCTCTTCCACTTTTAAAGACCTTCATTTGACATTCTGCTCTGCAAAACTATACATTTGATGGTAATTGGACGCTAAAGTTTGGCCTTCAGTTATTCATGCATCGCAAATAGATAAAACTGTTCGGAAAAGTGAAGACAAATGAGGATTATTAGGCCACCTAAAGGATTTAAGAGGATCTGTTATGTTACGGCCTGATATGGTTTAATAGCTCCGTATAACAGACGTCTTTCGAATTATCTTAACTGATTGGCTTCCGAAATAGGCACGAAACAGAGGAACTTACCTAAATATGTAATATCTAAAATATTTTCTCTGAGTGAAGCAACGAACATAAGTAGTTAATTGTTATCTTTTCTTTAAAAAAATAATTTCCGAAAAAAAATCCCATTTTTTGTTTTCTTAAGAAATGGAATTATTGTAATTTTTATTGTAACAATGCTTTCCGTTCACGATATATACGATCTAATCAAATCACGATTTTCCAAGGTGATTACAAGTTCTTTAAGCTGCATATTAAATTCGATATTTTCTCTACAGTACTTCTTTGCAATTATCATAAAATGATGTGTGTAATTTTAGTAATAAAATATCATGTTAAATATGTAGTTAATAAATCTAAACGTTTATGGCGAAACATGTTTTTTCAAAAATCCTTTACATGTGGTCTGCGCATATGAAAAATTTACGCTGTGGCACAATGCGCGAAAAGAAACAGGGGAGAAATCTGAATCCATTTTCAGTATTTTGGTTCCTAACAATACTATATTATTAAAACAAGAACCTCTATAAGAGATTTGTCTTCTACTCATCAACTTTAAGCTGGACAGCCCTCATATTTATTAACTTTTTAAACCCAAAACCCAAAACTCGTACTAGTAAAAAAATAAGAAAGAAAAAAGACATTAGTGTAACTTATTAAACAAATTTGAAACACGCAAAACATTTTAGAGGACATTTTAAGATGCCTAAAAAATTCCAGAAAAGAAATTGTAAACACACAAAGCCGTTTAAAAGCCCTTAAAAAATATTCGAAACTTTCTAGAAAAAAAATAATAACCAAATCAGTGATAATACGCAACTCAAAAACATTCAGACCGTTTGCAGAAAATTCGTAAGGCAAATCAAAAATGTAGTTGTGAAAATAAATATCGAAATTTGTAGGAGTGTTTCCTACTTGACGTCAATGTGTTTACCATCTGTTACAGATGTGATTACCATCTGTTTACTTTTTTGCTAAATTTTCGTAGCGGAAAATATTTTGTAATAGTATTTTTTGCGTGTTCTGAACTAAAGAATTCTTGATTATTATATTTTATTTGTATTAGTCGAACATACTAGAATTATTTTGAAAAATATTAAATCTTGATCGATCTTTGACAGAAAAGTGTCATAGATGAAAAAATATCCCTGCTGGTTTTTTTTTATATTGAAGTTCAAGTTAATGTGTATAAAATGCTTAAAAGACTAATTTTAAAATGTAAACAAAAATAGTATATATAACCCGAAAAAAATGGGTATACAATGAAAGTAAAAGAAAATATTGTAACTATGCCCCCCCCCCTAAAGATACGAGCCGACGCATCAGCTTAAGATTAGCCATTTTGGATCGGAGCGCGTGTTTGAGTGGTTGTCATTTCTGGCGAGTTATCGCGTTTGGTGATTGTTCACTGTGAGCAATTATTAGCGACACAAATTTGGCGAAATCCAAAACTTTGCTGTGGTAACCCTATCAGTGCAACAATGAAAAATCCGATCCAAAATGGCTAAACTTAAGCTGATGCGTCGGCCTATCTATATAGCTGCTCTAATTGTAACTAGTGGGCCATTCCACGGAAGACGGTCATTTTATCCCGCACGTGACGCCTCATATATTTCATTTAAAATAATACTTAAAAATATTAATAAAGACATTCTTTCTGTTTAACAAATTACAAACTTATGTACGATTTCTTCAGAAAAAAATTTCGCCATTACCCTTTAAAATTATTACTTTTTAATGAAGTACATGAACCGTCACGTGCGAGACAAAGAAATGACTTTTTCATGGACTGGCGCAAGTTTAGAAATGCTGGTAATGGCAGCAAATATTTTCATTATGCTTTGATAATTTGTTTATTCAATTATTTCGTTTCTCCTGACCAAACATTTTATGCTTAGTTAATATTTTTATGAAATTTATATATATTTTTTTTCTATATTTCCCTTTAAATGTACCTAGAAACAAGTGATAATAAGGATTTTCTTGTCGACTAATGAATGGATGTATTGACAGTTTCTTGAGGAAACTAAAAATGATAACTAAATTTCATAAGACATAAAACAGGATAGATCTTCTAATTGCAGAATATATCTTCAATAAAAGGCTTCTAGATGCAAAAAGTGAACAGTTTGCAACAAAAAATAACGGATTCTGGTGTCAAACAATGTTGTTTAATCCCACAAAGTGTTGAATGATTTAAACCACTGCCTAATCTTGAGTTTTTTCATAACAGAAAAGATTGAAAATAAAAGAAACGCTACTGAAAACATGTCTCGTTTTTAGTATCTATTAAAAAAATAATAAATGCATAGAGTACCATCGATCAGGCTTACCAGAGCTTATCAAAATAGTTTAGTAGACATTTTATGTCCGTGCTTACTGAGATAATATTTTTCTCACACAGTTCTAGCTAATAAACTATTGTTAGAGATGAATAATGTGAGCATAAATATTGAAAAAACTTTCCGAAGAAAATTGCCATCTTTTCAGAAACAGCGTTTTCAGCAAATAACGTTTCAATTAAGGTTACAAAGTAATTTAGTCATCAATAGTCTGAGGAACTTGCATTCATGTGGTTGAACCTTGCACAGTTAAGCGATTTGTTCAATCCTTTCATAGACTATGACCTTGATCTTGGACACCAAGGTGACTCTTAACAAGGTATTTTTTTTTCTCATCAACGTTCGAGGAATCGGCACAATTGCTAATTGAATTTCATAAGGTCTAGAGTTGTTTTACATCGACGAATGTAGCTTCTTCTTCATTAAATCTAGAAGTCATTCACTTATTCGTACACAGGGAAGGAAGTTTTGCTGTTTGTGAAAGGTGTCGCTGGATTTATGATGGATATTTTTCCTCCAAGCACCAAGGTCGGTTGTGGGTTTAACCCTAAGACAGTGACCCATTCGCTTATTCGGTACACGTCTGAATTAAATGTCATTGCTTGGAGGAGGGAATTTTCTTCCAGTTACGTTTGGGATGGAAAAATTATTTATGCGCAATGTCTGAGAATTGACGTTTCCAGTCGAGTTTTAAACCAATCAGAAAAGAATTGCTTCTTATCATTTTTAACGTCATTTTTACCTGTTACTTTACACTGGTTTTTCTTTGCTTAGTAAAAGAACTATTTGTTACATAATTCATAAGCGAGTCAAATTCATTTTTTATACGTTTATTATTAGTAAATGGTGTAGTCACAATGTAACAATGTTCATAATTTTAAGCCGTTGTAGTAGCTTAGAATGAGTGATAATTTCTTAAACATGAAAACAGGAAGAAGTTCATTCAAAACTGATTGAGCCTATTTTTCCTCATAGGGAAATGTGGGGCAGGTGAATTATTTAAGATAGGTTAACATTTTCAAAATGAACAAACTGGAAATTCGGTTAGAAAATTAGTGTCTCAGGAAAAAAAAAGAATTTTATAACAATAAATAATTTTATATTTTTTTCAGTTTTAGCAATAATTTTTTCCCTCAGAAAAGGAGTAGAAAATTTTTACTTTATTGGAAGAAGTGAAAAATAAAATATTTTTCTTATGAAATATTTTCTATTTGATTATTATTAAATGCAAGTTCTATCAAATGAATGAGTAAATAAAATAATGAATAAATAATTGGAAACAAATAAATTAGTTATATATATGAAACAAAATAAATGAGCGAAAAAATAGTAAATTAATGAGAAAATAAATGAATAATAAATAAGTGAATAAATAAATGAATTAATGAACAAAATTAAATATTTCACTTTGTCCCATTCTCTTTACACCGCGTGCACTTAACGAATTGCATGAAACTAAATATGTACTGTCCTCGACATCAGTAGAACTTAGTTAAGATTTAAAATGTTCAAATTTATCCTTTTATAACCGCAAACGTTTATTTTTGATAAGCTGCAAAATATTTATTAGGACTTAAATTTCCTCCTAAAGACAAATATTAGGTTACTAGTGGCACCCGCACGGCTTCGCCCGTAATAGAAAAATTAAAGGTCTTTTGGTTCGCTTGTATATTTACAAATGATGTATGGTGAATTTTCTCGCCAATTGGCTTGTACCGACGTTACAGTTCCACGTTATGATAATTTCGTATCTCGCCAATTGGCTTGTGCCCATGTTACGATACCACGTTATGATAATTTCGTAATTTATGATAGTTTTTTTTCTTAAAATTTGAATAAAAAAAGAACCACATCGAATTTTCGAAAAATCGCTTCGAGGTGCACACCCCCATGCTACATACTAACTTTGTGCCAAATTTCATGAAAATCGGCCGAACGGTTTAAGCGCTATGCGCGTCACAGACATCCTACGGACATCCTACAGACATCCTACAGACATCCTACAGACATCCTCCGGACAGAGAGACTTACTGCTTTATTATTAGTAAAGATGTAAAAGAAAAATCATTTAAATCAGACCGCAAAAGTTTCATTCACTCAGTAACCATCTGAATCCACCAAGTCCTACTTCCTCAAGTCAAACTCAAGCAAAAAAGTTGGCAACTTGACATTATTATGAGTAATTGCCACTAAGAAGAAAGCACAAATGCAGCAACTTTTGAAGAATTTCAAGCAGTAAAGTTCTTTGGACGTCTGAACATCCAGTTTCCCCTTATGCTTCCCAGAAAGTTCAGAAAATAGCTTTAGAAAATGGTTAGAAATGTTGAGATAAAATATAACAATACAGTCGGACCCCTATTTAACGAACTTTCATACGTTAAATCGTGGGTATTCGTAATATCGGGGTGCGATTTTTGCATTTACTTTGAAATAAATAAATACCTTTGTGCTGAAAATCATTCTTAAGCTCATTTCTTTTGCATTGAAAAAGGCGTTCCCTGTAACGCCGAAACACGTGTCTGCAGTAATCTGCAATTAGTGCTTTTTGACGTTGTTATTTCTTACTTCACACTATACCTTATCTAAAACCCCAAATCAGCAACTACGCAAAAGTATCTATAATATAAAGTGTACACTTTTTATTCAGTATTCCACGACTTATTACACGATAGATAATTTGAAATTTTAAACTATACTGAGTAATAGATGTTTGATAATTCCCTTGATACTTGACTCGAAATAGCTCTCTTTCAATTTTATGGAGAAAAGAAAACACTATATCATTTGCAGCTTGCTGCATGAGATATGCTTTTAGTTTCAGGTCATGTAAAGCATTAGAAAAAGTAAAATTTTTAGTGGGAGTTTCATTATTGCTTTCTGCATCAAGATCAATCAATATTCGTTGATTGTCCCCTCGCCCTTCAAAAATTGCTGATTCCAAGAAAGGTTTTTTTCTATTTCGGACAATATGGATATAACATTTGTAAAACAATCCAATATTTCCTAATTCAAATTAACTAAAAAAAAATTTTTCGGCTGTTAAAATAATTTGTTAATTCGGGATTTATTATTCGGTAAATAGGGATTTTTCCTTCATTTTAGTCGGAGAAAAAGAATCACGAAATTCGTTAAATAGAGGTTCGTTAAGTCGGGGTCCAACTGCAGTAAAAACTATTTCAAAAAATTCAATCAAGTTAAATAAAATAATCAATCGCTGTAATTTTAAGTTCTGTACAATTTTTTTTTTTTTTTTTTTTGCTTTGATCGAATTTTTGGATTTACTTAGAAAAAACTCCTCTATATATAATTCCCAGCACGTAGACGGAACTTAACAGAGTTACGAATATGTTCTTCCACAATTCGTTTCCACTTCAGTCATCGCCCTTGAAGTAGTTTCCGTAACGATAGGTCAGAAGAGGAGGTTTTCGAACTTTTGCAAAAAACATCGAATAAAAGTGAAAGTTTGAAGAAAGGGAAAGAATGTTAAGCTTCAAAAAAAAAAAAAAAAAAAAATTCACTTTCAGTGTATCAAAAGCAATTGAAGTTATTGCCCAAGTGATAAAGATATCAACAAATGATGCCACAGATTCGGAAATGGGGAAGCAGAACCTAAATTTGGTCAACATTTTGGCCGCCATCGTGGTGCTCATCTACCCAAATCACTGATCATTAACTTCAGAATTACGGACACTCGAAAGTGTGAAGTGATAAAAAGAACATTATGGTGGGGTTTACGAGCTTGTTTATACCGTGCCGAAACCAAGCTTTTTGAAGTGTTTTGCGTTTATAAAGTCATTATGCAGTTCCACTGAACCCGGAGGAAGACTATGTTTCTTATTTGTATTGGTGCGAAAGTATTTGTAGGAACTCTATCACTGCAGGAAGAAGACCTGAATTCAAGCTATTTGTTGACATCATACGTGGGAAAAATATATGTTAAAGTGAACGTGGGAAGGGAAGAAAGTATGTTTAGAAGCCATGGCATACATCTGAGTTCGAAAATCGTGGAGGTAACTGCGAAGTGAAGATGCATCGTATTATATCGGAACAAAAATTGATGGTTGGGCATCCATTTGGGATGGAACTATGTTGTATTTGATGACTTGAAGAAGTAACATCATGTGAGAATGAAACGAATCGCAAAGCAACATCAGAACATTTTTAAAAATCATCAGCACAAAAAATTTTACTCCTTCATTTTATGTAATGCTACCGTGGGAAGAAAAAACGCAGTATCTGTAATTTTTTCATTTTTCATAGTTTTGCATTTTTTGTCATTTGTTGTACTTTTATTTTATTGTACAGGCTTGCTTATTTGGTTTACGCTAAAAATTAAACTCAGAAAAAAACGTTAAATTCAAACATTTATTGTTAGTACGAACTCTAAAACGCATTTCTTCAAATATCTCAAAAACTCATTTCTGAAGATACTGCGCTTTAACTTCCCACGGCAGAATAAATCTAGACTGTAAATTCAGATCATGAGTTTTTGGAATCTTAGGGACTCAAAAATTACTATAAATAACGATTAATATGAGTACAGAAGTGATCCAGTAATTTTACAATGACTTTTTAAAGGTTCTTTATTTAGACTTTCTTAGTGAATTCATACTTTCTATTATACCTCACGTTCGTACTATAAGAAAACTGAGCATACATATTTTTTACTAATAACAAAATCAAACATCTGTCTGTATTTCTCGGAAAACCAAAACCCTCAATTACAATGACTTACATGACATTTGGATCAAAATTAGTTCAGAACATTGCAAACTGCACGGATAACAAAAATATTTCCAATACCTTATTAATGAAAATAATTGCGCATCATGTCAATGAACACATATGATTAATAACGCAATGAACACAAAATCTTCCCATGACCATGAATCAGCTCAGCGAGTATAACTTGTGAACGCTCTATCTGAATTAAAAATTTAATAAGGAAGGAAGCGACACGTTTCAGCGTAAATATTGTACTTTATAAAAAAGGCAAAGTTTTGAATTACCTAGATAAAGTAAACGCACCAGTAGTGGCCAATGCTTAGTAGTGCTTCAGTAGTGGCCACTTCAAGTTTATATTTGAAAAATGGGATTCCAGGTTTTTCAATAGATTCAAACGCACGTTTGATGCACTTTTGAAACCATTGGGAGACCTGGAATGCTATTTTTTCAAATATAAACCTTTCAGTGGCCACTACTGAAACACTGGCCATTTCTGGTGTGTTTCCCTTACATACTTTTGATATCGCCTAGCACGAATAATCTATGCATTCAGAGTAAATTACTTCTAAAAGGAAAACCCCGCGTTCTCTTTTCATTGTAATCAAGTTCAAATGCGATGATTTTTGTTATTGTACATTTTGCTTATTAGTACCCGATATTTCCTTTTTTCACTAAATAATGTATTTTTATAAATGATGTAATTTTATAAAGGACATATTTTTATAAATAACGTAATTTTATAAATAACATTTTTTTGTAAAAAACGTATTTTTATAAATAACTTATTTGTATAAATAATATTTTAAAATGTATTAACATTTAAAACATCAGATTAATTATGATAATAGATATATTTTCGTCGAGTGAAAATTTTTGGAGTGTAATTTGATACTTAAAGCTCTATACAAAATGATTTTGAAACTCTGATACACAAAAGAAGTTGAGAAATAAAATACAGCATCATTTTCTCTTTCCACTGGCAATTGGTAAATCGAAGCCTCCGAATTCTATTAAAAGCACATAAGTCAAAAGAAATGCTACTACAAATCTGACATTATCTTCGATTTAACAACAGTTATTTTCGTAATTTACAAATCGATGTCGAAATGGGAAGGAGAAAAAGATCTACCTACACAGAGCAAAGAAATTTTTCTAGGTTATAATCAACCACAATGGCGTTTTAAACTTCTCTTGCTTTACCAAATTACAGGTAAGTCGCATTAAAAACCGAAAGTTTCTCGGAATTCGTGCTCCACTCATTTGTAAGCTTCATATCAATCAAAATCAGACAGAAACGGTAATTTCGTTTAATTTCGGTGTTTCTTGTTATGAAAGGCCGTGTTGCGATTCGCCATAGTAACTACGCGAACATAAGTAATTGCTATCATGGCCAGAGATGCATTGTAATTTAAAATATTGGCTTGGGTTTTTACATGGGGTTAGTGGAAGGAAATGAACGTTGTCGTTCCTTTGTATTTCTTTATTTAGTTTTTACTTATATTTTTTTTTATTAACATTCCTTTTAGTGGCGTTGTTATTTGAGTACATTTTTAGTCTGGATGGAAGAAGTTTATGTGAAAAGTTCTTATACAGTGTAAAAAAGCTCATTGTGAAAGCGATCTCATATTTGATTTTAACTGATTTTCCTTTTAATGCCTTGCTAACATTAAAACATTATTTTTGTTATATACAAAAATTGAAATAATTTAACAACGTAAAAAACAACCAAACATGTACTGCAGTGTCAGCGCTAAGCTGCTAGAAACAGAAACAATACAAACATATTCAGGAAAAACATGAACTGTCGAGAAGCAAAAACGTCAGAAATACAAAATGCAAAATTTGAAAATATTAAAAAGGGGAAAAACAAATTCAAAATAAGACCAAAAAAAGTACGTGAAATGAAGACTGATAAGTCATCAGGTACGCCCCTGTACTATTTGCTTTTTTTCCACCAATTTTTATTAAATAGTTTTCTTTAAAGAAAAAAAAACACCTCCTCGGGGGGGGGGGGAACCTTTTTAATTGAATTTCTTTGTATGACTAATGTTCTTATTTGAAAGAATGGCCTTAAAGCCAGTTTATTCGCTACGTCTCTTAACATCTCACATTCATACATCCTTTTGCATTCCCATTTAGATTTAAAAAAGTGTCCAATGTTTATTTTGCGAAACATATTATTATTTTTAAAAGTAAATTTTCGGTGGAAAAGATACATTTTTTTAAATTTTTCTGAAATAGAAAAGTTTTCTTTCAATGATGTGCGATGTATTTACAACTTTTTACATCACGCAAAGGTCAACGTTTTATATCAAAGGAAAAAGGATTTTTTTTTTTATATAATGACGTCACGGAATTCCAGCGAAGCGTTAGCAAAATAATCGATTTCATGCGTCATTTAAGGACACACGACACATAAACACCCAGCAATGAATATTTTTTTCCTTTATCAAACCCAATTCACGCCGTTGAAACTATCAAAATAATGTACTTATATTTTTTTCTCATGTCAAAATGTTCATACAGTTTAAGGAAAAAAACTTATGTAATAAAAACAACTGTTTTATTATTTTTAACAAATGCATACAACATAATGACACTTTTTGTATATTCCTTATTAAAATAATTAAAATGCATGAAATTCATCTCATGAAATTTGCATGGTCTCAGGATGCAAGTTTTCTTTCCAAATGTCAGATTTGAAAGCTGAATGTTACCATCGTTACAGTGTCTAAATACTTAAAATGCGATGTGTCATATCAAAGAATTATTTGTGATCCAATTACCGTAAATTACTCATTTAAAACGGAATTTAAGCAAAAATATGGAGTCCTCTGGCATAATGACCAGAGTTATTAATTGCCGCACATCTAAATTCCGGTTTATTTGATAAATTATCGAAGACAAATAATTTTTAAATTATATTTTCTTCATGTTATTGAGATATAATAATCTCAATATTAGCAAAGACAAGAAGTATTTTCTGAAAAATGTATCATTTATTTATTTATTTATTAACTTATATTTTTATTTATTTATTTTGACTTATTTTTATTTCATTTATTTATTCATTTATCTACCTGCTTATTTATCTATTTGAAAATGCTACAAACTTCCAGATTCTACTCTCAAAGCTTCAGTTCCACAAAAAGTTAAAAATCAAGTTTTAACACCATTACAGCAATTCGTTTGCCCAAAAATTTATTTACAACGGAATTTAAGCTAAAATATGGAGTCCTCTGGCATAATGACCAGTGTTATTAATTGCCGCACATCTAAATTCAAGTTTATTTTATAAATTATCGAAGACAAAAAAAAATTAATTATGTTTCCTTTATGTTATTCAGACATAATAATCTCAATATTAGCAAAGACAAGAAGTATTTTCTGAAAAATGTATCATTTATTTATTTATTTATTAACTTATATTTTTATTTATTTATTTTGACTTATTTTTATTTCATTTATTTATTCATTTATCTACCTGCTTATTTATCTATTTGAAAATGCTACAAACTTCCAGATTCTACTCTCAAAGCTTCAGTTCCACAAAAAGTTAAAAATCAAGTTTTAACACCATTACAGCAATTCGTTTGCCCAAAAATTTATTTACAACGGAATTTAAGCTAAAATATGGAGTCCTCTGGCATAATGACCAGTGTTATTAATTGCCGCACATCTAAATTCAAGTTTATTTTATAAATTATCGAAGACAAAAAAAAATTAATTATGTTTCCTTTATGTTATTCAGACATAATAATCTCAATATTAGCAAAAACAAGAAGTACATATTTCCTCGAAAATTTATTGTTTATTTTTTAATTAACTTATTTTTCTTATTTATTTATTTTCATTTATTTTAATTTCATTTGTTTATTCATTTGTCTACCTGCTTATTTATCTATTTGAAAACATTACAAACTTTCGGATTCTACTTTCATCGCTTCTGTTCCTCAAAAAGGTAAAAATTAAATTTTACCACCGTTAGTGATTCTTTTGTTTAAAAACTTAAAACTACATGCGTGAAATCAAAGAATGCTCAATGCCACAACAGCACCCAAAATAATTTATTTCCACGGAAAATAGAATGGCAAGGCAAAAAAAAAAAAAATTCAACCCACCACCACAATCGTCATTTGCACTACAGCTTCACTTTCAAAGACTAAATTTCACCGCCCCGTTGCACTGCTCCCCCCCCCCCCCCCCGTGTTAAAATCAATGCATCAAATCGAACCATTCCCAGTGACCCAAGCGACAAAAAACATTGATTTCCCCAGAAAATATAAGCAAAATTATGTAGTGGCATGAAAAAATAACACTTCATCGCCTCTGCTTTAGCCTTGGCCAGATTCTGTCACGTCGCCATGGTTATTACAAGGCTTTGTTGACTATGCACAGATTATGATTCATTCCATGGAACACTGCTGATGTCAAAATGGTCGGATTATTTTTTTTAAACAAAGAGATCGGATGAGCTTCAGCTGTTGTGTTCACCTTTAGTGCATTTTTTCAATATTTGGCAGCTTATAGTAAGTAGCTTGGTTTATTAAGATAATTTAGATTGAGCTATATATTTGAAAGGGTATTGGAAAAGCGACAATGGTTTATTATTACTTTTTAGTTTTTATTCTTTATTTTTCCTCTTTCGAATTGTCAGATTAGTTTTTATTTGTATCTTTCCACCCTTGAGTAGAAATGCGAGTTATTTTTCAACATAGCATTGCAAAAGCTTCAGATCAAAAGTTAAACGTAATTATTTAAGAGCCAATGCTCAAATGCATTGTTAAAATTATTTTCATTTGACGAAACACATAATTGAGATTTCAACTTATATACATATAATCCATTCACATAATGGTCATTAAATGTATCTACTTAACTATCAAGCTCTTATCCGGAAAGTTAGCAAGCCCGTCATTTCAAATTTTCTGAGGGAGGGGAGGAGGTAAAATGTAAATATTCTTTGTAATTTGTACCAAATACAGCAAAAATCCCTCCCTCTTATGCTCAAGAACATTAATTTCCCAAGGCCGGGGGGGGGTGGATTGACCCTCACTGATCCAGGAAATGACGGACCCGAAGGCTAGGTCCTTATTTAGGATCCTATTTAGTTTTCCGATCACAACTTGAAACTTTTTTTCTATACCAAAACGGGCAGGGAGGGGGAGAGAGAGAGAGAGAGAACTCTCATATAGTTAAGACGATAGTGGTCCAGAGTAAAGTCCCTAGTAATAAATGAGGCACAAGTAGTGGCTCAAAGTATATCTTACTAGAGTTACTTATCTAATTTACTGAATATACCTTGCCTCGCGTTTATTCTTCGAGTTGAACCGAACCATTGCTTCGGTCACTCGTCTGGTCTGCTAATTCTACATTAGCTACCAGTTTGTTTCGCACTCATGGCTTCCTTAAGAGGTTTTCCATCTCCAGCTCAGTCACTTTCCTATGCCGGGCTGATGAGTGCTAATAAGCACGAAACTGCAGTCCTCGGCTGGAAATGACTGAGCTGGCGGTGTATTTACGTAAAGTATATCTTAGTTTTTCAAGTTAGCAAAAGTGACTCTTGTAGCAGTTAGCTGTTCCATCATTACGGATGCAGATTTTAATTTACTTTTTTTTTCTAATCAAGTTAACAATCTACCAATAAGTGAGCTATATTTGAAAATTAAATCGTAAATTTTGTTGAAATAAAAAAAGTGTTCGTTTGCGCGTTGCAGTTAATTAAAAAGCTCTTTATCATCGCTTAGTTTAAGTTCAATCCAAAGGTTCAGCATTATTGCATGGTGCAACAAAATACAATTCAGTGAATTCAGCATTTAGCTTTTGGAATCGTATACTTCACGCATATGCAAGATGCTGGTGTAAAACTTTTATTGGGATAAATTTAAACCAATCGACGTGCTTTTAACACAGCAGTTTGCTAAAACAATTCAAAAATCGTTATAAATAGCAGTGGTTAGTTTTAACTGAGTCATAATTAATATCCTTATTATTTTCAAGTATTCATGAAGATCTAGTAGAATGAGAGATCATTGAACATGCAACTAGAATTTTCAGTGTTTTAAAATGTTACCACCAAAATTTGAACTGAAGTCAGAAAATGAGCTTGATGTCAGTGTCCTGTGACCGCAAAATGGTCATTCCATCCCCAAACCATTCTAATCCTGAGAGAAAAGCATTTCAAAGGGAGGTATCTCACGATTTTGTATTCTATAATGACCGGAGAACTCAATTTACAGCATATGGAGGTATACTAAAGTCCACTTTGCCAAAATGGCGTGGTAATGATTCGCATTCCACCTCACACAAGACCGATGGAAATAATCTTTTCACCCACAAAAGAAACTGCAAGACCTTTTTGAATGGCGGATCGTTCCACTACAATAGCATTTCAAGTCCAATGGCCGTAAATAGTGTGTCGTAATAAAAGGAGAAAAAAGTAACTTCTCAATTATGTTTTCACTGTCAAGATTTCTAGCGCACTCGGTTTTCTTCAGACAGGTCACCAACTCTTTGATTGTGCTAGAAAATTTGTGATAAAATTTCGCCGTTTTTCCTGACTCTTTTGTTGGTGGCGATCTTTTCTTCAGTTGATGCGTCTGTTGAGACGGGAAAATTGTTATTTGATGGGTGATATTAACAGTTACTTGCAGTTTTTTTTAGCAAGTTTGAGCTTCTTGAAAACCACCATCTTTGCTTTGCCTGACATATTTCGAACTGAAACAGTGTGAAGCAAAAGGATGTAAGTCCAAAATTAAAAATTTGGAAATAACCAGTACAAATGATAGGTGAACCTCTCCTCTGTTTTGATTTCTTTGGTATTAGTAGTTCTGGTAGGTGCTGTTATACAGCACGATTTAGAAAAAACTTTTCAGTAAAGTCCTATCCAGGACCGGAACTTTTAACGTGTTTTACTTAAAACATACTTGCAAATGTCCTCTTACATCCCTTTGTATCTCACTGCCTCAATATGCCCATATTTCGTACAAACAAGCTGATTCACGCGCTATAACTTAAAACCCCATGAATTTCAGATATACATTGGGGATAGGAATCGAGTCAGTTTTAGGGTTGTCGCATGGAACCTAATTAAAGACATGTTTGTCTTCCATTTTCAATTAAAATTTTATGTCCTCTTTCGAACAAAATTTGTCTTCCAATAATTAATTAGTAACCTTTTGCATGAATATTATTCTTCTTAGGATTGGCATCACAACCCCATCAATAGTTCACGTGTAACATTTTTAATTTTACAAGCTGATAGAAATAACGTACCGCGATAACTTAGATTGTAATGACATCACGTTTGCAGAAAATTTCTATAATTATTTTCAAAATCATATGTCACAACATGATTAACGAATTTACATTCTCCAGTGTCAAATATAAATTCGTTAATTATGTTGTGACAACTTTTTTTTTTTCGTGTCACATTTACAAACTATTTACCCAAAATAATAACGTAAAAGCAAGAAAACTTCGTTTGTACTGATAAGCCATTGTGATATCTTTCCTTCCAAACATTTTTTATTTCGACAAAAATATAAGTCGCAAAATTGTAACGTATCCTGCAGCTGGTGTAAATCCGTTATAATTTGTTCAATAATATTTCCTTCATATGAACCAGATCCTCGTTATAACAGGAATCATAGCAAACATTTTTTTATTTCAACAAAAATATAAGTCGCCAAATTATAACGGATCCTGGAGCTGGTGTAAATAGCATCACATGAAGTGGCCTGTGACAGATATGATACTAATACCGGAAGAAAAAATAATGCTTAGCTTTTCATTTAGATATAAGAACGGACAGTAAATCCTTTTCCTTGTCTTTGTCAAATCATTCAACCAAGCATTGCCTCAACACGACTCACAACATTAGTATTCAGGATGAAAAAAATTTCCATTTCTATTCAATCACACAATATTGCATTGTCAAAGGAGCATTACTGTTCCATTATTTCTCCTCCACCCTGCCTGTGATAATCGGTTATCTGTGCTAACGGAAGTTCCGACGAAAGGCTGTCATAGGATCTTTAACATGTTCGAACAACTTATACATTCCAAAAAATTTTGCGAAATAGAAAACAAAATCGTTCAGTTTTTGTACAGTGCGGAGAAATCTATGCGTTATAATTTCATGCGCTGGTATTTTTCGAAAAGCAAAATAAAAATAAATAGATTTTTTTTTTCTTTATTGTTTTTTTATATTAACACATAATTATTCATTTATATAAAATTAATATATAATTATACATATCTTTAAAGACTGGGTTATAAAAGAAGTCTTCAGTTCGTTCTGTATACTTGCCAATTGACGTAAGTCAACATTTCTTAGTATTCAGTACAATACTTTTTGTGAGGCAAGATTAACACTAAAACAAAAAACTCTTTTCACCTGTAAACTACAGAATGGGGTAAATATTTATCCAGAGGGCTTTTTGCTCGGAAAATCGTTCTGAAAGCTTTAATCTGGCTCATAAGTACAGGATTTTTGTGTTTTCATGCCAAAGATTAATGGTGAAGAGCAAATTCAATTTTGTCAAGGTTTAATTGGGGAAATTACGATTTGAATAGCTAAGTGCTGAAAACCTGGTTAAAAATGCTAAAAAGAAAGACAGAGTACCTATGTTAGACAGCTACCACGGTTATTAGTTCTAGGCTTAAGAGAGACACTTTAAAATTTAGTTTTATAGAAATAAACGTTTCATGAATATTCAGGACAACGTGTTTTGTGTTGTATGTTAACATATTAAATTCAATCTTCTTGGTATTCAGTACGATGTTTTTGTGAGGTAAGATTAAGATAGAGACGGTTTATTTTTTTTACTTTATAGAAATTAGCTGTTCATTCGTTGTCAGTGCAACTTGTTCTGTGTTGTATATTAACGTATGACGTTAAAGTTTCTTAGTATTCAGTACGATGGTTTTTCGCTTTGTATGTTAACGTATTAAGTTGATGTTTCTTAGTATTTAGTACAACGTTGTTTTGTGATGCAAGGTTAAGGTAGGCACTAAGTTTTTATTTCATAGAAATAGCTGTTTAATTGTATGGTCAAAATTTTTGAAAGAATAAATTCAAAAAATGGTCTTTATTTTAAGCATATTTTCATAATTACCAAGTGAATTTCCTTTTAAATTTTGCTGTCTATTTTTTGCTCATTCCCGTTTTTGAAATATTTATTTATTTCTGTAATTGTTCTGTAGCTTTCGCATTTTTTACTCTTTTGCGAAACAAATAATGTTTTATATACATACGTATATATTTTTTCCTCATTGTTAATATTGTTTCATACCAAGACTTGTAAGTTTTCTAGTGCACGGTATACGGATTACATTTTAAGCGTACCACAGGAATGGTTCCAAAATTGCAAAAAAAAAAAATCCTCTCGAACTCCAGTAAGTCTTCTCGAGCAAATGTACACTCGACGTTTGGTATGCACAGACTTGAGATTCATGATGAAAAAAATTCCATCACTCTTTATAAAAGCCCTATTCACCCTTTCAGTGCCTATACTATAATTTAAGCCCCTTTTTTCGTATCTTCTTTCACTTCATTCATTTATTCACACATTTTATCTGAAAAATGCCAAACAAAAAAGTGAAAGTGAACAGGAAGAATTTAGCGAACATTTTTACGTGACTTGGATACAGACATTCTAATTTTTCTCCAATCCCATTTTTAAAAGAATACTTAACCAAAGTAAGATTTAAGACTCATAACCGTCTAATAAACGTCGTAAAAATACATTGCCAATCTTGCTGAAACAGCCAATTTTACCCTGTTTGCATGCTAAATGTCATACCAACCAACTGAACATTGTCTTTTGGTTCTTTTCGTCTGCTCAGCCAGCCCTTGTTTCTCGTTAACCCCTGCCATTTTTTCTACCATAATTCATCAGAAATAGGAACACCTCTGTTAGGATAAAATGGGGCAAACATTTGCGAATGAAAACAAATGGGAAGAGAAAATGACGAGACTAGCAGGAAGAAGAGAAGCAAAGAAAAAAAAATTGAAATATTTATTCGTCCAGACGCACTAAAGCGTGTAAAATCGTCCCTATTGCTGATAATGCCCCGCTTAGAAGCTCCCATTTGAAAGCAAAAGAGTATTGCAAAATTATTTTTATGCCAAATAAAAATTTGCTCTCGCGCGGTTATTAGAAAATTATTCGTAGAATGCGCTTACATAAGGAGATGCAAATCGTTTAATGAAATTTTTATTATAAATATCTTCATTATAGAGGTTTCTTGTAGCCATTAGATTGATGTATGAGATTGCATATTTTATGTTTGAAATGTCTGCTACAAAATCTAAAGATTAATTGCAGATCTATGTGACACTACTTAGACAGCATTTGAAACAACATTTTTCATCTTTTTATTAGACAACATATTTTTTGTAACTATCTTTAGTATTTTTCAGCATTTACTCATCATTACTGGAGCTGTTCTTTAGTTGCATTTCATTCCTACATTCTCCACTATTAGTCGTAAATTTTCTTTATCTTCAGGTTTTATTTTACTCACACACAGAATCTTTTCATACCTTTTGTTGCTCACAAAAAAAAGTGCAGCATCTTTTGTGAACTTCTTTCATCGATTCATTTCTGAAACTAAAAGGCTACATTGCGTCCCCCGAAAAAATAAATCTCTTCATTGATGTATTTTTTTCAAAGATAATTAGGAGGGTCCCCAAATACCCTGACCTAAAATACCCAACAAAGGATATTTTATTATTGATACATTTCAGTAAGCTAAAAGAATCAGCACTTTCTTCCAATTTTGCAAAACCCATTTCTTAGAAACTAAACTTTATTATCGCTCTTTCTTTCTTTCTTTTTTTTTTTTTTTGAGCAATTACATAGCTTATTGTTCTCATTTGGCTGTTTTTAGCGTCCTTTGATTTTATTTTCCCCCCGCCTCCCTCTACAGCACCACCGTCGGCTGGCCTCACAATGCTGCTCCTCTGGCGAAAACCGTCTCCAGGTTGCGTCTGTATCCTACACGCACACGCATACATACACACACCTACACACATACGCGCACACACACACATACCCACACACAATCATGCTTGCACACAGACACAAACACACACGCCTACATACACACACACACACACACACACACACACACGTGATTGCGAAAAACCTAATTTGAATTCAAGATATCAAAATTCTTTTTTTTTTTTTTTTTTTGAGTTAAATTCTGCATGCGTCATCAACACTTAGAAAACCAAATGTTAGTATCTTGCTCTCATGGGTTGTATTTCGCTCTCTTTCAATCTAAGAAACTAAACTCTTTCTTTCTGGTTATCTTAAGATCGAAACCCTTATCAAAAACTAAATTGCCGTTGCCTCTTTCTTAGAAAAGCGAACTTTCCAACAACTTCTCTGGCAAACTGAACCGTATTATAGTTTAAATTTTGGAACATATTTCCACCTACTTTTCTCTTCGTTAAAGGTTTCTTAATGTTCCTCCAAGTCAATTAAATTTTCCTTATTTCCTCTTTTTAGATAATAATCAACTCTATTATTAACAATCTGTTCGAATTATTGGGAACTTAGGAATTTTGCGCAACTTTCTTTTTCTCTATTGGACTGCGTTAAAGACACTACCTTTTGCCAATCTAGTGCAATCCCCTTAAAGAGCATCCATTATTTCCTGTAGCAACACTACTCAGCGCAACAGTTGAGTTATACTACGAATAAAATTTAGTTTACATTTCTAAAAAGTTCGTTTTTACTTTGTAATCTTCAAAAGTATAATGAGTGTCCTTTTTTTTTTCATTTGTTGAGTAAAGTCAAACTGCAGTTATAGTTCTTCCAAGACGCGTGCTTTTGGAAACATACCTATACTATCAGTAAGGAAAAATATTTTATAAATGCCCAATTTGCTAACAAGAATATTGCGTGATTTCAAAGAACTCTTTTTTTTTTCAATGCAGAAAAGTGTGAGTTCATGGATGTGCCATTCTACATTTGTTTGATGACTTTACATACATAAAGTTTACCTTTTTCTGCATTGAAAAAGGCCTTTGCCTTGAAACCCCAAAACAAGTGAGAGCAATTTGTTGCAAATTTATATTTTCACAACGTTATTTTCCCGACTGTTACTTAGTAGCATGGAAATTCATTTGTTATATCAAGAGTACTCCGAAAAAGAAGCTTCACGAAAACGCCAGTTGATTTCAGCACAAAAGAAAGATGCTAAAAGGAGAGCAAAAAGCTTGAAGTAGCTCTTTCATGTAGCAAAATGTACATTATTGTTTCCATCCAATTACAGTCGTGCAATTTCTGAAGAAGCAACTGTAGAGATTCCAGTCATTAATGCATCCACCATTTAAAGCTCAAAGATCTGACCAGTATTCTCACAATAACCCCAACCTCAACAAAGCTTCCCTCCATCATAATTTTACTAAATGCCATTATATCCCGGAGCTGAAACGAACGTTAGGATTGAATTTCTGAAACCACAGTTCCACAAAAGAATACGAAATTCTACCGTTGGAGGCGGAGTGCTTTCAAAAACCTCTCGTATCCCAAAGACCCAAATTAGTATCCCACCATTTTACCACACCGTTCATTACTGTCTTTTCAGAGAGAAGGAGCCTCAATGTTTATAAGCTAAGCCCCTCGAGCAACATGCTTTTTCTGCGTCACGCTAGCGAGCCCTCGTGATGAACACCTTTGTTGTTTTCTCGTGGTAAAGAAAGAATGCGTTTAAAAAAAATGTGTCCGTAGCCTTCAGAGGTCAATCTTTTGGCGGACGTTGCACCTTGCATCGATTTGGTTTCGTGATCTATTTTTACTAATTGTCGAGGGTTTTTTTCGGAACAAGTGCAGTCATCTGTATTTTATGTGTCCCTCCTTCAACCACGATTTATTCTCAACGATCTAAAAGTTTATTTATCTTTAAAATTTTGGTAACATTCATGTGGTTACACATAAGAGAGTTTTTAAAGGAAAGCTGAATTTCTTTAACTTTCATTTTCTAGGCACATATTTACTAACTTTAGCTATTGGGGGGTCAAACATGCTATATGGACTCAGTGCTGATATTTTCCCTCTTTTTTTATAGAACTCTTTCGCAATTTTAAAGTAATGTTCTAACTGAGATACTTAATCTTGAAACAGAAAAATATTCAATCTGAATAAAACAAGGGAGAGAAACAAAAATCTCCCCCCCCTCCCCAAGAAAAAAAGAGAAAAATACCTCTAACAACACTTTCCGCCCCCTAAAAACTTCACTGCTACCCCCAATTGACATTTTCAACAATACTAGTTCAAATCTTTTATTCTGATTAAACTTTAACCGTAATGACAATGCTATAGGTTTTTAGGGTTTTATTTGCATGGGAGGGCTCTTGTACAACAAGATTATGAACTTTTACATATAAGAAGGAATTCAGGCTATTTACGTATAAAAATATGTTACGAAGATTGTAGGGGCTCTGTACATTCTTTTACCAGAAACATTCAGTTTTTGTGCCTGGACTGTGATGATTTCCAAACTTTGGAATAGTGTTTGTGTACTTATTGTTGTTCAACTTTTCAATTTTCTCTAAAATCGTGGTCCTCTTAATACTAAAGCTTGGAAGAGAGTAGCTCTTTTATTTACAATTTTGACTTTTATATAGCTTCTTTGCTCACATACACAAACATATATATATGTGTGTGTGTACTGCTTGTGTGTTCCTGCGTTCTTAAAACACAATATACTATAATCATAATACAAACGTTTTACATTTGTTTTTAGAGAATAGGCTGTAATTCCAGCGTTTATGCAACAAAATAATTGTTTTCTTTCCCAAATAATATTATTCAAACTTAGTTGATTCATCCATCGCCTATTTAAAATGTAAACTTTAACCATTAGTACAATATGGACAAATAGATATAAATATGCATAGATATAAGTAGATGTATGAAGATAGATAGATAGACAGACAGATATAGATAGATATAGAAAATGATAGTCAGTTAGGGAGGTAAAAGCAAAATAAATTGTGTTTTTTGAAAACAACATCTTTAATTCGTGCTGCACTGTTGTACATTTCGTTTCTTTGTGGGAACTGTTCCTTCTCTACAGGCTTGCCATTTCGAATTTTTTCCGAGGGAAGGGGGGGGGGAGTAAAGGATGCTTGTTCAATGCAAACTTTATCGGAAAACGACAAAAACTACGCCCACTAATTTGCAAGAACCTTGATTTTTAAAAGCCAGGGGGAAGTAAAAATCCGCCTTGCTACCCCTAAATGACGGACCTGCTTCGTTACGCCAATGTCCCCTTCCAATTTGTGTGCTTATAGTTTAATAACAAACCCATCGAAATCCAGAAGCTGCATCCGCCCTTGACCGCATCAATAAGTTTCTTTGCAGGAGATACAAAGACAAAAATGCCGGCTTTGGTGGCGAGTCTTTTTATGTGCACGCACCATCATTCAAAACCACAGAGAGAGTATAAAGACAAACCTCCGTCATTAGCTAGTCAACGATCAGTTCTTCCATTCTGCTCTGGAATTCCGCCAGTGAAAGAGACAGTGAAGAAACAACCTGAAGAAGAAAAAAAGAACAAAAGCAAAAGTCGCATCGGCTGCGGGTACGCTAAATACCTTTATTGCCGAAGAGTCATTAGAAATCGCCGGCAAACAAAAATAGAGCTCAGCACGCTTTGCCACTAATAATCATCCTCCATTAGGTTCTTAACCCTCAAAATGTTGCTGATGTTTTTCATCAACCACGTTCTTTGGAACTCTTTGCATTGTTGGAAGCTGGGGCATGTGAAAGTTCAATAGTACAGGAGGTCAGTAAGTTGTAAATCAAAACTTCGGCTTTTGATCTTAACCCGTTAATGTAGTTAAAATAAACTGAAAGATTTTTTCTTTTTTTTTCCAGTAGTTACGTAATTTCAGAGAGTGATGAGTGTGAGATGGACTGATCGATTCATGTTAAAGCTTTCCCTCGCAATTAGGCGGGAAAACCTTCTGTGCATTCATTCTATTGAAAGTTTCCTTTTTTAATTGCTCTTCATTTGTTATGCTGAATGCAAGTTTTCGGCAACATAATAGTCGACCAACTATTTGACCACTTTAAATATTTTGTCTCATTATTGTTTTATTATCTTTGCACAAATTTGATAAGCAGCTATTCATAAATGACTTTTTCTTGCGAAAAAAATAATAATCTAACCGGTACATAATTATTTAGTATTCAGGACTAATTTAAGCCAGTGCTGCTATCTGAATACTTATTCCTATTATGTATTATGTTCGTTTTCAGTTTTTTCATTTCATATTTATACATCAAAATATGTCCGAAGATGCGAAATCTATTTTTAAACCTCCCGGGCGCAAGAAGGAAAGGAGTTATAAGTTTGACGTATCTGTGTATCCGTCAGTGGCATCGTAGATCCTAAATGGATGAGCCAAATTCGATTTTTTTTTCCGAAAAGAGACTTTTTTTGAGAGTCTTCTTAGCTCAGGGCGTCTTTTTATGACTTTTATTACCAAAAATGTCAATTAAAAACCACTAAAGTTAGGTTTTTATTTTTTATTTTTTTCAATTTCAGCAGGAAAAACATGTTTGTACTTTTCAAATACTTGTACCAATCAAAAGAACAAAATTTTCTTCGTCCAGTAGAATTTTTTTGGAATTTCAAAGTTATATATAACGAGAATTATGACTTTTTTTTTAGCAAATTTTAAGTATTATCTAAGTCTTTATTCACACGATTGTGGATCACTGTTGGCCGACGGTATCATTATTGGTCACGGCCAACAATGATACCGTAATCATTGGTGATCTACAGTATCTCTGTTGGCCGACAAAAAAAGAAAGTTCAAAGATTTAAGTGTGTTATATGCTGCCGGTTTCTATTTGTTAAAAAGAAATACTTATAATTTATTTTAGAATGTGAGAAAGGCTTTTAAAAGAGTTTTTATTTTGCCCTCTTGATTCTGCTTTTGCGATTAGCAAATTTTACTAGTTGGGGCACACCTAATCTGACAGCGTCTTAATGCTGTGATTAGGATCTGCGTAGCCTTCACAGTGCTGCCTGGTTAAGTTTGCCCCAACTACAATAGTTGTAATTATTTTTTCTTTTCTGTGTTTCTCATTTCATTTAGAAAAATTTAAATTTTATATGTGCTCCGACCCACGAAGTTCATCTTAATAGGAGGTCCGCAATCAGGGTAGGGGGATTTTTTAGCTTTTAACTTAATATTAGTTTTTGTATAGAAACAGTTTAGCAAGTACTCATTCATTGTTCGACTCGGATACGAGCATTTGTATCGCTATATTTAACTTAGTACGTGGGTAATTTGTTTTTATAAAAAAGATGTTTACATAAAATAGCGGTGCTCCCACAAATGTGCCAAGTCCCCCCCCCTCTCTCTTTCTCTCTCTCAAAAAAAAATGTTACAACATTCAATAAGCAATGTTCAAACATGGAATAATATTCAGATAATTGAAAAACAGAGAACAAAATTCAATGTGTGGAAAATCGAGCTTTATCCAATTGTAACTGGTATATGATGGATTTCAGTTTGTTCCCTTTTTAATTTCATTTCCGTTCACACATTTCCAAAACGACAGCGCTAAAAAAAATATGTTAAATGCATTTTTCAAATACAAGTCAAAAATGTCAAGCTAAAATCCAGAAAATACCTATTAAAAACGAAACAAAATTTAGATTCGTTGTGAATAAAGAGAAAACAAAATTTAGATTCGCAATGAATTCAGAGAAAACAAATTTCAAAACGGAATGAAAAACATGGACGAAGAAATTTATACCCAAGCATTTACTGCGTGAAAAAATTTAACCATGACGAATTACCTTTCATAGAAGGGCCTTAAAGCATCAATACCACCTAGGCATCCAATCTTTTTAACAACCCCTGTATTCATCAGAAAAAAAGAAGAAAAACTCACGGAAGAGATACTGCATTCTTCACGAAGTATTGATCCTCACTTCAGTTCCATTACCTTTCAGAAAGAAAAAGAACACGCTCAAGTGCATGTAAATTATTATTCCCTTCCTTAATAATATGTGGCACGGAAACTATTTAAGTGGTTTTCGAGACAGGCTTAATATTATGTCGCGAAATTATTATTTTCATCTGCATATGAATGGTAAGAATTAAAAGAAAAAAATCAATGTGTTGACGAACCGTAATTGCAAATAGTTACAGATCATTCATAAAACTACGATTTTCATGGATGTTTGCGTTGAAAAAGAAGTTGCAGGCGGAAATATCGCTATTCCTCTGTATTATCAATTTGGTTGCGTGAATGTTTTTTGCCTTCTGTGGTAAAATTATATTCTGAGAATAAACTTAAAAAAAGTGATATAAAAAAGTTGTATGAGGCTATATTGGCTTTGTGAAAAACATTGTATTGAATTTTTCTCGTTTAAAATTTGAAAGCCGGTTTGATTTGTGGTTTTGAAACCTTTTTTCCTTATCTCTAGCTGAGTTAAACACGTCTTTAGAAATCTAATTAAAAAAATGCGTATTGAATATCGCTTATTTCGTATCTCTTAAATCGGTTTGATATTATGTACCAACTTTTTTTTTTTTTTTTTTTTTTTTCTTGCAATAGGATAAGTGAATTTTTAAACCTGCAGTTCGTTGTGAGTAAAAAATATTCAAAAGAAAAAAACAGTAAAATTGTTGACATTAATTAAATCATAGAATTCAAAATTCTAGTAGTCTGAAACTAGAGACATGCTGGCCCGTTATGTCCCTGAGAAAATTCTCAAACTCCGCAAGTGTCTTCAAACAATATACATAGTTTGTAAATATGGTACTTTATTTAAAAGTTAGTTCTGAATACGTTTTAAGGCCGAATGTACTAAACTTTTTGCTGAGCTTTACGAACATAAAGTAAAATTGAATATTATTGTTGTCGTATTCACACACACACAATTATTATTACAATCTAAACGTAAACGAAGATGAAATTCGTCTTTCAAAGTCTTCCTCCTTTAAAAGAAAGAAAAACTTGAATTATTGATTCATTAAGTATTTTGTTCAAAATTTATAATTTATTTCATCGTTACAAGGGTTATATCACTCGTCTCTTTCTCGTCACATTTAAAACTAAAATTCTTTAAGGGCTAAAACTGTTATAAATTTAATTCCTAATTTTGAAAAAAGAAAAAGATCATTGCATTTCCAAAACTCAGTTTAACCAATCATTTCTATAAATAAATATTTATTTAATACAAAAGAAAAAAATAATTTTAATCAGATATTCGAGGAGCAATGACACACTCAGATGATTAGAAAATTTTGGCTAATATCTTCCGACAAAAACACATCTGACTTATCCTCTTAAAGATCTTCGGCCAATGCATTTTCTCCTACCCCCCCTCCACCCCTGTCTCTCTCAATATGCTTATTACTATTAAACTACCCACTCGTGCTCATTTCTCATCGCCAATAAATTTAATTTTTTCATTAATGAATAATTTATCGTTACTCTTCTCAACACTGGGATATGTTTTTCGATAAAATATCAGAGCTTAATTAGATTCTAAAAATTACAAAAACATCAAACTCTTAAGTACTGTTTACCCTAATTAATTAGTGCACTTTTGAATTTATCGATCCTAATTTCATGCTTATTACTATTAAATTGCCATTTAATAGTAGAGTTGGAGACTACTAAAACTAAACACCATTACACTGGTTTTATAGATTTATTAATCCCTAACTCAACTATTAAAGAAACTGGTTCCTGAAAAAAAAAAAAAAACACGTGATTTACTTGCATTATTAACTTTTGTAAAATATTATTTAATCGAATGTATTTTCTCCCTTCCTGACTGGAATACTAAAAAAAAGGTGCTTATGCATACTCTTTTTCAGTATTGTTATTGTTAATGTAGCAAAAGGCATACTGTGCATAATTTTTAAAAAATAGAGAGTATACAGTAAAACTTTTGAAGAAAACGATGACAGATAACCTAATTTAAACAGTAGAAAATAGGTGCACTAAGGATTTTATTTATCTGAAAGTACATCTCACGCATATTCGTTTCTAGACGCATATTCGGTTTAGAAACTGGGATAAGCTTGGAATACGTAATGAAAAATAAATGATGAGAATTAAATTAGAAAAATAGATATTTATGCCTATCAGACATTGTTGGGCGATATTTTTCAAGCTACAATTGTTTAAAAATCGCTAAATTAAGGCACGAAATATAAAATTAAATAAAAATTAGAGCTTACACGCTATTTTTCGAAGGAATTTATACCCTTCAACGCAACACTGCTTGCTCCTTTCTTATCTGATCGGATAACAACGGGCTTCTATTTACTTTTTTTTACAAAGATGATTTACAGTAAGGTATCCGCAACATTTGTTACATTTTATAATGCTATCTACTAGCGTACTGACTACATAGTATTACTACTTAAAAACAAATTAGAAATTATGATCTACCTAAAAGACTACTTTGGAAATTATTATCTGCTTAAAAACAACATCGAACATAAAATTGTGTTTGAAGAAAAAAAAAGAACCGTCATACGGTTCTAGTTTGCTATGTCTCAAAATCAGGTAAAGCAATGAAGTCTATATGACTATTTAAAGCAGGGGTTCCCGAAGTAGGTGCCGCAGCAACCTAGGGGGCCGCAGGCAAGGGGTGCCGCGAAGCGTCCAAGATTTCAATATGTATAAATGGAGAGATTGGCTAGGGTGCCGTGAAAAAATTCTAACTCTTCACAAGGTGCCACGAATCGGAAAAGTTTTTTATGAACCCCTGGTTTAAAGCGTTCTTAAAGGAACATTTTGTTTAATCTTTAACGTCTTACGTTTAACAGTTTTGCAAATTGTAATTTTGCTGTCATTTTGTTTTCCGACGGTGATCTAAAAAAAGAAAGAAAGAAAGAAAACCTCTTTAGAAATTCGGTACTAAAGTATTTATTAAATTATTGATTGTTATCTCACCCTACTAAGAGAAGACAGATTTTTTTTTTTTTTTTTTTTAAGCGCATGGAAACCACAATTCTTTTCTAAAACAATGCTTATCTTTTCAACGGTGCTCTGTTAAACATCGTGGGAGATAGATTCTTTAAATTCGGCTATAATATGAAGATTATAAAAATGATCCAAAAGCCAAAATGATTACAAATTTCAAAAAAAAAAAAATGTTTCAAATACTTAAAAAATACACAAAAAAAAACTTTCAAAATGTCCTTGAGAAAAAAAAATTATCCGAAAGCACAAACAAAAAAAAAGAGAAAAACAGAAACTGTCATTTATATCCAGATTTCATTATACATACTTTGAAAGCCAAAATTCTTCAATTTTTGACAGGTTGTTGAAAATTAATATTGTCGCGTACTTAAAAATGAGTGTCAAAAACAGTTGTAAAACTCAAAACTCGATGTACAAAACCTGTCTAGATGTTAAGGAAAAAAAGTAACAAGTTCTTTGGTTTTTACTTACACTTTCAATCTTGCTTGTAAACAATGCACCAAAATCATTGTTCACAAACTTTCTTATGTTCCAGTATCAATGCTTCCTTCCATTCACAGCGTCTAATTTGCCCACATTACATTGGAAAAGAAATCCCTCCCTTTTCCTTTAACTCGTGCATTGGGACGTAGCACTAGTAAGCAAAATTATTTTTTGTGCTAACATGTGTAAAGGTAGTAAAGTGACGAAAGTGGTTGTTCGCGGAGAATTAGCTTCTAATTCGACACCTTTAGTCTTTCAAATTGTTAAAGCGTGAAGATCCAAAAGCTGGAAAAATTCATTGCCACGCAATTCTTCAATTGTGGGAAATTGTTCACAGAGTTACAATGAGACAATAGTCATAAAAATTACCGTTATCTTTTGTTGCTCAGTCTTCAAAAGCCTTGTCTTGCAATTTTCTTCAGTCCGTTAGAGGCGGGAGTTACGTTGATCACAATCCGTAGAAGCTTATCTTTTCAGCTTATCTTTTGTTTTATCATCCTGATGTTTGAGCGGTAGGTTAGGGTATAGTTTCGAACAGAGGAACTTTTTCACGATTTTTATTCCTCCTGGATTATTACATTTCAAGTGACACCTCCAAGGTCATCGTCAGTGATTGTAGTATGAAGTTACTAATCGAGTTTGCTTTTGGAATTTCATGTTTTGATACTCCTGATGCTCTTGATAAGATAGTAGTATTTGTTCTGTGCACTTTTTGCTTCTTTACGGATGTGTGCCTACTCTCATTAAAGTGATGATCTATAACCTTAAGTGGTGATTTTGATTGATCATGCATTTATTATTTACAAGGTTCAGTCATTAGTCAAGCAGAAAAAGTTACTGATCTGGGCGTCTTAATAAGTCAGGATTTAAAGTTTAGCCAACAGTGCAGCATAGCTAGTAACAAAGCCAATAGGATGCTTGGGTTTATCAATAGATCTATTTCAAACAAATTTAAAGAAGTTCTTCTGCCCTTATATAGAAGTTTGGTAAGACCTCATTTGGAGTATGCTGTTCAGTTTTGGTCTCCTTATCTTAAGAAAGATGTAATGTATTGGAAAGGGTTCAAAGGCGGGCTACAAGGCTAATAAATGGACTTTCTCATTTAGACTATGATTCCAGGCTTAAAAAGCTAAAAATGTGCAGTCTTGAGAAAAGAAGAGACCGAGGGGACATGATTCAGTTGTTTAAATTTATTAAAATAAAAGATGTTACGGGGCTGAAGTTTAGCACCGAAAACAGGACAAGGGATCACTGTTTTAAGCTATTTAAATCTCAGGCTAACATGGATGTTAGAAAAAATTATTATTTTAGCAGGGTAGTGGAACCTTGGAGCAGCTTACCGGAAGAGGTGGTAATGAGCAAGGGAGTAGATAGTTTTAAGATGGCCATTGATCTTCACTGGGGATTGTAAACTGACTAGGACCAGTCTAGCTGGGGCCAGAGCCTGTCGCTGGTCGTCACTTTTGTATTTGTATAGGTTTTGGCTGTGTTGGTATCAGCATCACTTTAAAGCTGCTTTTTGGGTTCTGATTTGGTCTTCGTTATCAAGGGTGTTTTTGTTCTGGAAACGAGTTTAGTCCAACAAAGTTTCAATCGAAGGCGTGTTTTACAATTGAAATTTTAGACTTATTAAATTGATGCATATACACCTCTAATTTAATGTAAAATTTTATGTTATAATGCCTAGTACGTGTATATAGTGGCTTTAACTAATAAATTAAGCAAAAACATCCTTTCAAATTAAACAAAACCAACTCACTGAAATTTTGTAAGAACTTAAATGATTTATTTTTGTTAGTTCCACAAGTTATTTGTTAGTTATCCCTTATAAATGTGAATTCTAATGTAATAAAATGTAAACAGATTTTAAATGTTGGTGCAGATAACTTTTGCACCAACATGTTCTGCAAAAATTAATAAATTCAGTAACTTTTTAATTTAAAGAAATCCTGAAAAAAGAATGGTAACTTTTTTTTGCAGAGAATTTTTCTTTAAAAGTTTCTCAGCTATTTAAACGTTCAAGGTTTTTCAACTTTACTTCGACAAAAACTTCTTTATTCTGAAAATCGAAAAATTTAAAACTAACAAAAAATTTATACTGTGAAAACTGTTAATGGTTTCGACTCTTCAAACAGTTTTCAACTTATAAATGCGTAAAAAACCTGAAACTTCACCTGTTAAATGCAAACATTTTATGTATAAATATAAATTTTATAAAAAATGTAAGTTCGCAACATGTTGCATTTGAGGTTTAATTAAACTTGTGAATGCGAGACCAAACTTGTACATAAAGATTTTGGTTTTAAGAAATTTCTTCTCAAGAAATTACTTTTCGGTACTGAGTATTGTGAATCTATTAAGCTCTGATGCTCAAAAGACTTGAACAAAACGTGGTTCCATAAATTATAACAGCTTTAAAAAATTTCCGAATTTGTACGTTCAATGAAATATTCCTGCACAGTAGAATAGAAACAAATTTAAGTTTTAGAATCATCAAGAAAAATTAATTGTACATTTTACAATCCACCAAACTTAAGTCCCTTAAACCTGTAACTTTACACTGACTTCATTCTGTGTAAAGGCTGAAAAACCTGTTAGATTTCGAAACATTTTTGCGATGAAAGTATAATTAATTTTTTATGCAAAAATTTGTCCAACCCAATCGTAGACAATTTACATTTAAAAATAATTTTGAACCGGAAAATAAGTTTTATATGCTAGATTAAAGTCAGAATTTAACAAATTTTACTTATTTTCTCCTCAAAAAAATAAATTAATAAAACATAAATAGTAAAAGACACAATAAAATATCCAAAGCCATAACATACTCTAAATCATCCGCTGATCAAATGTTTCTAAATCAATTTTAATCATCGACAATTTTACCGACAGGAAATCACCTTAGAAAATAATTAACTTTTCAAAATGTTATTCCACAAAGCGTTTAAACCTAATGACCGCATGTTATCACCATGTTCAGCAGTCATTCTCAAATGCTTTATCTACCTACTCTACTCTAACAAAATCCATCTTTTAAGAGCTATGCCACCAGATCCCCCTGAAAATATTACCAAAATCTTTTCTTCAATCTTCTTCACAATATTGATCTTCACCTGATAATAAAGTTGATTTATTTTTTCCGCCAAGCGTAAATGAAATTAACCTTCTACGTTATCTCTTATTAGCCGCTGAAATGTGAAAGAGATGCACTCTGGCACTGATTGCCTGGGAGATATTTCGAGTGTGAAATGACATTTTTTTTCCCTTTCATCTCCCGAAAAAAAAGCAATATATAAATATTTAGTTTCCGAGACGATTTCAGAGGAATTTACAACTTATTTTTTCTATGTATTCTTCATCTTATTGTTCACTCAACCGAAGATGGAAACAGCGATAAGTTGAAACTAATTTTCTGCGACGTGGTTCAGTGAGCATTCTGTGTCGATTTCGTTACTTGAGGACCCAATGCCTTTTTAAAGCAAATATGTTACCTTTAGAAGATCAATTATGATGTTTCTAAATGTATTTTTTTTTTCTTTTCTTTTTTTTTTTTTTTTCACATTTGTAGTTCCAGTTCATGAAATTTTAGTTTTTGGTGCACAGTGCTCTTAATATACAGAATGTCCGAAAAGTCAGTGACACATTTTAAAAATTCATAGAAAAGCAACAGATTCTCGAATGGATGTGCGGTTTATGCTATATACTTCACAGGTTCAAGAATTTCACTAACATCGCATTTGCATATCAGACGTAATCATAGTCTTTCACTCAATAAAAACATACTAATCGCCTTTTCGCAACATCATACCCGCATCAGACTTAACTCGATTTTCAGTCTGTTGGCTAATGAAGGCTTCACGTTTCAAGGCGTTGACTAATACACATATGTTTTCTATTTTCAATAGTTAATATCGTTTAAATTTAGTTTTTTTTTCCTGCACTTTAACATGTTATCTTTTGTAAAGCAACAACTCTCTAGTGTCGTTTATGTTTTATTGTATCATTGTAAAGCTTTTATGAATTGTTTTTGTCTACTTTATTACGTATTTTGAAGTTAAATTACCAAAATTTTTGTCAAGAGCAAATCAAAATTGTAACAGATAATAATGTAATTTTTTTATGTATTTAAATAAAATTCCTCAGAGACCCACTTGCTCAGCTTTAAATGCTCAGATTTATCTGAGCATTTAAAACCGATTTACCAAGCAATTGGTAGGTGCGGGTGGTCTCTGAGGGTGTCAACTCAAGTCAAGGTTCAAGAACTTTTTATGACATGGTAAAAAAAGAGAAAGAAAAGAAAGAGTAATTATAAGTAATCGCTGTATCTGTACAGTAAGAAAAACAGATATCGTGTGAAGTGTTTAGTCATTTTATTAAACCGAAAGCAATACCTTTCATTACCAGAATTTACCGTGTACACCTCATGTTGCTCGAACCACATCTATATTAGACGGTATTCAAGTTCATCCCATATCCACAAACGACACACACATTGAACTCTGGTAATGAAAGGTACTGCTTTCTGTTTAATGAAATGATTTAACACCTCACATGACGCTTGTTACTTCCTTTTACAAAAAAGGATGTATTGTATTCGCAAAAAAATTCACTCAAAAATCGACCTTAATTTCTATTTTATTCACCCCCAAATGAATATTGAGTTTTTTTTTTCTTTTTTTTCGACTCGACCACATTTGGATAAGTGCCTAAGAACGCATAGAAACGTGAAGTATCCATAATGACGATTCCCGAGTTAATTACAACGAATTCTCTCGTGACGTCAGTATGTACGTATGTATGTATGTATGTGCATATGTGCGGATGTGCGTATGTATGTCACATAACTCCAGAACGGTAAGCCCTATAAAGTTGAAATTTGGTACGTAGACTCCTAGTGGAGTCTAGTTGTGAACCTTCCCTTTTGGTTGCTTTCGGGTGTTTCTAAAGGGGTCTTTCCCCCTTTTTTGGGGGGAATCATTGTTAATTTCGATGTAAACTCAAGTGGTGTTATAATTTGTCGGACACTTGGCGATATATCTCCAGTCTTTTGGTCGTTAAGTTCTGTCGCCAACTTGGTGACTTATTTGGCGATTTTTTTTTAATCTGTTTCAATTTGGCAACTGTTGGTGATATTTAGAGGGTAAATTATTGAATCACATTAAAATTGCCAGTAATGGGGAAATGACATTAAATTGCAGCAAAAGGTAGTCATGTGATGCACACATCAGGTCGTTTGTAAAAGGAAGTAAACTCAACTTTGTTTCGAGGGTGAGCAAAGTGGAAGTTAAGGCCGATTTTTTTTATTTCTGTTCCGATATCGTGACTACTTAGTATAATCGCACTTTCTTTTCTTTAAAAAAAATTTAAAAAATTCTTGAACCTATGAAGTATGATGGTACAAACCGCATATTCATGCGACAAATTTTTGCTTTTCTATGATTTTTTTTTAACGTGTCAAGACTTTTCGGCACTTTGTATTTTTAAGAAGAACAGAGAGTTCAAAATACTTTATAATTCTCATCACAGCATTATCCGTTTACGATTGCATTACACCTTGCACTTACAATACAATCACAGATGAATTCAACCCGAGAAACTCTCTTATAGGCTTTGTAGGAATGTTTATGTACTGCACAAATAGATTTGACCGTGGACTGCGAATGCATCATCAGATCACCCTACATTATTTTTTTATGAAGAACAATTCATTTCGTGTTTGCTAAGTTCTGCAAGATTAGCGTCTGTAAGAAAGTCGCCTATGTGCAATAAATATTGCCTTTAAGCTCTACGAGCATATCTTCCTAACTGTGTACCCAGTCTCTTTTACACGATGATAATTTTCCATGAACTCAAAACTCTTCTCCATACTGTTGAGAAATACATTCACATTAATTTCTTGGACGGTCTTTCCAGTACTGGCTTCAATACTTATTTCCCACCAGCAACATTCTCCTCAAAACGTCTAAACATTTTTCACATTGACCTCCTCTATAGGACAGATTTTTTCAATCATCAGTCAACAAATATGATTTGAATATTACCTAAACAATCCAGTTTCCTCCATAGAGTTTTAAAACAAATTTACATTAATTTCCTGGATGGTCTTTTCAGAATCTACAAATGACTTCAACCCATATTCTCCGCAGGCAATGTTCTCCTCAAAATATCTAAAAAAAATTTTAAACGAACATCCTCCATATAGAACGGATTTTTAAATCATTCAATCATCAATAAACATGATTGAAATTTTGCATACACGATCCTTTTTCAAAAAGGACAAGAATGTCGGCACATTCAGAAGTTGAGTGTTTCAAAGCTGCAAATTATTTTCAATTAAATTCCAAACCCTTCTTTTTTTTCTCCCCAATGAATTAATGCCTGCAGTCCAACAAAACGCCTTACAGCTCATATAACTACACAGCTCTCGTAAATAAATACTTCCAGCAGAATTCCAAGAAATAAGTTTCCTCCTGGTTGATGGCACGCGGGCTAACCTGTGTCGCTTAATAATTACCAACCAGAGTGCTATCTGCCAGTTAATGATAGTCTACGTTCTGACTACGCGGTGTAATTCCATAGCCCTTTAACTAAATAGATATTAATCTTTTCAGCGTAGTTGAGTGATCTCATTTCCAAGTGGGCATTCACTTCACATCTTAGTTGTTTTGGAAGAAAACACGTGGCGAGAATTTAAAAGTGCTGGCTTATTTTTTTGTTGATAGAATTAAATATTTCAGCGGATGACCAGTTTTAAAAGCTGAAGATCGTGATGATTGGCTGTCACGATGTGTTCTTTACCTCCAATTATCTAATTAATAAAGTGTTGCCAAGTGCTCAGGGGCGTAGCTAAGGGGGGGGGGGGTTTGGGGACAAACCCCCCCCCCCCCCCCGAAAAGTTAGTCTCAAAAAAAAAGAGAAAAAGAAGAGAGAAGAGAAAGAAAAAAAAAAGAAGAAAAGGAAAAAATTCCAAGCGATTATACATACATATATATATATATACATTAAATATATATATATATATATATATATATATATATATATATATATATATATATATTCATATATATACATATATATATACATTAAATACATATATATATATATATATATATATATATATATATATATATATATATATATACATATAAAAGAAGTAACCCCCCCCCCCCCGAAAGTCAGGTCTAGCTACGCCACTGCAAGTGCTGGTGGAAAGTACGCGTGAGTTTCGTTGTTGAAGTTCTCGGTGAAATTACTTACTTTGATGTAAGATGTTTGTGTGATGATACATTTTGAATTGCCAGATAATCATATTTCAATCATACATTCTAATAAACAAGCTCAAGAACTACAAATACTTATCCACGAAATTACTAAAATGGCAACTTGTTAAAGTTGAAATCAGCCCGTCATTTCAAATGTTTCCAGTGGCAGTGGGGGGAGGGGACAAAGGATATATACTCAATGCAAATTATATCAATAAACAACAAAAACTACCCATACTTATATGCAAATACATTAATTTTTCCAACCCATCAGCAATTATTCTTTCAATCAATTCCTAAGTTTTTGCTTTTTGCATTGTTTGAAAAAACTGCTTTGAAAAATTGTTCCAGGGAGTCTTTTTTCACAGCAGCTTTTAATGCAAGATTGCCAAGTGAAAACGTTAGATTACAATAACTGCATGAAGTTAAGCAAAACGTATCCAACTTGTGTGATGACTGCACTATATTCCTCAAACTGTAACCATGTCTGAATATTTATAAACTGAATACTATTATATGCAAGATTTATCACGTGACTTAGTAATTACTTATTTTAATACTATTCAAATTTTAATTTTTAACTTCTCGAGTCAATAAATTTTTGAAAACTTACTTCATTATTCATTTTTTATGGTTATGATGCCCCCTTTACTTTAAAACGAAGTCATATGTTGTGAGAACAAACTGTGAAAAATATATTATTACAGGTTGTATTTTTTCCGGATAACGAGGAGCACTTCTTTCACAATGTTACTCACACAACTTATTTTTCAATAATAGAGGTGGAGGTAAGAAGGGCACTTGTGATTTTTTTTTTTTTTCACTTTTTAATTTCTCAAAAAGTATTATCAGTTTCTCAGAGCGAAATGGATGGTCCTCATGATTGAATAGGCTTTTCTTTGTACCCGGGATTTTTTTCAATTTTATTTGTTTATTTTTTTAATTTCTTTACTTTATGGGATTTTTTTTTAAATGTCTTCAATTGTTCACATGTGCCCCTATAGGGGGCACATGTGAACAAACCTGGAGCACATATGAACACGAATGGAAAACGCAGAACAAGCATCATGTTTTAACGAAAAACTCTTTAATATAAAACATATATACGAATATACCGATTACATTGAAGGGTTTGTAACGTTTACTGTGTCCAAAACAATACGAAAAAAGTGTGTTTAAGCTTCATACAGAATATGATGATTCATTTAAAAATTATTTTAAACTTCATTTTTGAGTTAACGGAAAATATTTCGTTTTTTTTTTTTTTTTTTTTTTTTTTTTTTTTCTCTTGTAAATATTATATTTCACTAAATTGTTGGTCAACTATTTCATATCAAAAGAATTTAGAAAATAATAAAATAAATAGTTCAGTAATTAATAAAAGTGTAATAACAATTAACAATTAACTTGCAAACTGATTGGAGCAAAATAATAATTATAAATCATTACACGTCTTTTAACACTTTTATAACCCTACACTGATGTTTTTATTACGGATAGGATATGGGAACTATTCACATTCACGGTTTTTTTTTTTTTTTTAATTGAAGACTTATTTTATTTACTGAAAGCATGAAAATTATTTATTTTAAACTTCCAAAGAAGTTGTGCAGGAAAAACGGGAGAAAAACTAAATTTTTAAACTTCGTATATAAAACCTACGATTAAACGACCTCTTATTTCGTCGGTAGTTTATTTATCCCCTTCAGAGAAGAAGAAATGCATTCTCAAGTTAAAGCCTTTTTTAACACGCTTTTATTAGCTTCACCTGCATGTATGTATGTATGTATGTATAAATGTATCTTGTAACGGAATCTTGTAGCTCAAATTTCGCCCACTTCCTGCGATCGGATTCTTTTGAAATTTGGCACGCGACCTCAGACCCGATGACAATGCAATATTCTATAATCAAATTAATTAATTAAATCTTTTAATTGTTAGTTTCCTCCAATTTTAATCAATATTTTGGCATAAATCCAACAATGTGAAAAAGGAAAAATTTAAAAAAATACATTAAAAAATGCTCGCAAAAATTAGTTAAAAATATCTACAAAAACCTTTAATTTTTCTACATCAGTCAAAACTTGTTCCAATGTTCCAAGGTAATTAGAACATGAAATATAATTAAATTTAAACTGATTTCATGCCAAATTTAGGTGAGCCTTCAATTGGAAATTCATTGATGATTAGACCATTGTTGAACAAAACTTTTATTCAAATGCATCTCAATTTTTCAAAGTAATATAAATATGATTTCCGCAAACAAACATCGATGACTCACAGTAGCTTCCCATCGGGGTGCCCTTGTCTTAACTTTAAGATATTACTTCGCACTCGTTTTATAAATAATTTCGTTTCCTGATAATTCTCCAACATAAGACTAAAAAACAGAAAAATAAAATAATAGTTTTAAAAAACTAAAAAACACGCTTTCGTAGCAAAATGAACTAAAAAGTGAAAAATAATCTTTGGATGATAGTAGTTGACCAATCACTTAATTTTAATGTAATACAAAAAAGCGTGGGGTTCAGTTGTCTTGAATTTCTTCCATTTGTTGTCCAAGCAAAAATGTAACTAGACAGCACCCCACGCTTTTTTGTATTACATTAAAATTAAGTGATTGGTCAACTACTATCATCCAAAGATTATTTTTCACTTTTTAGTTCATTTTGCTACGAAAGCGTGTTTTTTAGTTTTTTAAAACTATTATTTTATTTCCTAAGTCATTTCAATAATGACTTGGTAGTCCTTCCATTATGACATTCGATTCAAAAAGCAGCTCAGCAATAACTGCTAGAGTAACTCTGCTTCAAACAAAATACAATCAATGATTAATCTTTAGTATCTTGCAGAATTTCATGCAAATGAGGCTAAGTTGCCGAATTAAAAACAAAAAAAAAGCCTTTTGACATGACAAGGATATCATCTCTCACAATAACTCTATTATTTAACTTCTAATATGATGGCTGACACAACTTTGACGCTACTTTGTATTTGTGAAGTTGCATAGCTTGTGTGAATGTCATTAATTAGATTTTTATGGTCGGCATCGTTTTTAGTTAATTGTTGCCTTAAGGTAAGGATGGCTCTAAAAAGGATTTTCTAATGTATAGTGGCAATAATTAATATGCTAATTAAGCATTTGTGCTCCCGGTTAAAATCCTATTGTTAGTGACCAATCGCCCTGAAAACCTGTCTTCCTTAATTTAACTCTGAGCGTGAAATTGCTTTACTGGATTAAGAACCGTTAATAATTATACCATGATGGACTGCTATTAGATAACCTGTAATTAAAGTGTCTCTTGTGATATTGATGTCGTGTGGGGCCTCGTTGTTTATAACAGTTTTGTCGATCTATCTTTCACGAAATGTTCCCATGCGCTAATGACTTGAATATTCTCCGGTCTAAAGCAATGAAACAAGAAGGTTTGAGAGAATGGAGAAAATATTTATCTATTCGTAAACATATTTGGTTACCATCAACTGGGACAACTTTACCAAGTGGGACATTGGCCGGTTTTTGAAATATATGACGTTTGGTGTTCTACTAATCGATGTAGTATTGTCTTTGTGCAAGTAAAATAGTACCACATCTATTAGCTGGTTTCGGAACTTAGTCAAACGACAAATATCATCATTTTCAAAAACTGACAAATAAAGTGTCTCTTGAGGTATTCATGTCCTGTGGGGCCTCGTTGTTTATAACAGTTTTGTCGATCTATCTTTCACGAAATGTTCCCATGCCTTAATGACTTGAATATTCCCCGGTCTAAAGCAGTGAAACAAGAAGGTTTGAGAGAATGGAGAAAATATTTATCTGCTCGTAAACATATTTGGTTGCCATCAACTGGGACAACTTTGCCAAGTGGAACGTCGGTCGGTTTTGGAAAATATGACGTTTGGTGTTCTACTAATCGATGTAGTATTGTCTTTGTGCAAGTAAAACAGTACCACATCTATTAGCTGGTTTGGAACTTAGTCAAACTCCAAATATCATCATTTTCAAAAACTGACAAAGGTGCCCCACTTGGCAAAATTGTCCCAGGTGACAGTATGCATATATTAAAAAAAGTCTTTTTTTTTAAACATTGAATATGATAGAGCAGGATGTTGACTGCTAAAATGAGAGCATAGAGACATCAGAAAAAATGATTTTACGAGTTAACGCTCAACCGTATTATTAAGCTTGTTGATGTATATTTCATGGAAATTGCATTCCACACAATCCATCCTTTCCTTTAAAGTTTGGCGTTAAAACACATGTCTCAATTTAAACTTTATGTAGATCACTAGAGATTACCATCGACATCAAGAACTATCTTCCCCAGCAATTATTGGAAAAGACGTGATCGCTATCTGCATGGGAGGATTATTTTTGGCGGGAAGCATTTGATTGCTCGTCATGGAATCAGTATTCTGGTGTCGTGCTCGAAATTTATACTTGTTGATGGATAATAGCTGCACATTTTCCGCCTCTTTATGGGTGAAAAGAAAGGGCCTGGGGAGCTTCAGAGGTGTGAAACGATTCTGGTCACCCTGGTGATTAGTCCAATTGCATGTTGCGCAGAAAGTTTGATCTCCACCCTTTGAACCTTGGTGAAATAACTTCATCAACTTTTAAGGGCTGGTTTTTCCGCGTTCGATATTGTTCCATTGGCCTCTTTCTTAAAACCAATGAAATAGAACACTTTTGCACCCTAGAGCCAAAAGTGACACATCTCAAAAATTTTAAGTAAAAATGCGTACAAATTATTGATTTAAAATTTAAACATAATGCTCTTTCTTGCCAAAAAAAAATAAATAACTGGCACAAAGCAAGTTTACAAACAAGGTGCTGTGCATGGTACGACAAATGAGGTAGTGAGAAGTAAAGGGATATAAGAGCCAAAATTAAAAATTTCGAGATAGCCATTGCAAATGGTGGGTGAACCCTTCCTCTGCCTTGAAAGCAAGAGATTACTAGCAACTCTAATAGGTGCTGCCATACAGCATAATTTAGAAAAAAATTAAATGAAAGCCTACCGAGCACCACAACTTTAAACGTGTTCTATTCAAAACTTGAAAGTGACCACTTACATCTCTTTGCTTCTCACTGCCTCAAATGGTAGGGACACTGAGCCACATCATTAAAATTTTCTGAATTTAGAAAAGAAATGAACTTTAAGTATAAATATGCAGCTATAAATTTAGACTATACAGACCAACCAGTAAACATAAATGTTTTGAGCAGTTAAAAGTAGAATAGCGTAAAACCATAAGTTTTCACTAATGCTGTGTATATGTATTTGTGAGTGTGTGTGTGTGTGTGTGTTTTTTTTTTTTTTTTAATTAATTAATTTTTTACAGTATTATCACTTATATTCCCGGGGGGGAGTGATTTGATCCATCAGTGATTTCCAAAAAAAAATAGCGTTTCCCAAATGCTGAAATGATAATGGCCAAGACCTTCGAAGTATTACTTTTCTTAAAAAGAAGGGATTGAAAATTGACATTCAAAAACTGAAGTAAGGCTAAATTGTCCTCCGATTTTCAATTTATGGTGGTCTGATTTTTAGTAACTTAAATTTCATATAATCATAAGCATTCGGGTTTTTTTTTTTTTTTTTTTTTTTTTTTGCATTCAATGTAGTGCACATAAATAAAATGATGTTCAAAAATATGTCAGGTTTTTCTCTCCACTGTAACGTTTCTTTATCCTTACTGAGATTTTTTTGAAAAAACTACTTTGTTCTTAAACATTTTCTGTTAGTAAGCAAGAAAAGTGAATATTATTTTTGAACAAAACAGTTCAGATAGCAAGTTGGATATGCCTTTTTCATTTCATTTCGAAAATTCATTTCATTTTGGTCATTGCATTTTTAAAGAATATTTTATTATTTATATAGCTGAGATGAAAATCTTTGACCTCTGTACAGTAACTTGTTTCGTGAATTGAAAAATGCAAATTCAGATTCAACATTTGAGCAGGGTTTTTGTTTATTGTCTTTCATCTTGAGTTTTTGCAGTTTTGCACAATCAAGGTTTTTTCTAGATATTTCTTTACATTTTGAGGTACGTTATAAAACATTTTGGACTGTTAGTTCGTTAAAAAGTTCGTCTTCCTAGACTGTTAAATATACTAGAAATTGAAAATATTAAGCTTTAAAATATGTATTAATGTTTCTACTCCATGGAAGTTCATAAATAAATCAGAACTGAATGAAACATTTCGTATTGACAAGATTTTCATTTTAAATAAGGAGGAGAATTTCGATGCAAAGTGAAATGACGGGGCAAAATAAAATAATGAAATATTTACTCTGTTTTTTGCGTCAACTATCAAGTCATATTTTCATTATGTAGTAACACGTTTAGTCTATTCCAGTCAGAAAAGTCTTACCTCTGAAGATCTAAGTATATGGTAATATAATCAATTTTTAAAAATTGAATCTCATACTATAATATTTTGTTCTAAGTAGAAAAATATTTTTTCTATTATAACATTATAAATTTCTGTAATTAGTATTTTTAGTTTTGTAATTAGTAATTCAGATGCACTGACGTTCAGTGCAGCATTTATTTCGTGAGTTGTTTTGTAAAATTAGTGAAGTGCAAGCGGGACAAAGTAGAGTGGCAAAGTGAGGTAGTAGTTCTTCTCATTTATCTATTGCATCGTTAATTTAATCACTTACGTATCCATTTATTAATTCATTTGAATTAGTTAATTTAATAATTCACTAATTTATTCATTCATTCACTTATTTTCTTATTCATTCACCATTTTATTCACTCATTTATTTGTTTCATGTATTAATTTACTCATTTTTAACAGTTATCTTAATTGTCTCATTTTGACCCACATTCCACTTATTATCTTTTGCAATGAACCTTATCTTTTGCAATGAAAAATTTAAACGAATCAAAGTGACTAAGTCAGTCATTTGCGGATAGTAAATTTTTATTTGTACGGAATAGTTTTAGCTATATGTTAACTCTGCAGGGGCATTGTCAAAGGAAAAGACCATCATTAAAGAAATAAATGTTAACCAGAAAAGATAACTGTAGAAAATCAAAAAGAAATATAAACAGTTTGAAAATAGTTTCAGGCAATAAATGAAAAGTTTTCAATTGATTTAGAGATCAGAAATTTAATGTTACGAAATTATTCAAACGAATACAGTAACTGTAATAAGTAACATTTTACCTTTGTTCCAGTATAGCTTTAACATCTCAACGCGTATTGGTATGGCAAAATCATGTGACTGAAAGTTTTTTTTTTTTCGAAAAGTTTCAATGACAACTAATTCACAACATTCCCTTTTTTTCCTCGGAAACATTTTTTTTTCTAAGATGTCCGATGCCGACAGCAAATCTTACTCATATGTGGCTCGTGGTCGGCAAATGAGTTAGAGAGACAATTTATACATTTAGTATTGAAATACAACTTCACTTACCTTTCTGATGTCTCCATTCCTATCACAATCGCATTTTTCATTCCTTCCACTTCTGTGTCTCAAGGCGTTAAAAGCTGCTAATTACAGGGGATCTGCTGTCGGAATGACGCATGAGTGTGATTACTCCCTCATTAAGATACCACAAAGCCTATCGAAAGGGAAATGGTCCGTTTAAAGAAGCAAAGACTTGCCATCCCCCACTTACACATGCGAATGTGTCTCGTGAACCAATCGAAGATTCTTGGATGACATTTGAGGTGTTATTAGTGGTGGGATCTTCATACATATCTGGGTTCAAAAATGGAGGTCATTGATAACATCAGATGAAATTGACTTACTGTTCCGATGCATTAAATGTCGATGATCTCGGCATGAGATCATAAATCTATTGGTTATTTGGATTTTCGCTTGTGTTTGTAAATTTATTTTGTTCTGCTCACAAAGCCCAACAGATTTATGTTCGAACTGTGCACATGGAATCATAAATCTTCGACACCGACCACGCAATTTTGTTTAGATCACCATAATTATGTAATGTATCAATTACCGTATATTATCGAGAATCGCTAATTATTGATGTATCAAACCTCAACTCAGCATGGGTTATGTATACTGACTTTTTGATTAATTATCAATGTCTTCAAAGCTATGTTTTATGCCTGATGTTACGGTCTGAGCCATATAATGCCTTAAACTCATGTACCTGACATTGGCGTAAGATGATTCAATCGTAAATACCCCCCATTTTGATGAAAAACAGTGTTTTTATTTCATAGTATCTTCTTTCATAACAAGACTCTCAATTATGAAAAATCTTTACTAATAATAAAACTGAAAGTCTGTGTCTCTGGATGTCTGGATGTCTGTTACGCGCATAGCGCTTGGACAGTTCGGC